>NW_028185472.1:1655006-1694378 GCF_003343005.1 Rhea americana
CCTGCCAAAATCCCGGCGCCCCCACGTCTCGCAGCAGCATGGCTTTCCCTGTTCCCAGCCTCCTTCCCTCTCTCCGAGGGCCAGCAGATGCGGGGCTCTGCCGCAGCCGCCTCGTGAGAAGGCTGCCCCAGGCCAGCGTGTCGGCAGCGTTGCCTTTGCCCACCATCTTCCCGCCTGYGACGCTGGCCCAGGTCCCGCTCTGCGTGGTGCCTTTGGAGGGGAAAGGGACGCGTTTCTCCCCTGCGGCTGCTGACTGCGGCCAGAGCGCACGTAACTTTTCAAGCAGGAGTGAGGCCCAGCTCCTTTCCTTCCCAGTTTTGGGGACAAGGAGAAAACAGCAGCTGATGAAATAACGCACGAGCTGGGGAAAAGCTTTACGTGCGTGTGATCACCCACACGAACGGGAACATTTGAGCCGGGAGCAGCTATGTGCGCTTAGAAGGAAAGAAAAATCTGCTGTGATCTGAGTTGCTTTAAAGAAGCATTTAAAATCAAGCTGTGCCCTCAGCTGGGGGCACGTATTTCTCTCGTGTTCAGCTCAGTTTTCCCTTGGGCACTGCGTCTGCGGGGGGAAAGCCCCGCTCCGCTGACCTCGCGTACAGTTTTCGTGGGGATAATCGCAGCTCAGCTCGGAAGTGGCCGTGCCCTGGGGCGCGACCAGCACCTGCCAAGGCTGGAATACGGGATGTATCCGGGATGCGTACCGATAAGCGGCACAGGCGGGATGGGTTCAATCTGGGCAGAGCTTTTCCAGGAGAAAAGCGAGCATGTATAAACTGCGAAGAAGCGAGGCTGTTTCAGCACCTCTTTTGGCCTGAAAAAACTGTTGGTCCCTCCTCTCCCCCCCTCCCCGTTTCTTCGCTGCTCAGCGCGTAGCACCAGCCCCGTGAACGAAGAAAAGCATCGCGGCCTCGGGCAGCCGCTGCGCCAAGCTGCTGCGGCTGCTGCTGCTGCGCCCAGGGACAGCCGCGGTTCCCAGCCCCCCTCCCCCCCGCCGCCTGCGGTGGTACAGCCCACCGACCCCTCCTCCTCCCAGTGGTTCCGCCCGCCGGCGCGCCCTCCTCTGCCGCCGCCCGATGGTTCGCGCCGCCGCCTGCCTCCCCCGCCGTGCGCACGCGGTGGTGCAATCCGGCGGGCGCATCCCCGCCCGCGGCGTGACCCGGAAGCGCTGCGTGTCACTTCCGGGTGAGGGGGCTTCCGGCCGGCTGGCCCGTTGTCGCGGGGGGCCCGGCGGGGCCCGGCTATGTGAGCGCCGGCGCCTTCTCCTCGCGTGAGTGGGCCGTGGCCGCCTCCGCGTTACCGGGGGGGGCCTGCCGCGGCGGCGGGGCCTGCCGCGGCGGCGGGGCCGAGCCCGTCCGTAGCGCACCGGAGGGAGCTTCCGGCTGCGTTGTGAATATCTGGTCTTTGTATCTGTCTGTGTTTGTTTTTTTGTGTTTATATATGCGTGTGCGTACACATATATCGCTATATGGAGGCGTAAGTAAACATATATATTTGTTGTTATAGATTTCTTTCTTTCTAGAAGTAGGTGGTGGCAGGTGCCTGGCGGCCGTGGCAGAGGGAGGGCAGGGGCAGACAAGGGCAGGTGCAGCGCACCCGGCGGCAGCAGCAGCGAGCTAGCTTAGCTGCCACAAGCATTGCTTAGTAGGTGCAAAGAAATGTTCCTTGGCTTGTCTGTCTGTCTGTCTGTCTGTTTGTCCCTCCGTCCGGTTGTTTGTAGCACACTCGTGAGTTTGCTTTAAGAAGTTATAAGCTACTTATTGGCTTACAGTGAAGTCAGCGGACCTCTCGGCTTCCATGTAGAAATAAGTTTTTGTGCGTGCTTTTGTTATGCATCTTAGCTTATTTACAGAATCACRTTATTAATATTACCTATTACAAAAGCGCTTGTAGGGTGGAAAACATATTCTTAAGACCTTTCCACTAGAGTGTCTGAGTTTAGTGACATATTTCTCCCAAGCATAGAGATGTGTTTAATGCTCAGTGTCAGTGAGGTGGAGGGTTTGTTTGTAGTCGCTAGTTCTTGAGACGTTTGTTATGTGGGCGGGCTGATGACACATTGCAGAGGTGTTCAGCATATTGCCTTCAGTCTTGTAGCAGAGTAGGTTTTGATGCTTTTTGTTATGTTTATGTACACGCAAAAAGCTCACAAAAGCAAATGCAGAAGGTGTGTGTGCATTTTGGATTTTTTTTTTTTTCCCCAAATGGGAAAAGGGTGAGTTAAAGGCAGGAACAGCATGAAAACTGATGCAAAAGACATTTCCCCAGTGAGGGGGCTGGTACCAAGAAAGGAAGGATGCTTAGAAAGGAAAGKATGGAGAGTATTGGAGGATGTTGGGTTATCAAGGAAATGGGAAACAGTCCCARTAAGTTCAAAGTAGGGATTAGAGAAAAGGGGATTGCACAGAGCTGGCCTGTTTCTTCTAACGTAGACTTCCACAGTGCCTCCTTCCTTTTTTATGCAAGATGGCAGGTGTTGAAAATGTCTTTGCGAAGTCTGTGCATTGCTTTATTTTTGTCACCAACCTCCAAAGAGTGAACTGCTGCAGGCGGTGTGCAGCGTGAACTCTCCAGGAAGTCTTGACAGTCGGTTTGGGCACCTGGAATTCAGAGTAGCTGAATCTAGGGTAGTGACAGAATAGAGGGAAGATGCACAGTTCTTCACTTACACTGAGATTAATTTTCTGTTCCTTATCTGTTGGTTTCTTAGGTGTTTAAAGTAAATAACTGCRTGGGCAGTTCTGATAGTGGCATTTAAGAGTTAACCATTTTGTAATTTAAACAGGGGAAAGTCAAATCTAATTTTAGATTTAGAGCGCTTTTTTAAAGCTCCCTGTGCCTGTTAGATTGGCACTGTGCAGCTCTGGACTGGAGGATTACTGCTGTCATTGGTTAATCTGAATTTACTGCCTGCATATTTTCTTTTAGTTCACATTCAAAATGTGATGTTGGCAGATATGAGTTGTATTATATCCAGATTTTTTCAACTACATACAGTAATTTTTTTTTTTACAATTCAAGTATACTTTTTTCTTTCAATGTAGCATGTGAAACTGGGACCAGAGCTGAATGGTTTCTGATACATGGCATTGGTTTTCCAGAGAGAATGGTATAATTTGGTTGATTTGAAGTGGAAAAGAAACAAAAACACGTATATGCTAGGGAGGGCTAAGAGCTCGCGTGTTGAATATTTACTAGACTTAAATTTAGTTATAAGTGCTCTTTGGAGTGTGAGTGCTCAATAATTGCCAATGAAATTAGATCGGTATTCAAAACCTTAGGGTGATAAAAATCCAGCTGACTTCTGTTTTCTTTGCCTGTGCGTAATCCTGAGCATTACCCAAACAGATTAAAATGAATGCCTGCTCTAAGCTTTTCTGCTTCCAAAAGCTAGTGGCTGGTGTAAGAAGTTGGTGGTGTAGGAATTGTGTTGTGCTAGAAACAAAGAGCACGCGGCTGGAAGAGTCTCTTGCTATTGCAGGCTGCCCCTTTAGCTTCTTGTCAGATTGAGATGGGGCTTGGTTGGTGTTTTGCAGACTTTTTGGTCTGTGTGGGTTCTGCTAGAAGCCTCTTTTGGAGCTTGGTTGCTTTGATAGTTAGAAACCTTCCCTCAGCTTCTAGCTAAAATGTACTCATAGCAAATTAAAGTACTGATTTGTAGTAATGCGTAGGGATCTTGGTTCAAAAACCCAAATGTTTACTGAAATGCTTGTTTGATAAACACTTGTTCTGGAGGAAACATTTAATTTTCTGTATTCTGGAAACACACAAAAAAAGCCCTGTTGTTAGTACAGGCTGAAGAATGTATTTGTAATTGCTATTTGATTGTACAATGCAAATGATTAAAAACATACTCTGTCTTAATAGTAAAGACTGTTTCTCCTGCGGTCGAGCCCCTGCCATGGTAGATGCGCAGTGCTTGGCACCAACAGCCTCGGCCCTGAGGAGACCCTGTGTTAAGGGAGCCTAGGATTTAGGGGAAAAGCACTGAAACACATCAAGTGACAGGGTACCTGMTGTGCATTTATTACTCTTACATTAATGTTTTACTAAAATGGTGTGAGATTCGGTTGTATAAAAGAAACTGAAAACTTGGGATTTTTAGGAGGCAGTATGGTGTCTTTTGTTTAGCAGCACCCTGTCTCTAGTGTGCGAGTTGGAATTTAAATATTGAATTTGATTCCTTTACTTTTGGGGAGGTAAAGGCAGGGTGGGGAAATGCCTTATAAATGATATTGCAAATAACCTGAGCATTGCTTACTTAGGTCTTAAGCTGCGCAGGAAGGAGGAAATAAGGACAGTGAGGACAGCCAGAAGAGAAGGAGGATCCGACAGCATTCGGTGGCTGGAGGCAGGCAGCGTGTTGGTGGAGCTGTAAAGACRAAGCTGAAAAGCTTCCTGCTGTCCTGCGTGCCCGCTCTTCTGGTGCRACTGCCTGCACTTGTGTCGAGGGACAAAACGATATACAAGTAGTTGGAGCTACTAGTGACCGCCAGTTCACATGTCTGTTGCGGTGTGCAGGCTGTGAATGTGCAAGTGATACCCCTTATCCGGGGGTTTAAGTAGGCTTTAGTGAAAATGGTGATTGAATTCGAAGACAAGAAAGCTTCAGCTAATAGAAAGCTTCAGCTAATACCTTGCTTCTGGTGTTCATGCGCCTTGTGCTGGGGATGCATCCTGAATTGCTCCTCTTAAATACAATTTTCACAATGAGTTGTAGAAGAGAAGGGAATCAGCGGATGTGAGGGCTTTATACAGAGTCGTGCACACAGCGGGATTTTCCCTGTGAGCAAGCTGGCGAGCAGTGGGGGCTTGGGTACAGTGGTGAGGGTGGGTGCCACACGCCTCTGCTTGCACCCCCAAAACYGAAAGCAACTGTAGTTGCTTCAGTTAAATGGCCTTCAAGGGTARAGAGTGGCTTTTCAGCAGTTGTGGCTTTTATGTTAGCAGTGCATGGTTAAGGTTTGTCTCAGAGGAATAAATACAGTCTCCTCTKTAGCCAAACTTCTTGTTTTACATGATAATAATAAAACTCCCTCGTTTCTATTTTTCTTTTTTTTCTGCTGGTTCCAGCTCAGATGGGTAGGAAAAACTTTGATGTGATAAATGCTGTAATGAAAGAGCAGTTTCTTATACAAGCGAGTGAACTCTCTCAAGTACTTCATAAATGTCTGTGCTTCAAAGTCACAATGGTAGTTTGTTTGAAATGTCTCCCATGAGAAGAAAACTCTTGGACATGCTGCTTATTCTTTATATGATAACTTGTTCTCTTTCTTTAAACGTGTATAGTCAACTTTGATTTCCTCTTTCATTTAAGAGTATCTGCCCAGTTATGAAAAGCTTGTTTGTAGAGTTAGATTCACATTTGCACTGTTTGAAGCTTAAAACCTTAAATTCAGTTCATCAAGGTTGGTTCCCCCTTGTCTGTTCCAAGCTCTTTGTGAAGCAGACTTTCCTGGACTTGGGCACTTGATTACTTGCTGTGATACCAGACCCTGAGTTCTGCCTGTGAGCAAAGTACAAATTTGCATTTGCAGCGTAAAGTRTGTCAGATCAGATTGAGAAGTCAGAAGTGCTGATTTCTATGTCTCTGTGCTTAAAGCATGTCTTCTAGTGAAGTAGCAAAGAGAAGAAAAGGGGCTTCTGTGGTGCAAGCAGTTGTTTTATTCCGCAGCAATGAAGAAAACGCATGCAATTTGGAGTTGTAGTTACTTGACTTCATTGGGAGCTTTTACAAAAGTATATGTTGAGCAGAGCTTTAGTATGTGGAAATCATCTTTTTAAAATTTCGTAAAAGCAGTTTTATTCGTTCTCTTTCGTTCTCCTTTTAATGCTTGCTGCTTCGTTTTACTGAGAATTGGGGAGTGGGGCAGTGARGATCATCATGTTGACCGAACTGAAGTCTTATCCCTGGTTCCATATCTGTGTGGGTGTGGTGGTGACAGTCGAACGGGAAACTGCTATATTCTTGCAACCTTACTGTGGAGAATGGATATAAAGGTTTTGAGCACAATCTAACTACAAATTGGTACTACAGAAGCTTTTGCAACGTACATCAGAAATATGCTTACCAGTATCGTGCTGTCAGACTGATGCAGTCAGTTTCTGCCCTGACTTTTTGTAGCTGTAACTCTGCAATTAATTTTCAGCTACTATAACTAGTTTAGCATGTCAGAGCATATTATATAATTTAGTTTGTTTGAATAATTCACACACGTGCATGTGCACACACCCTCACTCTGCTGAAATTCGAAAAATTCCTAATGGAAACAAGTGTTTCTTCCTGTCATTCCAGTTACAGAGTGACTGGCTTTTGGAGAATCTGAGCGTTACCAGCCAGCACAAATTGTTTTAAACGCTCCTGTTAACAACCACAAATATAGCTAAATCTTAATCCTTTATTTAAGCAAGATTCTCAATGAAGTCAGGAAAAACCTTCATGAAGACCCTGGCCATGTTGATGCTTTTTTCTCTCTTTTTTTCTTTTCAGCCTTTTATCCCTTGAGCATTAAAGAGTCTGTTTATGGCTTGGTGAATTTTTAAGTGCATTTTTAAGGCCCTTAAGTGTAGAGCTGTGCTRTGTGGCCCAGAAATGAAACAAAAGATATGCATCAAGAGCACTTGCATAAAACATAATGTTTTGTTCCAAAAGTTATTTTAACATGCAGATATGTCACATGGAGCAAGGAGGGTGAGAGAACTGGCAGCTGACTGAAAACTTATTGCCACACTTGTAGAAGGATCCCAAYTCTTTTTCTTATTAAGACATGACATTTATCTCTGTAAGCATCGATTAAATTTACCTATGGCTGCTTCTTAGAAGCTTAAAAGTCCGTTTTTCTTAATGCATTGTAACACTGTATATTAAAAGTTATAGTTTGATTGTCGTTATGCATTTCAATCATGAAACATCTCTATCTGTTGGTTTTATTGCCAAYCTGCACTAGTGCACTTGATTGCATTAATATGCACCACATCGAGCCTGCTGCTTCCTGTGGAGTAATGGTTGTGAGACCTGAGACTTCTGTTTCATGCCAGAGGTGCGAAAAGGCCTGCGCATGTGTGTGTGTGTGTTTTTTTTTTTTTTAACTCCATCCCTGTCTCTTTGATTTGAGCAAGGCAGTATTTTGTTTTGAAATGTGTATTGTCATCTGGTGTATACAGGAGGTAAACCCAGATTCTGAAGCAAAGAGTGTACAGGAGTTTGGTGTCCGTCAAAAGGCACGGTAACTTCTGGTCCCTTGCAGCTGTGCTCTTTATAGGTACTGTGCAGGATGGTTTTGGTGTCTGACTTCCAGGGGACAAACAAGGAATTCCTTTCAGATACGGAGATTTGGTTACACCTTTCTCTGTTGCCTAGGAGTCCAAGATAAAGCTGAATCTTGCACGTAAATCAAGCTTAGCAAGTGGCTGGTTTCACCCAGCTCAGTAGTGATCTGAAAACTCCCTGAACGAGAGATGCACTYGTCTGTAGGTCACCTCTGGCTCACACTGGGAAAACAAACCAGCGATTTTCTTTCTCCTGTTCCTGGTAATAACTGCTTTTCAGCAGCACAAAGCCTGGGTCCACCATAAATCTAACTTAAGTTTTGCAGCCAGAATGAGTGTTTCAAGGTGGACGGGAGGGAAGCAACAATACTCAATACTCTCGTGGTTAAATCCTGGTTAAGCTCTGCTCTGTTTTTTCGTGGCGCTGTTGCTATGCTGTTTTTCAGCCAGATAGCTATTGCCAATGAGGAGGGATCAGAAAGGCCCACTGTAATTACCAACTGGGAATAAGTTTTACAGGASCCCTGATCTTTGTCAGATAAAGAAGTGACTTATGTGTGGCTCTTGGCAGTGAAGTCATGTCTATTCTACCATCCGTGTCTCCTCGGATGCTTTGGTCGTTCTCTGCTGGGCTGACACCTGCTGTGCTTATTTAGGTCGTGCTTTGTCTCACTGAAGGCCGCTCTCTTACAGGGAGCCGACTCCCGATGTCCTGCCATGGATGATGATAGCCAGGATGAACTGATAAACAAGAACGCTGCGCTAGGCAAGGGCAGGAGACAGAGCCTGGCGCTCCTCAGTGAAGCAGGTAAAYGCATCTTCTCTGTGTGCGCACGTTGCTAGTGCTGGGGTCCAAAGCCTGTCTTTTGACCTCTAAAAAGAAGTACTTGTGACCATTTTTCTTTTTCTCTGAGAAAGTTTTATTTCATGCTCTGAACTCTGTGTCTCAAACTGCTAACATACCTCATGGAGTTGCTCGGAACTGGCAGCTTTGATACTTCTGAAAAATAACATTATTATTATTTTTTTTTGCCTAGGAATTCTGGCTTTTCACTTAATATATTATGGAATTCTATGTACTTCACTGYTTCACTTGTTTGGTGTTCACGTATCAAGTAGGTACTTTCTTCTTTCTTGCTTTTTCTTTTTAAAGAAAGCAATGGTGAAAATAGCTGTGACTCAGAAGATGATACTGGAAGTGAGGAGGAAGATGACACTGAGGAGGAGGGAGGTGAGAAGGACAAGGAAGAAAGTGAAGATGAAGAATTAGAAGGTAGATCTGTTAATGTATTTYTTACAGAAAGTATGGGATTAAAAGCTTTCCTTCCAAAATGTGACCGTAAATGTAAATCCACAGAATAGTCACTTTCTGGTCACTTTTCTGATGCTGCTGTTTCAGACTCGTGTCCACATCCTATAGTAATTAACAAGTGAGCAATATTCCCAAATTCCTGGGGTTTTTTTGTGTGTGGTTTTTTGTGTTTTTAAAGCATGTGTGTGTTTGAGGACTACCCGCTAGCCAGTGTTGTACAGAACTTTTCTTCTCAGGCAGGAGCAATGGTGGTTCCTAGTCCTTAGTCTTTCCCCCGCTGCCAACTCATGAAAGTGTTTTTTTTNGTTTGATTTGGCATAGAGCGCTAAAGTGGAAGTTGTGATGGGGAGTTCAGGAAATAAATCGCTATTGCTCTTAAATATTGTGAAGGGGTGGGGGGAAGACCTGATTTCCTTTTTTTCCTTTAAAAAAGGAGTGTGGATATTGCTCAAATTTATTCATAAAAATGAAAAAGAAAAAAAAAGGGGGGGAGGTAATCTTCAGGTGCGCAAACTTCAGCACCCGCTGCATTCAATTATTATTTGAATGGACATAAATAAAGTTCTTCATCAGCACCTTCARAAATTTCCTGTGAAGGCAAGAGCACAATTTTTCCAACTTAGTAGATTAATTTGAGCACAGACTAAAAGTTGACACCAAGTGCCAGAAAACTATCAGTTAATCTTTTCAAAAAAATCTCTCCTATGYCCAAATAGGGTCCTTGTATGGTCTACTGAATTCTCCTATTTTCACTGTCTAAAATCATGAAAAATGTTTTGAGGTCATTTGCAAGAAGCAGAGAAAAATTACAACTTTTACAGGTTTTAGGGAAAGGCTAAGATATGTCTCAGTAATTTGTGCTTAAAAAATATGACCCCCTTTCAATAAAGGTTGTTGAGACTTTAAAGAGAATTTCACTCAAGAATCAAGCTTCTTTAAGCGTCTTCAGTTGGGCACTCAAACCTCTTAACTTGGGCCCCCAAATCGTGTTTTACTTGTGAGATCTTAAATCTGTTCTTCTGCGGGTGTGTGTATTGATGCTTCCTGTCCTATAGAGTGTCTATTTAAAAAAAAAAAAAAAAAAAAAAAAAAAGCTGGGTTCATGATGACTTTGTTATCAGCCTGTGTTTGATGGTAGCCAGACATATCCTACTGTCTTGTCACTGTGATGGTCTGCTGTTTTTCTGCTGTCTGTCCTTCTAATCTCTTGCAAGACTAGTCACGTTATCAGGCGTTATTCTTGGCCAGAATAATGTAGTGCTTTTTACTGATGGAATTAAAAAAAAAAAAAAAACAAACTGTTGCCTCCAACTGGAAGAGCTATGCTTTGTCCTTGCTACCCCACAAAATAAGCTTATTTGGAACTCTTCATATGCTAGTGTCATCGTCCCATTTCTCCTCCCCACTGCTCTCCCTTGCTGAAGGTTTGCAGCACATGAAAGTTGTTTCTTACCTCTCATTTAAGATTGTGAAGATGATGAAGAGGATGAGGAAACTGAAACTGCTGTGGGGGGAATGACAGGTTCTCTGAAATTAGAGCCACACACAAATGGAGCAAACGTTTCCTCTGATGAGGATGGTGAGAACTGCCCAATTTGCCTCAACACATTTAGGGATCAGGCTGTTGGAACTCCTGAGAACTGTTCCCATTACTTCTGCTTGGACTGCATAGTGGAGTGGTCTAAAGTAAGTTGTTCTCTTACTTTCTTGTGGCCTACTAATGTGCTCTGATCACTCTATTCTCTTGTAATAAGAACAAGTCACTGTAGTATTTATATCCACTATATTTTAAGACCCCCCTCCCCCGACTTGAGTTACTGCTTTATTTGACAGAATTCATGTTTGTGGTGTATTGGTCTATTTTCCTTGCACCAATCCTGTTCTGTTCCTCTGTTCTTTGAAAATTATGATAGCCTGGAGTGGTAGTAGTAATATAGTAATATTTATTTTCCCAACTTTTGCTTAGTAAGAAGGGAACAGAGTTTGGACCTAAAGGCAGTAGGTAAAAATACATATCATCATCCTAACARGTTCATTTCTAGGCATGTAAAATTCTTGTTTTCAAGTGAAGGCAACAGTAATACTGGTTTTCTGTATATATATATATGCGTACCTCTTGCTGACTTCCACACTGTGGTTGCAAGATCGGTGCATATTGCTACAGTGAACATTTAAACACTGGAAGATTTTTTTTTTAAGTGCTAACTATGTCAACAGATTGAAAAACATCAGTTTCAAAGCAGAGTTACTTGCCATCTAACTATATAATTCAAATAATCATAATCCAGAATGAGAATTACAAGAAAACTTACTGTGCCTGCACCAGTAGCCATGGTAATCTTTAAATAAATAAATTGAGCTTTTTGAACAGATTTGTA
The DNA here is from genome assembly GCF_003343005.1 of Rhea americana. NCBI lineage: Eukaryota > Metazoa > Chordata > Aves > Rheiformes > Rheidae > Rhea > Rhea americana. The sequence continues at coordinate 1,665,966 of NW_028185472.1, forward strand.
AGTTGTTTCAAATTGTTGATTGTTCCAGAAGAAATGTAGTACTCTAAAACATGAGCAGTGTTTCAAGGAAATGTTTGGGAAAACTTTGATGTTACTTTGGCAACTGAGTAATAACTAAATAATTTTTAGATGTCTTAATAGAAGACATTTTTAAATGTCTTAAATGCTTTTTTAAAAAATACATGTTTTCTCTTATACAATAGATTGTTTGTAAAGCAGATAAATCAGATTTAAGTACTTGAATGTTCAAGACCAATTGCTGTTAAAATGCTTATTATGTTAGTTATTGAAAAATACCTTTTTGAAAATGAAATTAACTGTGCTTATTAACTGTATGGGAAAGTTAAAAATATATATTTTTTTCTAGAATGCCAACTCCTGTCCAGTGGATCGAATCCTCTTTAAGTACATTAGTATTCGAGCACGTTTTGGTGGTAAAATTTTAAAAAAGGTAAGCTTCCTATTATAGCAAACAAGAAGTCAAACTTCCAGAAAATACCTATCCAAAGGCTTACTTTTCTAGCATGTTTATCTGATAYGTGGTATCTATGAATTATTTTCTTCCTATTTTGAGACTGCCTTTTACAGACCTATTACAAATTTTCTTCTTCCTTAATCATGTTTGCTGCAGTATTGTATATGAATTAAAGTGCAGTTTAGGCTCTGATAGGAAGAAAAATGTTTTTCATAACCACCTGTTCTGCATAATGGACATTTGACTCTAAGCTTTTCTCTGAAGCCTGCTCATAGGGAGAAAATGCCCAGCATGCTGCAAATCCTGTTGTAATACAAATAAGAAGAATGTAGATTAAACATACTTGATCTGTTCTTTGCCTTGTCGTCAGCTTTGTTGTGTAGTGGTTTAGGTTTGTAAGAGGAAAGAGACAAAGCAGTAGCCTCATTCTTAGAGGCACAAATTCAGTATGCTGATGGTCTCCCTCAAAAGAATATTGAGGAGCTGTTACTGTCCTTTTCTTTTTTCTTTTTTTTTTTTTTTAATTAATGTCAGGAACATATTTGTTTCTTTAGGGGCCATTTGGGGACCTCTAGGAGTTTGCTGTCCTTTCATAAACTTATTTATTATTAAATATTTGCATTGTAACAGAAGTGGAATTAATAATCTCAAAATAATTTAGAGAAAAATGAAGTTGATTATTTCTTTGACTAGGGGAATGAATAACTGTGGCACCAAACCCATATCAGAAAAGTAAGAAACATTCAGGTTAGATTTATCCCTCTTTTTTTTTTTCTATTCTTTAAACTACATTCAGTCTTAATTCAGGAATTTTAGTTTCATCTGTTCTTAAAATGCAGTCTTCTAAGACTTTCATTGTCTGACTTAAGGAAGATAGTTGGTGTTTTTCAAGTATTTGATCTTGTCCTAGGTGTGTTGCCTGAAACAAGGTTTTGGTATGCAACAACTATTATAGTTGGTTTACTTTTTAGATTCTATTGCAGTTACTACTAATGCAACAATAGATTTTAGAAGTGACAGGTTCTGTGTAAAATGTGGCATGCTTTCCTCTTTAGATTCCTGTTGAGAACACAAAAACTCAGGGTAATGATGGAGAGGATGATCCAACCTTCTGTGAGGTGTGTGGCAGAAGTGACCGTGAGGATCGCCTGCTGCTGTGTGATGGTTGTGATGCAGGGTAAGAAAAGTTAAAATGTGTATTTTAATGTGTGTGATTGCAGTCGGTACTGAAGGGCTGGCTGTCATGTGGTCCACAGGCTATGTCTGATCTGTAGGCTGCTCCTTGCTGCTTTCTTCGGCTCATCATGCAACCAGACATGCATCTGTGTGCTTATAGTGCTGCTATTCCCAGTGTGATGGATCCTTCTCTGGTACCGTAGCAGTACCTATGTGGAGTCCTGCAAACGTTAGTGCTGCAGGTGCAGTCGCCTGTTTGGGTGGTCTGCAGTTGAGTGACCTGATGTGATAGCAGGCCTCCATCAAGTGACAGATGTCTGTGCTTGTCCTTGCAACGGGTGAGCGTCTGGATGTTCAAGGGGGCTATAAGCGTGAATCTTTGTCCCCTTAAAAGGGTACGTGTCTTGTCCCAGTTGACTGGGACTAATGCTGTGAGAGAAGTGCTGARGACTTGCAGCCTCATGAAATCTGGAGGTTTTCTATAGCCACAGCTATTAAATGACTCTTGTGCATTTCTGTCTCTATGTAACTTTTCCTTGATTGATTAAAATAAAGTAGCTTAGTGTTTCAGTAGAGGCATCAAGACACTTGAGCATGACCTTGGGTCTGCAGTCTTCTGCTAGAATGTAAAGCTGTCTTAATCAGTCTTGCAACRCTGTCAACTTGACAATGTTGAAACTTGCCCGTTGAACAAAACAAGATGCTTTCAATGAGCAGACAAATAACCTTAAAAAAAAAATTACTTGTAGCAAGCTTAATTGACACCTAATAAGTCTAATTTTGCCTTTGTTCTGTAGTCTCCATATAAATTGATTCACCTTCTGGAGAAGAGASAAAATCAAGAACACTAGATCCTATTAAGCATGTCATCAGAATACTGAGCAAGTGGTCTAAGTACTTGAACTAAAGTAATGTTTTATGAGTTTTACCTGTCCTCCCGTCTTTCAGTTCTTTTTGAACTTTTGTAAGTCTTACCTGAACTCAGGGTATTGCTTCAGCGTTCCTTTGGTCTCAGTACTGTTGGGGGTTTTTTGTTTGTTTTGTTTTAATTTTTACTCAAGCCTGGTATTGTCTGTGTGTGTGTGTGTGTGTGTGTGTGTAGGCGGGGGTTGTTAATTATTTTCCTAAAATTAGTTCTTTAAAAACTTGACTTCTAGAGTTTACAGCTTTGGTAACACTTCTTGAAGAAAGAGCTTAGTCTCTACTAGCTCTCTGTAGCTGAGAAAAATATAAAATAGCTTTCTTCAAGTCTTAGTTTCATTCCTGTTCTCAGTCTGACCTGATGCTGGAGTAAAAACTTCTTCATTTACTTTTTCCAAAAAATTTTAGAGTGGGGTCATCCTGTCTCTTTCTRTCAATATGGAGGGCAGCATTGGCTTCAGAAAGGCTGTCAAGTCCAAATTTACTAGCATTTTTAAGAGTCGGTGGTGTTTTGACCTAATTTAGCTTTTTGTAGTACTTGATCTGTCTGATATAGTGCTATGACTTATGAATTAAGTAATCTTACGGTTTAAGTAATCAAATTCTCTTCCAATGAAGACACTTTCAGGTAAGTCTTGTTGGAATGTGACAGTCTAACTTTGTGAGCTGTGGGAATTTGTAACATGACAACAAGCATGATGATTCCACAAAGGTGTGCATGCCTGTACCCTCGTGCAGGGGTTAATTATCTTAATTTTATGTGTGTCTTCATTCAAGTGACCACATAGCAAGAAGAGGAAAGAAACTCACTGACCTAAAGATAAGATGTCAAGAAGATGAATAACATGGCTAGATCTATAGCGAAATACTCATGGCTAAAATTCCTGAATTTCATAAGTTCCTTGTTATCCTTATGGTTTGTGAGGACTCTCCCAAAGTAATTGGGCAAAAGATCCCTGACAGCATCCATTCCTAAAAGGCATAGAAAGCAAGTCCAAAGTCAGTTCTTCATTGCCAGTCACAGAGAACCCAGAAGATACGATGAGGACTTGATGGCCAGTGTCCACTGTCCCATGTGTTGCATGCACATAATGCTGGCCATGCTCCTTGGGCACCCAAAAGTCTTGGTGCTCCCGAGCAGTTAGGTGCAAGAGTGCAGGTGAATGAACTTGAGAGAATGCTTGTTTGTAAAAATCAAATTTTAAATTCTTTTTGTAAAAACATGCACTAGCTTCCCTATCTAAGATTTGGCATTGTGATATACAATACAATATACAATAATAATATACAACACTACAATGATTAGGTTTTTCCCTCTCCAGGAGATGAGAAGATCTAAATAGCTGCTGTAGTAGGTTCTCTGCTGTCCAAGGGTTTAGGGCTGAAAATCTGTGCTTGTTATTTGGGTTGTAATGTGACTTCAGGAAAATCTCAGAGATAGTCTAAAATATATATAATGAAGTTCTTCCTGCAAGTACTTTTTTATGACTTTAGCTTGAACTTAACAATATTACTTGTAAGAATACTGGTTTGGGGAAGTTACCTCATTCCTGGTAGCTGGCAATTGGAAAAGGAGCTCTTTTTTCACCAGACAAAKAAAATAATGAAAATACTCTGTTACTGAATTTTTTAAGTAATGGTTTATTGCAAACAGTTTTTCAGTCTTATCTTCTTGCCTTAGCAAAAAGAGTGGAAAAAACTCTGCTGTTGAGATGTAATCTCTTATGCAAGAGGAACACAGTAATCCACTTTGTATTGACAATTAATACTTTTTTTAGAATAAAAATGATATTTAATTGTAAGTTGATAGCTGATAATTTAGCTGTAAGTTGTAAACTGAATCTAGTAGGAAGATTTGTGTTGCTGGAAGATGAGGTTAGAGCATGAGGTTGGTGTTCCTTCCCTTTCCTTGCTGTAGGCACTGCAGTATGTTACCAGACTGTGAATATTAGTGTGGAAGGGAGAAAGAGCTTTACCTCTCTGACTTGCCCTGCTCCTGCATCAAATGCTGCACTATATCAGAAATAACATGAGGGTTTYCCTTTTTAGAAAAAGAATAACAGTTAGTTGTAGAAATGCTGCTAATTTGAAGCTCTTGCTTGAAGGCCACGGTCTCCCAGTGATCCTTGGCTGGACGTGTTGGCCTTAGCCCTCAGCTTTCATGGGAAGCACCTCCCTTGAGAAATCCGTTCTAATTCTTTTTAGCGGTGTAGCTTGAATATGATTTGCTTCAAAAAAATTCTGTGCTGCTGATGCATGTAGCTTTGGATGCATTTTAACTGCTGCAAATGGAACAAATTATGGGACCAAAGCTGGATAATGTTAAGTTTTTCTGGGTAGCTTCTCTTTAAGTGRTTGGTGAGACTGTTCAATCTAGCTGTTCAGTCTGTGAAGTAGAGAAGAACACTTTGCAATGTTTAACTAACATTCTTCTTTCTCTTTGAAATTTGATTAGGATGAACACAGTTCTCTGGAGGGTGTTTTTAAAGATTGTGTGGTTAATCTCCATTCTTGCAATTGCTGAGACTAAACTGAGCYCTGAATCCTAGCTTGTAGAGTTCTGCAGAAATCCTGATCACCATTTGTTTTCTTAATAACACCTGGTACATATGGGATGCAATGCATGTATGCAGTGTATCAAATTGCAGCTGATTGGTGTCTAKTATGCAAAATAAAGTGGTCATAAGTACCAGTTAAATTAATACTGTGCCTATTCCAGGGAGGTTGTGGTGTTCCTGGATTGTCGTCTCCAGTGCTTTGACATCCTCTTTTGCATCGCCACCATCTATTTTGGCTCTGTCAATACACTTGTTGCAGCTTGGGTTCAAATTTCAAGCATATAGGAAATAATGAGTACAAACATGCTCATTTTTTTTTCTGGGCTTTTTTTTTGAGCCTAAAATGATCAAAATACCATCTAGATTTGAAAACTCTGGTATAACTCTCAGACAGGATTTTTTTTTTTCTTTGAGGATTGATAGAAGCAGATGCGTAGACCATGGTTTCAAGCTTAAGTAAATGTCTTTATATTTGGAGTGATCACCTTATATAGTATGCGGATAGAGCACACTATTTTTTTTAAATTTCATTTATTGTGTGTGGGTTTTTTTTTTCCTCTCTAGGTATCACATGGAATGCCTTAATCCACCTCTGAGTGAAGTCCCTGTGGATGAATGGTTCTGTCCAGCCTGTTCCCCCATGGATATCAGTGCTGCTGCAGGTAAGGGTTTGATGTTGTCYAGTCAAAATATCTATTTTTCTTCTGATTTGGATAACATGAAGCAGCTGCTTGATCTATTTTAAAATATTTGTTTTGATAGATATCATCTCTAACTTACGGACTGAGAAAGGGGATCTTGTTTCCTAAAACTTTGATCCACAGTTACCAAATGTGGAATTTCTTCATATAAGCATTCTTTAACCTTCCTGAGGCTATGCCCAAAAGCATAAYGAAATGGCATTATATTACATTAGAAAAAAATCTATTAGTATCCTGACCTCGAATTGCTAGGGTAGCAGCAACTCTTGATAAGTAGAAAATCYTCTTTCTGGGTAACAGTCCAAAGCAGTGGTGCCGATTGATGTCTGCTCTCTTAAGAGGGAATTTCTGCAYTTGGAGGTGATTGGCTTAAGAAAATAAATCTTCTTGGCTGCATTCTTTCACCTGTAGAAAGGCAAATGACTTGGGCATCTTTTCTTTCAAGAAACAGATCATGTGAGCGAAGAAGAAGTTGCTGCCCTTGTGGCTGATGTTATTCCTACCACAAGTAGGCTACGCCCTCATGTCCGAACCCGAGCTATAGCCAGGACTCGGCAAAGTGAACGAGTTAGGGCAACAGTGAACAGGAACCGGATAACAACGGCRCAACAAATTCAGGTATTTAGAAGTATTTGTTTAATGAGCATTTGAAAGAGCCTTGTGGAAGAGCTGAAACAAGTCCCCAGCTTAAATAGCTAAGCAGTCTGAGTGGTGACTGTTCAAGGTAAAATGATCGGTAGTGTTTTGTTGGTTGGTTGTTTTATTGAGGTATAACACAGGTGGCCATGCAGCACATGACCAAGACTCTCTAATTTGGTAGTTGTAGTACTTTCCTTTCTTAATCTGCATTTTACCACCTCGGTCATGAGCAGAATTGTATTCCTATTTCCAGAGGATGTTAATTTGCTGTTTGTGGACTACTGCTAGATTTTAGCATGCTTTTCTTCTTTAAGAAGACAAGGCCTGTTTAYTTGATAGTCTCTGTATTTGCTTGTCTTTTCTCCTGCCCCCTTTCGAAAAACAGTTTAACCTGTTGGCCAACTTCAGCCAAATAGGAGTAAAAAATAGTATTTTTAGGGCTTCTGTATTTGTGCAAATCTGCATCTGAACGAGGAGAGACAAGTTCAAGTGCCCTCACTGATGCTGCAATGTGAATTCAGTCACACTAATAGGTACCAGAGAAAACACAAGGAAGTACCCCCAAAAAACCCAGGCTCCAAGAAATTTTTACTTGTGGAATCACTTACAGAGAAAGTAGGAAAAAAATTGAATGATATTGGCTGCAATAATTGGAATCCTTTAGGTAACAATTAGTTCACTGCAAAACAAAAGCTTTCCAGCTTGGGGTCCCCTGTCTAGTCTGCCCTTCGGCTTTAGCTACAGTACTCTACCCTTCACTTGTGTTAATATTAAAAACTGTAATTCTCACAGGAATTGTCTGTGACTTACTGTAAAAGCAGAACCTGTAAATAACCTCTCCACGACTAGTACTACRTTAAAAGCTTCTTCATGTTGCTGTTGAATTTACTAGGAAACCTGGAAATGCTAAAAGCTTTGAGAGCAGGCTTGACATAAAGGAAAATTGAGGACAGTCAAGTATGGGCACAAGTTGCCCATAGATATTTTGGAAACTATTCTTGGTGGTTTTTCAAGACCTATCAGAAGAAAGTCTTCAGTGACTTTGTTTAAATTCAGAGTTGATTCTGCTTTGACTAAGGGGTTGGCCTGCCTGAGCTGCAGCCCTCAGGGGCACCCTGAGGTACTGTCCAGCTCCATGATTCTATGGAAATAAGCTTTTTTTGTATCTGACAATAACATACACAATTTGGTCTGATTATATAAAGTCATATTTTTCCAAATATAGGAAAYTATAGAAAAGACAGAAAAGGGAAGAATGGATAAAACTAAATGTTTTCTCAGGTTGCTCAGTTGGCTGTGGATTTCCAGTTGAGTCTGGTGCAAAGGCTGTAGTAGGGTGGGTAAGACTCGGAAAAGATTGAGTTTGAGGTGAGAGGTCAGTTGGATTAAGCTTTCTCTTAATTTCCAGTTGTAAAGGTTGAGTGAGAAAGGAAAAAAAATGCATTTAAGATCTGTGAAGGGCCTCAACTTTGTGCCCAACTTTTTTTATATTCTGTAACTTTGGGATGGAAGAAGTAAAAGTAAATAAAGACAGGCATATGGGAAGCAATCAAAATGCTGAAATCTGGGGGAAGAAAGGGGGATATATTCTGTTATTATCTTACCTTCCTGCCACCTGGAATAGTAGACTGTTCGTTAGCTCTCCAGATTCTGCCTGTTGAATTTCTCATCAAAACCATTATAATATGAAGAGAGAAATTTGTAGCAAATCCTGAATGATTTTAATTGAAGTAGTAAATGCGATCTAAAATTTCTTCCATGGATGAAGATCTGGCTTGCCTGAAGTTTTTAGTGCRATTTTTTGAATGATTTTAGGACTTCCCCAGACTGTGTTAGCAGTTCCTTAAATTCATTACCTCCTCCATAGTGTGGAGATCATCTTATTTGGATACAATCCCTTATCTCCAAACCTAGGCCTCTTTACCTCAAGTTTAAAAGAATTAATAAAATAGGAAAAAATCAATGATTTGATGCATTCTTGTTAAGCAGTTGCATCTGAGTTGTCAGGGCTGTAGGCTTAAGAAATTGCAATGGYGCAGAGCATTGTTTGAGGTGAAAGGCTTGCAAGGTAACTGCTAGTGCTTTTCTTTCTCTCCCTACCTGTTCTAGAAATACAGTGTGTAGCTGTCTCCCTGCAGATGAGAGAGGTGGTGCCTGGGGACTTAACTGTTGCATAGTAGTGCGAGCCTGGGTGCCAAGTACTTCCCATTCAAGAAGCTATTCCCAGCTCCACTTCTCAATCTGCAGAGATTATTACAAACTATACCTAGAAAGGTACTATTATTTACTTCACTTTGTCTTTAGATAAAGACATTTTATTCTAGTTCATACTTTGAGTTGACTGAAGCTTAATTCTACTCTTTAGAAAGGTTGTCCTGAAAGCACAGAGAGGTGCTGCTTTCAGATTCTTGGAAGGCTCTAGTATTCAGAAGACAGAGGGTTTGTTTTGTAATTYATGTGTTGTTCTGTACATGCCTAAAATAGCAGTGGTTATCTAGACATTAGGTCCTTCTAGGAAAATAGGTATTTTTGACTAGACTTATGTTCAGGGATTCCCTTATTTCATCTTGTCCTCCAAATCAAAGAAGCTTACATAGACTCCATTGGCACCCACAGTACTTTAAAACAGTGACATCCTAGGAGCATGTATTAGAAATGCTAAGATCAAAGCCTAATGAAATTACTGCCGTATTAAGGCAAATTGAAAATTTTCTGTTGACACATTCGKTTTTCATCCATTCTGCAGTTTGCTTGTTTGCCACCATGAGATGCTTTAAAGCAGGTTTCCCCTAGTTTTTGTCTTGTCATGTATAATCTAACACAYGTGCTTCTGTAGAAGGTAAGTACATTGAATGGTGTGTATCATCAGAAGCGTCTGCCTCACTCATAAGAAACTTATCAAATCCAGGTACATTGTAGTTGCTTAAATAAAAGGTGTAGAAGAAACGCTTTATGGATGTAGTTGATATAAGCATGTCTCTTAAGCTAGCTGTTTAGAGAAGATTATTCTTACCCCTTTCCTTGGAAAGGAAACTGTGCTGTGTCAGCTCAGCCAAGGAGGCTTTGAGTTTACCTCCTGAGCCTGGTGCTTCTGACTCTGTACACTTCAAATGAGTTTAACTATGTTAAACGTGGCTGACCCCATGTCAACCTACAGAGGGAAGAAGAGTTTGAACCTTGTAGGAGCAGCCCCTTATTACTGCAGTTAAGTGACACTCTGAAGTGGGGCTGTTGCTACTGTGGCGGTGATATCYGTGCAGCGTGTATCTGAAATGCCACTGCTAGTGATACAGCCTCTGGTCAAGTCCACAGGGCATTAGAGTAAACATGACCTAAAGGGTGAGGTACTTAAGGTGGGGGACCCATGTGCTTTTGGCTTTTTTTGTCTTTTGCTTCTAATGGCCTTGCTGCCTTAGGAGCTGGAGGTTATTTGGGTGGGTTTGGGAAAGCTTTGCTGTGTGAATATGTAGGATTGTTTTCATTAAAAAGAATCATGGGTTGGACTAGCCATGATCTGTAGTGCTGAATGAGTCTGAAAARCAAGGTCAGGTTCTGCTTATTGCAAAAGTCAATAGGTGAGAAAAGGGACTTAACTGCTTAACTGGCATGTTGGTTTGTGTTGAAAGATGTCCTGGGCACTTTGAATCCCAAATCCATTTTTCATCAAATACTTTTATAATTATCTTGAAGTTGATTTTTACCAATAACATGTAGCTTATCTCATATGCAGCATGTGCCGAGGTACCTCATGTCCTCTCTTCTGGATGAAACAATTGAGGCAGTTGTAGCAGGCCTAAACACAGCCATTTATCAGCGACCTCTTACACCACGAACTCCAAGGCAGAAAAGAAAAACAGGTAAGGGCATCAGAAGCCTTTTGTAGTTCCCATCTGCAAAAACAAAAGCTTTGGAAAGGAAACTCTAGAGCAGCTGTAGTCTGCCATGTCTCTGCAGCTACATAAATATACCAGGTGCATCTTCTCTTTCCAAGAAGTATACCTGTTCAGTTTAAAGGTCACTTTAATGTTGATGATTTCAGTTGTTCTGCTATGCCATTTTCTACTGTTGCAGTACACAGTAGATACCTCTGAGCTGCTTTGTATGCCATGGGGATGTGAATAAGGGAGTACAGGGTAAAATGCAGTGCCAGCACTCAGCCAGGTACTTGGTTGCCTTTGTCCTATCAGGTAGGAGGAAGAAAGTAGCAGGCAAAAAAAGAACTCCAACAAAATCTTCTGTTGGGAAGAAGAGTTCAGGAACACAGCTGAAGAGACACAAGCGTCTAAAGAAGAGAAGAGGGAAAAAGATGAGAAYAAGATCACACGTGAGTTTCTGCTGATATCAGATCTCTTCTATTTTTCAGCTATCTGATCTATGAAATATCATCTATATCACATGGAGTTCGGTGGGGAAAAATACTGTTTTATAATGATAACAAAATTGCCTCTTTCTGTGCAAGTATGTGCGAGTCCAGAAAGACACTGTGTGGAAATAAGTTATAACTTCCAAGCAAGCCTGCTGGGTTTGCTGACAAAATCTGTTATTGGAACTGCAGGGATCACTGTAAAGTGTGTCCTTCAGGCTTTGTGTTATGTTTTTGCCATCAAGCTCTAGTGTTTATTTGATGCTGATACAAACTTAACCTGCTGCTGCTTCCTCCTATTCATTTTAATAGGCTATGGATACTTGTGTCTATGTTGTTGCAAACCCAGTTAATTAGTTTTGARGGCTGTCACAAATCCCTCTTCAGTTGTGGACAGTGTTCTCATTTGAACTCCACTGAGTACTCTGCACCAGCTTCACTTTTCTCTTGACCTACCTGAACTAGAGGATACTTCCTTAGGTCTGGTATGTGCAGTCTCTGTAGGAAGTGATATACAGATTACGGTTGGAAGTTTAATAAATGATTTAAAACAAAAATATAATTGCATATCACTTCTACAGGGTGCTCTAGATCAGAGTTGCTAATAACCTGGTCACTGCACTTTAGTCAACTGTAGAATTTGGAGCTATAAACACAGGATTCACATCTAYGCTAATATGCTTCCCAATCTCAGCCAGTGAACTATGCAGATAAACCAAAATTGAAGTTAAAATAGTGCTTCCAAACTGCCATAGCTTCTTAGGGCCATTTCTCTAAAGGCATTTTTGCACTCAAAAAGCATTATAATATATTGTACTTCTGGTATTGACAGGAGCTTGTTTTGCAGTATGTAGATACAAATAACTTAATTTCTTTATCTGTACAGGTAAAAAATGAAGTTACTACTCGTTCCCGTATTGCAAGAACTCTTGGTCTTGGAAAACCCATGTGTGGAGCTTCAGTTCCTTCCATATACAAAGCAACAGAGCCCTCGCTTGGTCTTATGAGAGCAGATATTGGTGCAGCTTCTCTGTCTGTATTTGGAGATCCTTATGAATTAGATCCTTACGAAAGGTAAAATACCTTCAAATTATGRTTGAGGACCTGATAATTTCACAAGCATTGGTGTGTTCGTGCACATAGGTATATCTTATATCTTTATGAATATACCTATTAGAAGCCTGTCTATTGTGAGATTTAGGAAGCTGATGTATTGGGTTATATTTTGGAAAAGAGCTTGTGATTTATTGCAAGTAGTGTAAATCGCCAATCTGAAGACAACTTTAGATATGCAACTCACAATAATGTATTGGACTATTTGGTGTTTTTCCTTCCCTCTTTGGCCCTCTTTACAGCATCGCACAGAATCACAGAAYGGGTTGGAAGGRACCTCTGGAGATCATCTAGTCCAACCTCCTTGCTTAAGCAGGGTCACCTAAAGCAYGTTGGACAGGGTTGCATCYGGGTGGGTTTTGAATATCTCCAGAGAAGGAGACTATAACCTCTCTCGGCAACCTGTTCCAGTGCTCTGGGACAGATTTAAAGATGCTTGCCAAAATGATAAGCCTCAAATGAAACTTGGCCAAGGTTTTCATGAGGTTATTCAAAGGTCAGAATCTGAAGGAGTCAGATCRTAAACAGTTGTTACTTACTAGTTTTAACTGAAGATAGACAGTGTTTTTGGTATATAGTGCGCAGTAACTTAATGCAGAATTTAGTAGACCTCTAGAATATTCCATGCTTCTCTCTAAAGTATCTGGAAAAGGGAAGAAGGTGGGGAGAAGTGAGATGGAATCTTACTATGTCATAGTCTTCACCCCTAAGCCCTAGATTTTGGAAAGGGGAAGCTGAGGAGAGGGATCTGAAGTTAGTGTTATCAAAGCCTAGTTTTCCACTAAATAAACCAGTTTGACTGTCTTTTAGAAGGACACTGCCCATTTAATGTTTAAAAAACCCAAAACTTAGATTTGAATGTAAGTTATATTGTCCTATTTAGTTAGCCGCAGAAAGAAAGTATATTGCAGAAGTTGTCTTAAAGAAAAAGTATGTACGTATTGTAATAAAATATCTGTTCTGTTGATCTTACCTACTCCATACATTTAATGTGAAAAAATTCATGTGTTTGTTTTGATTTGTTTTACCCACAGTAATGAAGAGGTTCCAGCAAATCTAGATTCACCGGTGAGTGCAAAAAGAAGAGTTCTCTCGCAGTCGGCACTGAGGTCTCATCGTCCTGTAGCTAGACCCATTTCTGTAGGAATTCCCAGGTAAAAAAAAACAAAAAAAAAACAAAAAAAACAAACAAACAAAAAAACCACTTTCAAGTGGGATGTTTCTTGTTCTATTAACTGTGTAATTACCCTAACAAAAAAGCAACTTTAAGTTATCATCCTGGTTTAATTTTTTTCCTTACCCTGAGCATTTTGAATGAGTGTGTGGGTGTATGTATATCAATTACTGTAGTATTTCATGCAAGAATTGCTCTTTATGTTGAAGAACCCATACTTTTTCTTCCTTAATAGCTCTGATTCTTGTATTGAAATTTCAGATTCATCTTTCCACTGTAATCCTGGTTCTTTTCACCTAACTTATGATTTTAAACTAGTGTTTAACTAGTTCAAGCTAGTTAAACTAGTGGAGTACCTAAACARTCTCTAGGCTCACTAACTCTTAATACCCAGCTTGTTTATTTGAGGGCAGAAGAATCTAGTTATGCACTCATTTTGTGCTCTGCAGAGCCAGTTATTGGCCTGCCCCCAAGTAGTGGGGTGCAATTGCCTGTACATCCAAAGGAGGAAATAAGGGGTGTATTCACATCATCTAATTCCTCTGCCATTTGGAGCTCAGAAGATCGAGAGRTGACTGTCTGCTTTGAACCCTTGGTTTAACAGCTGCTTTGTTGTCTAATGGGAGTCTGCCTGTGCAATTCACGCACCCTGCCRCTGGCTGGGGAGTGTTACGGGACTAGGTGTGTTAAGTTGCAGCTGAAAGAGGCTCCAGCCAGAGCACACAGTGAGGCAGTGAAGGGTGTGCCTGGGCCATGGGATATAGTGCTGAGGTGCTGGACATGAGAAGCAGGAGCTTGGTGAGGAGAAAAGTGAGAGGAGCAATGACCAGAGCAAACACAAACTGAGTCACAGAAAACTGCAAGACAAGGGGAACTGAGGAGCTGGGAGAAATGGAGGACTTAACTGATTGAAGGGTGTGAGATCTACATGACTGACCTCTACTGTGTCTGAGTTACAGCAAAGACTTGTTTCTTGTGATTAAGGTAGTGTATTTCCATGATAACTTTGAATATTCCTCTGCTTTTTCYATCTGTATCCTCAAGGAAGCCTTTCAGGAACCCTTCCTTGTCCTCTGAGGTAGCCTGCATAGCATATTTTTGAGAAGGCATGAAATTCAGCTTTTCTRGAGTTATGATTTGCCTGGAATATAGTGAATTTCTCTGGTCTGGGAGAACAGTGCTTTTGCTCCTCCCATTCTGTCTTTCTGTTGTATGCTATTACAGGTTTCTGGTGTAAATTCTGTTTAGAAAGCTTGCTTTGTCATCCATAAGCGTAGCACAGCTCCCTGGAAGACCCTGAATGTGCTGGTCCCTTAGTCTGTCGGTACGCTTTGGGAGCTTTTTAAAAAAACACCAACACACAGGCAAACAAAACCTAAAAACGTTTGTGTACCTCCTCTCCCTCCCCCCCACGGCCCCCTTTTTGTTATTATGAACTTGGTCCATGAAATAGGAGTCCTGGTAAAATGGTGTTTCAAGAACAGAGAAGTTACAGATGATTTGTTAAGACTGAGTAATACATAAAGGRGAGTTTGTGCTGCCCCATGTTGGGGAGCACTCCTGTTGTCTTTCAGTGTGGTTCATCCTATGCGATGCTTTTAAGTACTCTACCAATAAGCATCTATGGGAATTCTAACAATTGATGCTAAACATTGGTTTAAGTTACATCAGTTTTTTTTCTAAATAGCAGTGTAGGTTTGAGGAGTAGACTTGTGATCCTGATTGGGTGGGGAGAAGAGATAGCTGGGATGGAAGCATCTCTGAAGTGCTGAAAAGCAGCTTGTGCTTCCAAAATGAATCTTAAACGTGCTGAAAAGTTAGTATTGCTACGTAACACTATGAGCATTGCTCTTAAGGTGAAAAGCACTTGCTGACCAAAGATTTCTGGTATAATTATGTGCTTTCCTGTTCTATGATATTTCTGCAGGAAATAACTCAATACTTCTACTTATTGGAGGGAGGTGGGAGCTGAATGACTAGTGAAGCCAAAATTACGAGTGAACTTCCCTGTCTGATTTCTGTTTCTGCCCTTGATGGTTGATTTTTGGTTTCTTTTTAATGTAACGTGTGTGTATAGAACAAGTGCTGTAAGAGTAAAGGAAATGTAACCCCTCTGAAACATACAGAAGCAGTGTACCTGCCTTGAGTCCTGATCAAGAAGCAGAAGCTGCACCCGTGCCTGACCTGCTGGGAAGTATCCTGTCTGGACAGAGCTTCCTCATGATGAGTAGTTCAGATGTGGTCATCAACAGAGATGGCTCACTGACAGCAAAGAAGACAGGTAAGGGTTTGGTACTTCTATCGTACTGAAACTACAGTTTGTATTACTCACATCTGGTGCTGTCCTACAGGCTGTGTAGTTTCAAACACAGATACTCTTACTGAGCATTTGGTTACGTTGGATAGGAGCACTAGATATCAGCAGTACTCCAAGTAGTAAGATTCTCTTGTGCTCTGAAACAGTGTTACTTGTTTCTGCTTTAATTGCAGAGCTACTGTGTTTGGAGTATTTTGTTTTTAATAGGTGGCTTTCTGCCTTCAGAAGTACTGCACTGTACTTCTATCCTTTGCTTTAATAAATGGACGATTAGATAGATCAGAGGTATCTTAGTACCAATTCTTTAGCATTTCTCCTGCATTGCTTCCTTGCCTGTGAACTGCACTTTGCTTTGAAGAGCAGTAATAAGGACCTTGGCAAGATGCTTCTTTTCAAAAGATATGGCTCTAGAATACACGTTAGCATCCTCAGCTGTGTCTTCCCTTGGAATGGTCTTATTTGGAAAGAATCCCTTCAAATTAAAAYTTCAAGCACTGTGCTTAAAGTAGGCACCAATAGCATCCTCTGTCAGACTGTTAACAGTAGTTCTTATGTTTATTAGCCCATACTTGCTAGATCATGAATCTAGTGGTATCTACAGAACAGGATAATTTGTTTCCTAAATATTGTTTACCTCAAAGAGCTAGTGGTCTGGCATTAAATTGGTTGAGTGTCTGGCCAAAATAATAACTATTGGACTGTTTTCTTACTGTGTAGAATGTCTGCAAGCCAAAGTGGAACCTTAAGTTATTAACTCTATTTCTTCTAATGTTAGGGGAAAAATGACTGAATATGTATTTAACAGCTTAATTGTTCTCTTGTATGGCATAGCTCCGCTTCCTAGAAAATCARCGAGTGATTCCGTAGTGGATGATGGTTCAGGACGTAATCTTCAACAAAGTGCAGTGCACTCAGGGACCACAGCAAGCAGCTCTGTTGCTGGACCTTCAGTTTCCTTGGGGGTGAATYCTCACACCAGACCCACATCATCAAGCTTGTTTTCATCACCTTCRCCCTCATTGAGCAAGACTGAACCTGCACCAAACCCTGCACAAACTACATCAGAAAAGGCAACTGTCAGATCAGAATATTCAGTGATGCCCAGATCTGCTCAGACTCGCAGTATGCCTAGTTTGAGCAGGCATGGCTCCAAGTCAAATGAAATGCCCAGATTTAATGGAAACTCTAAACAATTTGCACCCTCTGATGCATCTTCAAAGACCCCAAGCTGTAACCTGAATTCTGGTTCAAAAGCTGTAAATGTGAGGCAGCTGTTAAAACCACCTCTTAAGAGAATTGATGTCTCTGAGCTTCCCAGGATACCAAAGATTAAAAAGGAAACCAGCAGCAAGCACATGGAACCAGATCCCATAGGAAACCCAAGCTGTGACATCCCTAGCTCCTGTATAACCCAGCTAACTGGTAAAGAGGGCACTAATCAGCTGGGTAAGGGTAACAAGGTGGAAAGTCAGAAGTCAGATGCCAAGGAATCTCAGCAACAAATCCGTATGAGTGGGTTATCTTTTTCTACTAGTGTAGGCACGTGTAGCAGTTCATCACTACTGAGCACTTCAAGAGGCAAAGGCCCAAGCTCTTTTGAGAGTTTTAAAATTAATATTCCTGGAAATGCAGGGCATTCCAGCAGACTGTCTAACCCAGGATTTTGTAACACCTTCCGCCCTGTTGATGACAAGGTGCAGCAGAAAGAAAGTTCTTCACCTCTTTTCTCTGTTAAGAAAAAACAGATCAAAAGTGAAATATATGATCCCTTTGAGCCAACAGGGTCAGACTCAAGTTCAGCAAACAGCAGTCCTGAAAGGCTTGGCTCAGGGATCCCACTGACTAATATTACCCGGACTATTTCCATTGAAAATCCAAAAGTTCAAACATTTCAAACTGTCCGTCGTTTTACTCCCTACACAGTAGAAAATATATTTGGTTCTGGGGCTGAATCTGGTGTACCATCTAGTAACTCAGCATCTCATGGTGATGTGACAGTAGAAAGCAGGATTGTAGAACAGATCTCTGATACAGAAGAACAAGATAATACGGGTAGGAAAGACTTTCTAAGCAGTGCTTGCACTTCATCTGCTGTTAAGCAAATTTCTGATGCAGAATGTTTAAAGGAGGAAACCAGAGAGGGCCCTAATGTGTTCTTTAAAGCTGAAGAATTGATTAGACCTAATATTAATGTGAAACTAGAACCAACCAGTCCATCAAAGAGTGATGGGCAGCAAAGAGTCCAAAAAATAGAACAGAGAGAGAGGCAATCACGTTCCAGATCCTGTTCAGACTCCAGTTCCCGAAGCAAGAAAAAAACTAAAAGGAAAAAGGCACTTGCCAAAGAGTGTAAGAGATCCCGATCAGGATCTAGGGATAGACCACACTCAAGGGACCGAAGCTCCAGGTCCACCTCTTGGTCAAGTGGAGAAGAGCATAGCAAAACACACATGTCAAAAGTCAAGAGCAGAAAGTCTTCTACTGACCGTTCTAGTAGTCATGAGCGATCTAAAAAAAAGAAAATGAAGGATAAAACCAAAGATAAAAAGGCAAAAACTTCCTGGTCTAGGGAGAGGAGGAAATCTAGGTCACGTTCAGGGAGCCCTGGAAGTACTTCAGAGTTTTATGAAAATAGGAAAAAGAAAAGACCATCACAGTCAAGATCAAGACGGAGGGAACATTCCCGATCAAATAGTGTTGAGAGGACTAAGAGGCGGAAACATAGGAAGGACAAAAGCTATGAGAGGTATGACAAAGATAGTAACTTGAAGTCCAGAGAGAGAAAGAGATCAAGATCCAGGTCTCGGGAGAGGAGAAAATGGAGGTCTCGGTCTCGCTCTGCATCTCGGTCTCGGGAGCACAAAAGCACTAAGTCAAAGGAGAAGATGCCACGATCGAGATCGCGTTCCAAAGAAAGAAAACACAAATCAAAAGAGACTTTTCCTCCACTAGAGAAGGATCAAAAGTCTACAGCAGAAAATGTATCCAGATGTCTGGAGCAACCCCATTCCTTCAAACAAGAGCCTAAGGAGGAGGTAGCACTAGAACAGATTTCCATAACCATCCAACCAAACATCAAACTTGAGGAGGAAATACAAACTGAGATCCCAGTACAACTGAGAGAAGACCAAGAGAGAATAAAGGTGGAACAGATCTGTGAGGACATGACAAATGAAACTGCATTCCCTGTGCCAGAGAACACAGGCATTTCTGTTCCAGTTGGCAGCATGGATCCTTTTGCTGAAAAGGAATTGATGAATAATAGTGATTTGGCCACACTTGGTAGCTGTAGCAATACAAACCTTGAGATTACAGTTAAAATAGAAAACACTGCTGCGTGCCCATCTCTGATGGAACCACCTCTGAAGAAGGAAGTTACTATCCAAGCTCTAACTGAGGCTGCACCAATTCAAAGTTCATCCAAAACTGAAATAACAGACTGTGTGAAAGATGTTAAAGATGAGTGCCTTGTGTCAAATGAAAAAGCCAGTAATTTCAATAAGCCCGAACTGGAGGTGGTATCTCAGGGTCCTGTGTTGAAATCTAAAGCACCAGTGAAAAGAGTTACCTGGAATCTTCAGGAGGAAGAAAGCGGTGTGGTGTGTGCTGGAAAAGCTCCTAGTAAGTCTGTCTTCGTCTCTGGGAAAACAAATAGCAGGTGAAGCAGGCTGTGTGAGAATTGGAGTTTAGGTGCCTGACTAAAAACAGTTGTAGTGTAATGAGTTACTTTGTCATCTGAGCTGAGTTGACACTGGGTTTTTGTGGTCCTGAAAGCCTGTGTTTTGCACTTGTTGAAATCATGAGGTCAATCATGTTAATGGATTGGTAGAGGCAAGCTGAGAGCACATGCTGTCCCCTAGCTCAGTTGGGAACTTGCTAAGTTGTAAAATACATCCTGGGACCAGGTCCCTGAACTAGCAGTCTACATTCCACACCTTCTGCAGTTAACTAGAATGTTTTGTTTTGTTTTGTTTTGTTTTTTAAAGCTTTTAAAGCTCTACACATCTCTGCAGTTCACCCTTGCAAGCTCTGCTGAACTGAGGCTGCTGAAAAGGATTTGGCTGGGACCTTGTGCTTTGTGTGTTGACAAAAAGTTTGTTGTGTGGTTCTTGTTGGTTACTGTCGTGCAAATGCTCTAAGAAGCAATTGCAGGAGTGGATGAAAAGTCCTCCATTAACAGAAGCTGTAAAATACTAATATATTGTTAAACAAGAACCCCTTTGTAGCCAGCCGTGTTGATAGACTACTTGTTTTGTAACTGGCTTTGAGTTTTTGACCTACTAGGTTTGTCTTGTTTTTAAATACTTTCTCCTTTTCTTGGTGAACCTAGGGATGCCATTTTACAGACTTCAGAGAGCAAAAGAAGGGGCCTGGAAAGCTGAGGACTTGAACCAAACATTAAATCAGGTGCAGTTAAATGAGCCTCCTCCAACCAATTATATGATTCCTGAGCCTATGTTTCCTGATCTAGATTCCTCTCAGGTTGGTTCCTTTTCCAGCAGCCAAGTGTCGTGGAAGGCATCCCACCTCATCTGTGGCCTCGTTGTGCAACACCCTCCTCTCATGGCAGAGTTCTTCTGCGTACAGTACATTTCATATAGCCCACACACCTCAGCAACCCTCTACTCATTTAATCTTTCAGGTGGTCCTTACAGTTGAAGAAGCACATTTTCTTTTTGTTTTGCACTACATGTGCAGCTTGTGTTTCCAGCATTTCTTTGTTGAAACATTGTGCTGTTTGAGCAGCTGCAAACTATTCAATGATCAGGCTGCTTTTTTTAAAAAGAAAAAAAAAAGGCCTGCCAGCATTGGTTTGTGCCATCAGTCTTTGCACTGGTGGGTAACAGAGACAATGCTGAGTGGAGCAGGTGCTAGTTGCTGTTGCACAGAGACCTAGTTGAGGGATGGGTCTTCACTCTCCCTGGTCCAAACTAATAATTACTTGCCTGTTTCAGTGGATAAAAGTTGTTTTGAAAATCCTGATTTGATTCTTCTAAGTAAAAGCATTCACAAAATTCTGTTTCACAGGTGTACTGTCAAAATATACCTTTGACGCCACCTCTGCCCTCAAGCCTTCCCCCCTATGCACCTGTCAGCCAGCCCACGGTTCAGTTTATCATGCAGGGCAGTCTTCCAGCGCTTGGCTGTGTGGCAGGGCAGAGCTTGACTCCAGAGCCAGGCAGCCTGGCTACTGCATCCGAACCAGGAATTCAAGCTGCTTCCATAGGAAACACGGAAGAGAAGATGAAAGCACCCAAACCTCCACTGGATAAAACAAAAAATGAAGAAGTGAGTGAATGCTGTCAAGTAGCAAACATATAACTAGAATTAGACAAGCAAGCCGCGTTAAAGACAAGTCTTCTTTAACTGTAGACTGTTTAAAATGCAGAATAATTGTACAYAAAGCAAGGGCTCTTCAGAGCACAAACTGGTTTGTTTCAGAACTGCAATTTTCAGTGAAGGAGATCAGTTTGAGGCTAACTCTTACTTGGCTTGTTGAAATTGTGAAATGAGTCTTAATTGTCACTGCTAGCTCATTTCTAATAGAACTAGATTTGGAARGCATTCCCTGGATAACATAAGGTAATGACTTTCTCTTTGCTGTGTAGTACATGAAGAAGCTTCACATGCAGGAAAGGGCTGTGGAAGAGGTGAAACTTGCTATTAAACCYTTTTACCAGAAGAGGGAGATTACGAAGGAGGAATACAAGAGTATTCTGCGAAAAGCAGTGCAAAAGGTAAGGTGACAGTGAATTGAAGTGAAGAGCAAGAGCTGTAAAGACAGCTAAATAAGTGGCACTACTTTGAATTGCACTTGTAAACTTCAGTAAAGACATGCTCTAAGTGAGTAGCTGATCTTTGGACTCGGGCTCTGCGGTCTTTCAGTGAAGCAAGAGCTGCTTTAAGCAGGGCTGAGTGTACCATTTATGAGAGCTGCTGGACTGTTCCTTTTAAAAGATCTTTTTTTTTTCAGTTTTCAGTGGCTTAGAACACTGCTAAACTTAAGCTGCCTGTCCTGAAGCATCATGTGGCAAGTATCTTGGGAATGGTCAGATCTTTCTTCTTATGAACTCTGGCCAGAAGGCTCAAGCTATTTCTGATTAAGAGTTATAAAATGTGTGTGTTTAAAATCTGGTAACATTTTCTGTAATGTCCCTGTGCTTTGTAGGAGAGCCTTGAAGTTTAGCTGACATTGACATTGGTCTCAAGTCTTAGTGCTAACCAGATTGTGGTTTAAAAAATACCTAATGAGCAGGTGAATGTGTGTGATCTTGTGAGAATGAGTAATGATTGTGTGGTCAAGGCAGTTAAATGATGCTTCAGAGAACTGTTATCACAGAGAGGAAAAAGTTGGTATGACTTTTAGTCAAATGCATTTAGATCAAGATCTCAGTTGTACATACTACAAATGAACAGAGAAGGTAGAGCTAGAGTTAGTGCAAGATTACTGTAAACCACACAAGGCAGACTGAGATTGAGGGGTGTCTTACCTGTGTTTTCTGCTTTATGTATCCTGCTATGTGATTTTAATGCCTTTGCAGGAATCAGTTCTGCTAGTAAGCTTAGGATGTCCTGATGGTTTCTGTTACCTGCCTGAACTATCACAGTACCATTAACTGGCTGAATGCCTTTTCTAATCCCTTGTAGATCTGCCACAGCAAAAGTGGAGAAATCAACCCTATGAAGGTAGCCAATCTGGTAAAGGCATATGTGGAAAAATACAAACATATGAGGAAGCATAAGAAGTCTGATGGTGAAGATGCACGTGAAGTGGAAAACTGAAAATGAGCCAGAGCCAGCATAGCTTGGATTGAACTTACTCTGGCCAAGAACATGATTATTCCAGAGGGAATAATAGATCTGCAGTTGCATCTCATTGAAAACAAAGTGCAGAGAAACAAGATGCTAATAGGATTTGTCTGCTGAATCTACTTTTGAATTGTTTCCATATGGGAATGGACTTTTTTTTTTTTTTGATTACCTGCAGATGTAGAACTAAATCATCAAATGCCTCAGACCAGCAGAGTAACTCCAGGGCAAACAGATTAATGTTTGGGACTCCCAAATTGCTACAATTTTCAGGGTTACTTTAGTCACAGTTTTGGGCTGTGCACCTGTCTCGCTAAAAGTTTGAAACTGGACACCACTTTTCATATACAGTATATCAAGAACTATATACTGTTTCCTTTGTGTTTATTTATCAAATATGGATTGTCTTTAGAACTCCTGATTTGATACTTGAAATATGGTATTTTTAGCCCACTCGATGGTGAGTGAAGCTTTACTTGCTCTGTCATTTGGGGATTGCAAAAGTGAGCTCACCTTTATAAATTGACTTTAGAAACACTGCTCAAGCTGTGGTGTTTATTTACATTTTGTTGGACATACCTTGTTAATAAAGAGTTTAATTTTGGGGTGGGAGATTATGTTGCACTTCTGTAAATAATGCACTGATGGCTGGTTTTGTGTCTGCCTTTCAGGAAAAAAGAAACAAAGCAAACATGAATTTTCAGTACAAGCTTGAGGGATAAGATGAACTGATGTACAAAGCAGAAATGTGACAGAATTTATAAAGTTATTTTGAATGGTTTTAGTCCTACAGCAGGTGTCATTTGTTTGTCTTAGAGCTGCCTCTTTTATTAGCTATCCTGTCTGTACCTGCACACTTGACTCTTACAGGAGAAATACTATGTTACTAGAAGAGGATTGGAGTTGGATAAGTCCTCTGTAGGAGGCCTGATTTACATCTGAAGAAGCAATGGAGACTAGCATGTGTAATGACTTCATCTTGCTTTCTTTAAAAGCACTTTTTGTTCACATCACTGCAGAGCATTCAATCTTTTTTTTTTTTTTTTTTGATGGACTTAAGTGGATTTAAGTGAAAAAAAATAGTGACTGACAAATATATTCAGTGCCTGGCAAAAGCTATCATTCCCCATATTCTCATGTTTAGGAAGAGCAAAAACATTTAATAGGGAAGTTGAAAAGATGAACAATAAATTAAACTTAGAAATTGCCTTTCCCAGAATGATGATTCTGGAATAATCTGCCACCTGAAATAAGAGAGAGTAGCTCTCTTATAGTTTGAAACTTATAGTTTGAAAACAGAGCTTGACCAGATAATGGAAGGAATTATGCTGTTAGCCAGGAACAACATTTCAGTCTTTTTCACTCCTTTGAGTGAATCATTACTTTAAACTATTACTTGGTATTAGCTTTGACTTAGCAGTAAGAATGACAGCCTCTTGCAAGATAAACTAGAAATGCATGTACTGTAAGAACTGTTAAATCTCCTGCCCAGAGGAGGGAGGAAGCAGAAAAATGCATATTGTGCAAGTGCTTTCCCTGAAGTTACATGAATAAGAGTTCTTTATTTCCTCCTGTCTATTGTTAAGAATAAATCCATCACATAGGAAGCCAGCCCTTGGGTGAAGTAATGGGAAATGTTTCTAAAAATGCTGCTTTCTGCATGTTCCATGAAACGAGTTTTCTAGTATACTTTTCTACTGTTTTTTTTCATTGTATTTTTCTGCCTTCTCTGGGTGACCCTCTTGGATCAGGTGAAAGATTTTATTCATTCCATATAGGACTTCAGTAGTGTGGCTTCTGTTAGTGTCCCTTCCCTCCTSTACAACAACAGGAGCAACACCAAACAAAAGCTCCTTTGGCACAGGCCCACATGGTGCTGTAAAAAGYTGACACTACAGGTACTCTGCTATTGTCTTATCTGATAAATATTTCTTTATAGAAATCTGATTTCCTTACAGAAATAAGCTCTCTGGGTTTTGGAAGGTAACTCTGAAAAAGGAGTGTCCTTCCCTTAACCTAGCAGTTGCTAGGCTCACTGTTGCTATTGTGTGTAGGAAGGAAAGCTGGTGTAGAGCTAGGTGGGCTCCAAACCTGGACTGTAAAGGCGGGGACAACATGGGATGAAATGGGACAACCGAGCCAAGAGCAGTGCTTACCCCATCTACCAGCCTCATGCCACCCTGCTGGCTGTGGTTGGTTGTATATTTAGGACTCTKGTATGTAGAGCCTCACTAACCAGTTGGGAAGTTGAGCCAATGTTCTCACATTGCAAGAAATGACCCTTTGGAGCTCTGTTGGTCCGTATGGTGTATCACATGCTGAGGCCAGGATCTGGGTTAGCTGCTGATTCCTGCATGAGAAATGATTCACAATCCTTGAGATTCACATGCTGGTAGGAAACCCTTACCTTGCCCACAACAGGGATTCAGAAATAAGTAAGTTACTCTGCACTTTAACTGTTCTTCTGCTAAACAAATCTAGGAAAAGAAAGTGCAAATACTGGAGGGTATCAGGAGGAACGGTTCCTTAGTCCTCTGCATTGCAGGCAGCTGGAAATAAGAGGCTGGGATTCCTCTGTCTCAGTACTTAAGCTGCGAGTTAGACTTTGGCCAGAGGTGCTTGGTTGGTTGGGAAACTGCCCTGAGGATGGATGGATGGAGAAAGAGAGGGTGGGGTTGCTGGGGCAGGCCTCGGGAGGCGGGAGCGAGATGGGGAAGTGAAAGGAAGAGCTGAGTGAACCGGAGGATCTGGTGCTGCACTGCAGAGCCATGGCCCAGCCCCAAGCCTGTGAGTAGCTGCCCCCACCTCTTTCTGCTGCATGTGGGGCCCCAGTTCAGAGCCATGGTGGGAACCCTTTAGCTCCTCTTTCCAAAGGAGAGAGAGGAGAGCAGTGTTTTTAGCAGAGGGTAAAATCTCCTTCCCAAGAGGCTCGTTGCCCATTTCAAGCTTACGTGGTGATGCTGAAAGCCGATGAGTGTCGCTCCTGAGCGTGGAGCCTTGCGCAAGGAGATACCACAATTGGTGTTGCTTGGCAAGGAAGTGAAACAAGAGGGGAAGGAAGGAGAGGGGAAGCAAGCTCAACTTGATTTTGGTTTAGTGTCCCCCTCCCCCCAATCTCTTCTTGCRTGCAAATCTGTGGTCTAAATACCGTCCCTTTGGCACTGGTCTGGCTTCACTGGCCGTGTGCAATTTCATTGTCCTGCTTCACCCCTGTGTGGGACCCTAGTGTCCTCCTGATACACTTGCTGACCTCCTCAGGCTGGCAGCAGCTCCTCGGAGACCTATAGCGTGCATCTAGAGGGTGAGGATATGAGAGAGGGAAGTGTCTGAACTCAACAACCCTGTCTCATGTGCTGCGGTCTCGACCCTGGGAGTGGGTGGTAGCATGAGGACTGGCTTGGCAAGTTACTCGGAACAGCTCTGCTCTGCCAGCCCTGTGCTGGAGTGAAAAACTGCTCTCTTCAAATGAGATGTGGCTGTTGCTGGAGTTCTCMTACTATTTTAATGAGAAAAAAGCTGATAACGTGTTTCCTGGGTTATTGGTCAAAATCTGATGGGCACAGTTTCCCCTGCTCCTAGTGTCCTCAGTCCCAGCCAAGATAGTGATGATTCTCTTGTTTTGCTTTTGTTTGCTCTTCTGAGAGAGTAAAGGAGCTGTTCAAAGACCAGATTGAGCCTCAAGCTGTGGCCGTGCTGTTCAAACAGCTCCTCTGTTTGGCCTCTGCTTTTCTCTCTGGCTGAGCTTTTTTCTCACTGGCCAAAATGATCTGAAAGTTGTGATGAGCTCAAGATCTCAAAAGAACCGGTGGTCTGCAATTGTAAGGGTGTAAGTCTCCCTCCCAGCAGGCGAGAAAGCAGGCTGATGGCCAAGGGTGTCGTGCATGGTTCTTAACCACCTTTCCCATCCAACATGTCCAGGTCAGGAGCAGGAGGAGGGTTTGCATGAAGTGACTCTCTCTACCCAAAGGCTGCGAGTGCTGCCTTTAGCAGTCCTGGGCAACCCCATGCTGGAGAGCCTTGACCTTGACAGGAACAAACTCAAACACATCACTGGCATTTCCAAGCTTTGCAACTTGAAGAAGTTGATACTATCCAAGAATGAGATTGTGGACTTTCCGGATGAAATCCAGAGCCTGGTCTATTTAGAGAAGCTTGAACTGAATCAGAACCAAATCCGAGTCATTCCAGAGGGGATTTTCTCCCATCTCTCCAGGCTCAAACACTTGCGGCTGAACAACAACCGCCTCTGTGCTCTCCCCAGGGACCTGGCAGCATGTCAAGGCAGCCTCCAGTATCTCAACTTGTCCAACAACTTGTTTCGAACCTTCCCCAAGCCTGTCCTGCAGTTGACAAAGTTGCAAGAGCTCCACGTGCAGAATAATGCCCTTCGCCAGCTCCCTAAAGAGCTGTTTCAGGGGCAGTCCCTGAAAATGCTCAAGGCCAACGGGAACCCGCTCAAGGAGCCACCCAGTGAAGTGTGCGCTGGTGGCATCCAGCAGATCCTGAACTACTTCACACAGCTGCAAGACTGTTCAGGGCAGGAGGACAAGAGGGTCAAGACCATGTTCTTGGGGGCTTCGCTTGCAGGCAAATCCACCATTTGCAGAAGCCTAAAACAGGGGCAAACCAAACTGGTGCCTGAGGAAGAGCGAACGGTTGGGATCGAGATCAGCGAGTTCCAGATCGAGGACTTCACTTTTCTCTTCTGGGACTTTGCAGGCCAGCTGGAGTACTACATGACTCACCATGTGTTCATCACCCCGCAGGCGCTTGTCATCCTTGTCATCAATCTTCACATGTAAGTACTGTGCAGGTTTGAATTCATAACAGGTGGGAGAAGAAAAACAAGTCTGGGTTAGAGACACTTCCCTCTGCTCTGATTCAATGCCCTTTACATGARACCTTGATGTCTGTTCTTTTCTCCACTGCAGTGACTAACTCCCTCTGTTCCACTTCTTGGAGATCACACTTCTTATTAAACCACTAGATCTATCATCACCTTGCCTAAGCCCTCTGTTTTGAGAGGTTGGGGAAGTATTGACTCATTATTTGAGAATTTACCGCAATCTAAACAGTCCCCACCTCCACTTTCTGTGTTGAAAATACCTCTGTAAGCCCTCGCTTTTCTCCCAGTGATCCCTGAAAGCAGAGGGAATGTCAGGCTTGAGCTTTTTGATACAGAGGGATGCTCTCATCCACAGCAGAGGGGCTCTGCTAYAGCACCCAGCTTTAGGCAGCTTAGCTTAAGGAGAGGAAGCTGGGAGCCTGGGCTTGGATACGGCCCATGGCAACATTTAGGAAATCCAGACTCTTCTGTAGTCCATTCCTGGGACAGCATAAGGCACTTCATTAGGCCTGTGCTGATGGGAGCTAGCTGAAGACTCAGAGGGGTGGCTATGAATTTGGTGGGATTTTTTTTTCCTGATCCCTCCCCAGGTACCAAGCTAATGACGATACCTTCAAGGACCTTGTGGGTTTCTGGATCAACAACCTGTCCATGAGAGTGCCGAACTCGGTGGTGCTTCCTGTGGGGACCCACACTGATTGTTGCCAGGAGGTGGAAGTGGAGGAGAAGAGGTGTGACATCATGTTGAAGATTGCAGCCATGCTGGAGGAGAGGAAGAGAAACCTCTCCCATTGCATCGACAACCTGGAATGCAGCGAGGAGTCTGAACTTTACGTGGACCAGTGGGAGAGGCTGAAGGAGATGGAGAATTGCATGTTAACGGTAGGGCTGAGGTTATCATAGATTTGCTGCAGCTGTAAGGGGGCTGAGCAAGCTCTCAGGGTTTGAGTTTGTCTTCTAAGGTGGGTTTAGCTGGGTGGTTGAAGCCATGATGGTTCCTCACTGTCTGCTTTCATGTCTAGCAGCAGCTGCTGTCCTTGCTGCTGTGACAGCAGAACAGTGCCTGTTCCTAGGCTGTTGTGGTTCACAGCCTGGTGTGTTAATGGCAATAGTCATCTGTTGCTAATGTGTCAGGCTGTTGCCTGTAGCAGCTCATGCGGCTGCACTGGAAGTGGTAACAACCCTCAGGTGGGCACACAAACAGCAAGTCATGGTGGTTCCCATCACTTCTTGGTGACAGACTATTTCTGGTTGTGGCTAGTAGCAAGTGCCTAGGGAAAGGTATGTTCTATTTGATTGTTTTTTTTTTTTTTTTTTTTT
>NW_028185472.1:1694431-1706986 GCF_003343005.1 Rhea americana
TTTTGTTTGTTTGTTTTCTGAGGCATTTAGCATCTTGAATTCCTGTGTCAGGGAATTATGCAGATTAACTGCTGATTGAGTGAAGACCTATCTCCTTTGGTCCTTCAAAGGAGAGAAATACTAACAAGAATATTTCTCTTGCAAGCCCCAAAGTGCAGGTAGCTGCCTTTCTCTGGACTGTGCTAGAGAGTTAAAGACAGAGACGTGAGTAGGTGCCCTTTGCGTGACGGGGATGCAGCGTCCAACTGGATGTGTCTCTGTGAGTGGCCTCCCCATCCCTTCTTCTTGCTAGTCATTTATTGTGGAATCACAGAGCAGCTCTAGGGGGATGRGACTTTAGGAGGTATCTGGGCCAACTTCCTGCTCCAAGGTGGGTCAGTGGTGAATTCAGACCAGGAAACTCAGAGCTTTGCCTGCTCAGGTCTCAAAAATGTCCAAGGATGCAGACAMAGCCTCTGGGCAGCCTATTCCACTGTGTGGCTTACCTCACAGGGAAAATGGTTTCCTTAGGTTAAGTTAGATATCTGCTATCTTATGTATGATCTTTGCCTCTCGTCATCCTGCCATGTGCTTCTGTAAGGAGCTTTGCTCTGTCTTCTCAGTCACCTCTTAAGTACCAGGAGGCTGCTGTTAGTCYCCTTCTTCACCTTGCTGATTAAAAAACAAAAAACAWAAAACCTCCTTACCTCARCTTCTCCTCCAGCACCCTGACCATCATGGAGGCCTCTGCTGGACTCGCTTTTGGTAGGCACGTGTTTTCTGTATTCCAGATTTTAAACTTAGTTCCTGTCAACTGCACTGACCACCGTGATATCAAAAAGCTCAAAGCCGTTATTCTGGAGCACGTGAAAAACGAGGAGCTCTTTCCTGAGGCTGTCCGAGTGCTGCCCCCCATCTATAGGCAAGTGGAAGCTGCGATTGTGGATGTTGCGCAGAGCGAGGAGATGGCAGATCATGGTGAGAAGGCAGTGCCTTCCTCATCCCCTACACTTTCCTGCAGGGGTCTTGCTGTCCTGCTGGTGAGAGAGGCTATCTCTGTTTTCTGTACCTGCTGGCTCCTGKTCCTGGAGGGGGAGTAACTGTTGAAGAACTTGCAGTGTCATTGCTGGAGTAGTCCCGTTATCTGGCTCCAGTTGCACTATTTGCGTCCTATGTTGCGAGCAAAGTCTGCCTGGAGCCTGCTGGGAAAGGCTGACCTCAGGATTGGTTCAGMGCTCCTAGGCAAGGTGATACCTGGGGTTGAGCCACTGAGGTTTCTTTGGTTTTCTTGGGTTCAGAGCACCCAAAGGACCCACATGTCCCGTGGCCTGAGTGGTGTTACTGCATCTGCTCCAAAGGCAGATGTCTAGGGGAAAGTATGGAGGAAGGACAAGTRTTTGTTCACCTGAAGGCTCTGCCAGCTCCTGGAAATCTGTGGCTTGGTGTGCCCTGAGCTGGCAGATGCACACAGTTGTCCATACGTTTCTTGTCATTAGCTCTTGTTCTTTCTCCCCTTGACCTTGTATAAATGTTTAAAATCCATAATGTCCTGCAGCATAATGTCCACAGCTTTAGTGAGTGTTGYGAGAAGCAATGCTTCTGTTTAGTTTCCAAACCTGTGTCCTGCTAACCTTATTTAATGCCCCCTACCAGGCTCTGGCTGGCTCCTCTGTCTCTCCTGTGACTAAACAGGCAGCCTTGCCTCTTCGCTTACGTATCTAAAACAGGTGATAGGAACACCACCAAAATTTGGTGTTCTCTCTGGCTCCCTTGGCTGCTGCAGGATCAGAGGGAGCAAAGCGAGCTCTTTTCTTCTGGGGGAGAAGCCTAAGTGTTTAATTCCAGATATAGCTGCCTGTCTCCGTATGTTCTCTGCATGACTAACGACAATCTGACGCATAACTTGCAGTTGAAGGTCTTCTAGCTAGAAACAAGCCTACACTTAGAAACACTGAAAAAAAGCATTATCCTCGTTTTTCAGAAGCTCTGCTGAGGTTCTAGCAAGCTGTCAGCTGCTTTGCTACAGTGGGATAGCAGAGAGTGGGCAAAGCGGTTTGGGGTACAAACATCATTCTGCTACCATCGAGCTGGCATGGTCTATTTGACGTTTGGCATTGCTCGTGTTCATTGGCTCTGTAAAGTGTCAGCCTTTGACTACTGGCTTAKGAGATGTGATTTTAGTTCCTGTGTCTCCCTCCAGGCATGATGGACCTCCAGTACCTCCTCAGCAAACTGTCATATCGAGAGCATCTGGCCAATCTAGGCAGAGAACTTCTCCAGGATATCTTGCGGTACCTCCACCGCATTGGGCTTATCATATGGTATGAGGAAATCAAGCACCTGGAAAACACTGTCTTTCTCCAGCCTACCTTCCTTATAACTATGTTCAAGGTGAGCGTGGGTCTTCTCTGTGTGGCCTAAGTCATAGACAGTGCCTGCAGTTTTCCTGTGCTCCTCTCATTACAGCCTCTTCTCTCCCTTTCTTTCCACCCAGCTCCTTGTAAGGTACCGCCTAGTCCAGCAGCTTGAGAGCATCTCTGTGGATGTGCTGATAGGGGAACACTCTACCATCAGGGACAGGTCCAACTGGGTGTGGACCTTCAAGTCGAAGGCGATGCTGTGCCGCCGGGCAGTGCGTGCTTTGGTCAAGTACCAGCTCTATTCAGAAGGGCTGCAGAACATCTTTGAGGAAATAATGGGACGTGAGCCCCATGGAAGGAGAGRGAAACTGTTTAGCCTCCTAGAGCACTTTGAGATCTGCCTGGAAGTGAAGAAAGCTGAAGCTCTCAACCCAGAGGCCTGTGAGTTTGTGCCTGGAAAGTCATGGGAGACAACACGAGGCCGTGGGGAGTCCTGGTACTTGTTCCCAACCTACCTGAACCAGACTGAAGAGGTTTCTGAGGTGTGGGGTGGAGATCACCCTGAGGACCTCCACATCCGGGCCTATTTCTCACCTGAAATACCTGAGGGCTTCTTTCAGAGGTTAGCAATAGTTTCTAGCTTGTGCTGAGGTTGTGCACTGTTCACCAACTGGTCTGTTTGGGGATTGCTTGACAAAGAGCTGCTGTGAKCGTCAGCAAGCCCTCAGCTGTTGAGAGAACGTATCGTTCAGGCACTAGGCTGAGACTCAAGAGACCAGAGGTGGCCTTTCAGCTCTACCATGATCTTGTGGAGMCCTGGACAAATCCTTTCAATATTCACTGTCTATGCATGAACAAAGATAATGCTCTTTTGTTTCGCCTTTCATCTGAGGTGGGAATTTTGGCAGGGATTTGACCACAGGGTTAGCCTATGGCAGTTGGGAGAGGTCCCTCAGGCCCACCACAGCAGAGAATTGGGGATGGTCAAGTTTCTACTGACACTGTGACTAGTTCCATTTCTGGAAAGTCTCCCACCTCTGTGGGGTTCTTCTCTTGGTTTGTGTTCAGAATTCATCTGATGGCCAAATCTGGAAGTAACTCTTGGCTTAACAAAGAGGCTTTTGACTGTTGTCTTTTGGAGAGGGTGGAAGTAAGTATTGGGAGTAACATGGCCTGACTCCTACTCTAGCACTAGCCTAAGGAAACTAGAGGATTTGCTATAACAGCTAATTATGGCCTTGATATTTATTCTTAGCTCATGCTGCTTGAGCAGCCAGGAGGAGAGATTCCTCCTTCAGCTTCTACATTTCTTTCATCTGAAATTGGTTTCATATTTTGAATTCCACCCAGTGCCACGCTTACTGTTAGAGATAATAGGGGAAGGGAGGAGGGTGGTTAAATCTGTGGCCAATCTCCTTGCAGGTTCCTGGTGAAAGCTTGCTCCTTCTACTCCACACACTGGGTGGCCAAGGCGACCTGCCTGCTCATATGCAATGGCAAACCCTTGCTGATAAAAGAAAATAACCAGAGGGCCTACAGCTACCTAGAGCTCCGGTGCAGAAAGCCAGCAGAAAGGAGGGGTAAGAATTGTTGTCCTCGTGTTGCACCCTAGCTGCCTTCTGTGATTGCTGCACTTGCTTTGTGTCTCCCAGCCACGTGTCCCTCCTTAGCCCACCCCAGCTCCACTCCTCTGGATAGTTTTGCAGAAGCCTCTGCAGTGTGCCCTAGTCTGACCAGAGTCCTCTGAAGCATCAGCAGTTCAGTTGAACCTTTCCCTTTCTCCCTATAACTTGTTCATGGTTCTGCTCTTGAGGTATCAAATGAAAGTAGAAGGATAAATATTTATTTTTCATGAAGAAATAGGTCAGCCTCTCTCTGATCCCTAAGGGTCCTGGAAGAGTGTGCTCTTAGTCCGTATCTCCAACTCTATGTAACAGGCAAAAGCACCATATGAGTGGAGGATCTCTTTCAGTTCAAATTTTCAGTTGCACTGGGCCTTGATTAGCATGAAAAATCTAGTTGCTACAACTGCTCTTTGCACGGTCTGATGCAGGCAGTCTGCAAGTGACTCTTGCATCAGCCTTTGTCTGCTGCTAGGCTGCTTCCCAGGCAGCTGGCGTGGGCATGAGTTACCACAACTTTCTCCTCCTGTCTGACAGAATTCCGGTTTGCCTGGGACTTCCTCATAGCCATCGTGTTCATCAGCCAGAAGCTTTCAGAGGAGTGGCCAGGGCTGCATGTCTGTGTGAAGACACCTTGCCGAACTGTAGGGTGTCCTGCGGAGCTTCTGTGGCCGGACATGGATGGCAAGAACATCGTGTATGTACGTCCTGTGGCCCTCAAAGCAGAGGACTGGCGCCCAGTGATTGTTATTGCAATGCTGGTGGGGCTGATGGGCTTTTAAAAGCCGTATGAGAATAGATGCAATACTTACCAGGCCCTGTGTTGTCTGTGTGAAGGTAGTAGTCTATGTCCCTTATGGTGAGCTTATATATAGCTCACCATATTTAATTGTATGGGACACCTGAGCAAAGAAAAAAAAGGTGAAAAAGGTTGAAACTTAGGTACTTAGGCATAAACATGTAATGTCCTCACTGACCCTGTGCCTGAACAGGGACCGGGCAGTGCCTGATCTCCCTGATTTCCCATAGGAAGCTGAGAGCACTTCCCTGTCTTGGGCGCAGGGATGTGGGAAACTCAGCAGCCCTCCTGCCGGCTGAACGTGGTATCTTMGTTCAGTATGGAAAGATGGAGCCTTTTCAGTAATTTGGGCATCATCTTCTAAGGCAAATGTTGAGGGCAGCTCCTGCTCATTCTTCTTCTGTGGGCTCTCTCCTTCAAAGGACGAAGGAAGAAGTTAAAACTTGTGGAACGTGCGGTCATCGGTTTCGAGCAGAACTGCTCTTACCCAGAGGTGAGACTGGTGTTTGTGRGTTTGGGCTGTAACAGAGCTAGGGTGGCGGACGAAAATTCACTCCTGCGTCCTGTGTGTGGGAAGGGCAGATCCACAAAGGGGTTAAACCAAATGAGGGGGAAGGGAGATTGAGGGGGCACGGGGAGGGATGGGCACATCTTATCTCTGACTCTAAGGAGAGTCTGGGGCRGGAAGCTGGTGCCTGGTCCTCTGTTTTAAGCAATTACTCCAACTTTTTCCAGAGTAGTTTTTCTTTCTCTGGGATCAAAATGGCTCATTTTTGCTGGGCTGTTACCAATGAGCTTTCCTGGCCTTTTGCAGGAAAAAATAATTGCGGGATTTAGTGGACCGAGGTTGCTTAACAGCTGATATTCCTCCCTTTCTCCTGGCACAGTGCCCGAGCAGCCGGAGGCTCTCCCAGTGCAGCCCCCCGTTCGCTATTATGTCACCAGCTATGGGACCACGACCTTCGGGCCCAGCAGCGTCCACGTGAGCCGCCAGGTAGGGCGGTAGCGGCTTGGCTCTTGCACTTTTGTGGGTGGCAGCGCATCCCCGGGACGCCGCCTCTGCCTCCTCCCGTGCACGTGCTGGGACTGTGGGGTGGCGCTTTGTCTGGGAGGGTCTGCTGTCGGCCCCGTTGCCTGTGGCCCAGCGCTGCCGCCTTCGCCCATCGGCTCCACGCCGATGGCTGGGCTTGTGGCGTGCGTCATCTTTCCGCTTCCTCCCAAAATGAGGAGGTGCAGTCGCTTCCAGCCCCCGGGATGCGTTGGCTCAGCCATCTGCAGACAGGTTCTAGTTATGGTCCCTGGTTTGGACCGGGCTCTAGTTATGAAGGTCTCACTTGAGAAACAGACCTCTGCAATGCTTCACGGTGATTAGTTAGCCCTAAGCTCTCTGGTGCACCTTATAGCATAGTTATCATCTTGTTTTTTTCAGAATATCTCAAATGAGTAACTGGGCCAACAAGGAGGCACTTGTGGAAGAAATTTTTTTTAGCCAAAACCAAGCTGTCTTCAATGTCCTTTGCCTCCTGATTTACAAGTCCTGTTTGCAATAAATACCTCATTAATGCATGGAAAGTTGCTTTATTTACTCAGATGTCAGGGGAAGGAAGGGGGGCAATGTGCTTATTATTGTTTCGGTACCAGCAAGAGCAGGAGTAGAGTGCTCCTCTCCGAGCACTAGCCTTGCTCTGTCCTGCCCCAGTGTTCCCAGTGTTTTCAGAGGGGTCTGAGGTCTCAGAGGGTGGGCTCTTGACCTGCTGGGGGGTGGGGGGAAGGGCAGGTGCCCAGGCAAGGGGTGGGTATGTGCTCATCCTCACAAAGAAAAAACTCAGGCTGCTTTAGAGAGGCTCAAGGTGAGTGCCAGGAAGACATACATAACAGTAGACAGGATGTGTTTATATATATAATTTTATTTATTTATTTATTTAAATGCATGATACTTAAGAAAATAACTCTGTGAATGACTATATTCTATGCAAAAATGCATATCAACAGTTGACAGTCTGCCACAGGCTGACTTCACCGAGGCCAGGACTTTGCCTGCTTGTTGTAGCCTGATGGGACACTGTCAGTCCCCGGCCTGAGGAAGATGTGCTTCCCCCGCACCAGTCCCCATCCCTCTCCCCAGCATGGGTCTCCTTCCTCCCCGTACCCGCCGATGGTCGAAGGACTGGCAAGAACCGTGCGTGACTGCTCGCCCTTGGAAAAAGGATAGGTCACTTCTGGGACCAGCTGCTGACGTGAGCAGATTTGAACGGCCCCTGGCCCGCATGGGCTCCTCCTCTCGGCGTTCATCCCGCCTTGGCAGCCGCTGCCAGAAGCACGCATCTGGGAGCCAAGCAGCGATTTGGCAGCAGCTTGTTCCCCCCACCTATTGCTGTGCAATGGTAAAATGGGTCCGTCTTCGCCTGTCACGTCACTGTGAGCATGGCGAGCAGCCACGGGTGAGTCCAGTGCGGGCTGGAGCTTCGCCACAGGTGGGAGCTGGTCCCAGGGGTCTGGCCCTGCCTTGCTGGTGGCGAGAGCTGCCCCGGGTGTAGTGCAGATGGGTGCAGGCRATTCGGGGCTCTGTGAGCCAGCGTGGGTCTCGCCATCATGCTCCTGCGGACGGAAAGCTAGGGAACCACCTGCATGGAGGGCGAGCGCCAAGTGGAGCCTGTGATTTGCCCCCTGTTCTCCAGAAGTACCGAAGTCGGTGCCTAGCCCACGGGGGCTCCTGCTGGCACTCAGTCCAGCTGCATGTTGTACTGCTCGATGAGCTCAAAGAGGCTGAAGGAGTCAGAGAGCTGCAGGCTCAGGCTGCCGCTGCTGAGGGAGGAGGCGCCCTCCTGCAGCACCTGCTCGTACCAGTACTCGCAGAACTTGGGCACCAGCTGCAAAAGCAAAAGACGCAGTGTTTCGGGCAGCCGCCACATGCCCTGGCACGCCGATGGCTCCCTCTAAGGGTGTGCGAGCCGTGCTGAGCGGAGGGGCTCGGCAGCTTATTTACGAGGGGAGGGGTTTCCTCACCTTCACCAGGATGAGCATGGACTCCTTGGGCTTGGCCTTGGAGAAGCACTGCCCGAAGCAGAGGAAGATGGTGAAGTCAGGTGAGTGCTCCCGGCGGTAGTCTCGGAAATCCCTTAGCTCTGCGAGAGGAGTTTTTAGCGAGCAAGGGTGGGAGACAGGAGTGTTGAGGGGACAGAGGGACTGCGAGGTTTTGGATGGAGCAAGTTCTCAAGTTTGCTCTATCCAATGGAAGGGACTTGGGTTCACCACTGTGGCCCAGCCTCCCCTTTCCCACCATTTCATCCTCCCTTGGAGGGTAGCRGCCACATCTAGGTGGCCACCATGCCCCACCAGGACTTTGGTGCTGCGTACCCATGCAGAACTCCYTGAAGTCAAAGATTTCAGTCTCTTGATTGCGGCAGAGCAGTTTGGGCGAGAGGTTGCTGACATCCAGCTGCCTGGACAGGGCCCAGAAGACCTTGCACTTCTTCAGGCGCTGGGCATAGATCTTGTTGTCACGCTGCTCCAGCAGAAGCCCTGTGTTCTGTAGCAGCTCCTCGGTGAAGTGGCGTTGCTTCTGGTCAGCCAGGCTGGCTGGGCTGGGGAACTGCACCAGCCACGTGAGGTCCAGGGGGACAGCGGGGTCGGTGGTCTGGTATGCCAGCAGGCACCGGCTGCTGCCCACCTCCTCGTGGTGGAAGAGCTTCCCRCGGTAGAAGATGCTGACATCCAGGTTGGGAGGGATGCTGCCTGCGGGTGGCAGTGAAGAAGGCTTTGCCAGTGCTTTGCCCCCACCCCCGCCTGTAGCTCGAGCAGAAACGGCTCCAGCCCTGCTTCCATGGGTCTTGCTCACTGCCTGTCTGCTTGGCCAGCATGATGCCCCCTGAGCTAGGGTCCCACCACCGTTGCAGTGAACCTAGTACCCCAGTGAGAAGCAGGCAAGCACAGGGGGCCGCCTGGAGCACAGAAGGGCCCCCAAACCCTTTTAAACCTCAAAAGCAGCTTTGGGGGAGGGAGGGGGAGCACTGACCTGCGTTCCCCTGCAGCAGCGCAGTCTCCGGAGCTGCTGAGCAGGGGGTGGCTGGCAGCATCAGCTCTGCATCCTGGGGCGCCGCCGCTGCCTCCCGGGGGCTCTCGGCCGCAGCATAGAGCAGCACGTCGCCGGGTGCCAGCTCRGCGAGGACAGTGTCGGGGCCTGGGGGCCTCGCTGGCGGCGGCGGCAGCAGCACGTGCCCTGCAGCCGCGCAGGAGCGGTGTTGGAGCAGAACTGGGTCTGGCTCCGAAGCAAGACGCTGCCCAGAGAGGGGCAGCGCAGGCACCCCCGGCTGAACAGCACCAAGCACAGATGTCCTCGCACCGAGCTCACCCGCGACACTTTGCACCTGCAGGAGCCCGGCGGCGTCCGCGGGCGCTGGGGTCGCCCAGCGGTGAAGGGCCGGGAGGACGGTCCCCTCGGTGGGGCCGAGGCTGAGCGCCTGCTCCCCGCAGGGGCTGTCTCCTGCGGGGAGAGTGGCGGTGGGAGGTGAGGGGTGCCGGGGCGCGGGGCTGCTCGTCCCCGGGGCGCCGCCGGCGCCGCGTGGCAGCTTACCGGTTGCCGTGGCCCAGGCCAGCGGCTGGTGGCCGAGGTCGCACTGCTGCATCACCCACTGCAGCGTGTCGAGGGGGGCGGCGTGCTCCGCGCCTGCCGCCTCCGCTTTCACGCTCATCCCCGCTGCGTGGGGACGGGGACCGAAGCGCCCCGTCCCCCCCGCTGCCTCGTCCCGGCAGCTGCCCGGGGCGACGTTTTCCAGCGACAGGTCTCGGAGGTCGAGCTCCAGCTGCGTCTGCCAAGGGACGCACCGGACGGGGCTCAGGGCGCTGGGAAGCGAGGCGGGGAGGGAGCGGGCGCCCGCGCGCTGCCCCCCGGCCCCGGTACCTGGCTCTGCCAGCGCCGTGGGGCGGCCCCGGGCGCGGGGACGTCCGCGAGGAGGAGCGGCGGCGGGGAGCAGCGGGCGCCCGGGCCCGGCCGGCGCGTCTCGGCCTGCTGCGCCTCGCCGGCGATGCCGTAGACCTTGTGGGGGTCCTCGCCGCTCTTGGAGCAGTCCTCCAGCAGCACGAACATGCGGGTGCTCCGCAGGGCGCAGCGGAAGTTGGTTTTCCAGCGGGCCGGGTCCTCCCGCTCCACTTGGTAGCGGCCGCTGGCTTTGGCCCAGTCCTGGGGGGGCGGCRGGGCCGCAGTTACGGGGCAGCCGGGGGGCCCGGCGGCGGCACCGGCCGGCGGCGGGRGACGGCCCCTACCTTGAAGATCTGCAGGTCGCTGCTGGAGACGTCCTTCCGGGCGTTGTGCTTCCAGGGCACGCGGAAAGCGGTGCGGGCGCCGTCGAGCCAGCGCAGGCCCCGGTACGCGCCGCTGCTCACCGCCTGCAGCAGCCAGGGCCCGAAGCGCAGCGGCTGCGCCCCCCTGCGCGGGCAGCCCCGTCAGCCCCGCGCCCTCGGCCTGCCGAGCCTTCCTCCGAGCCGCCCTCCTCCTCCCTCCCGGTGCCCCCCGCCGCCGCCGCCGCCGCCTTACCCCTCGCTCGCCATCGCCGGGGTCCCCGGGGGTCCCGGCCGCGTGGGCTGCGCCGCGCGCTTTGCCGGGGCGCCCGGCCGCGGCGGCTCCTTATAGCGGGCTCCGGAGGCGGCTCCGCGCATCCCGGCTCGGCCTCCGCCGCTCCGGCAGCGCCTTTCCTGGAAACCACGTGCGCTTCCTCAGCACGGCCGCGCGCGGGATGCCGCGGGCGAGGGGCCCGCGGGGGCCCGCGAGGGCCCGCGGCGCCCCGGGGAACCCGCCCCGGCTCGCTTGGCACCGCTCCGCGCGTGGGAGGGCAGCAGCCTGCRCTGCAAAAACTAATAACGAGGGTTTAAAAAAATAAAAAGGAAGAAGGAAAGGCAGGAAGCCCCGTTGTAAAAGCCGAAAGCAGTGCAGAGCCTCGCTGCCCGCCCGGGGCTTTCCTGGGCCAGAGCGAGGGACACGGGGCTTTCTGTTTTAGCTGTATAAATAAGCACATATATATATATATATATATATGTGTGTGTGTGTGTGTGTGTATATATATATATATATATATATATATATATATATATATATATATATATGTATGTATGTATATGTATATATTTTTAACCTTTCCTCCTTCTTTCTATGCCTTTTAGTTTCTATGCAGGCTGGCCAGGCACGGCCACGAGGCGCGAGGCGAGCTGCCCGGGGTGCGAGTAGATCCCCGGGCCCGGGAAAGAGGAAGCGGCGCCAGCGCCGCGGGGGGCTGCAGCTGCTTTCCGGGAACGCGCTCTCGCTTCTCCGGGGCCGCGGCGGGAGGAAAMCGCCGCCGCGCTGCCCAAAACGCACCGCTTCCCCAAAGCGAGCGGCGGGCGCGCGAGGCTGCAGCCGCGAAGGAGAGGGGCTCGCGCGCCCGCTCGCCTCTCCTGGAGCAGTTCAGAGCTTTTGTTAGGGGGATGTTCAAACAAGCAAACAAAAAAAAAAAAAAAAAAAAAAAAAACAACCCCCCCCAAAAATATAGAGATTTGCAGAATTTTGCAAATGGGCAAATTCCTTGCTTTTGGACTGGGGGGGACATTCGTAATCCAGGCACGACGCTTGCGGCTCTCGGCCTCTTTTCCCCTTTTGCGTCTCACTTTCCGGGAAATTTCCCCCCCCCYCTTGCTCCCTGGGAAGTCCTGCCCGTGCCTAGGGAGGCACTTTGGAGAAGCTCCTCCGTGGCTTTCCAGGAGATTTCCCTCGCCATACAAGGAAGGTTTGCTGCTTCTCTTGCTGCAGCTTTGCTCGCCTGCTTGCYGGGAAATTTTCCCTTCCCATTCACCAGGGTTTAAGCCCAAACTGGCAGCGGGGAGACTAAATGGATCCAGAAACCAAAATGCTTTATATGCTGCTGTCTGCATGATTTTGCAACTTTCTGGGCCTCCCCATCTCCCGAGAGCCTCCGTGGCTGGGCAGAGCAGGCACGCGGCTCCGCATCGCGCTCCTGTGGGGTTTTAGGACCCCTTCCCCTTTGCTGTCCAGGATTTTCCCCTATTGCTTTCTAGGAAATTCCCCCATTGCCTTCCAGGACATGTCCCCACCTTGCTCTCTAGGAAGTGTCTCCCTTGCTTTTTAGCAATTCTACCTATCACATTTTTTTTTGTTTTAGGAATGACCCACTTTCAGTAAATCCCCCCCCAACCCCAAACAGCTTTCTACTTTCGCCATTGCTGTCCAGGACGCTTTTCCTTGCTTTCTAGGCATTTTTCTCCTTTGCATTCCAGGAATTCCCCCCCCCCAATTGCTTTCTGGGAAGCAGCCCCTATTATTTTCTATGACCACCTCCATTGCTTTTTAGGAAATTCCTCCATTGATTTCCAGGAAATTTCCCTTTCAATCCCTAGGAAATAAGTTTTTTTTTTTGATTCTTTATCTAGGAAATGCCTGTTTTCTATCTAGGAATTTTTCCCATTTGCACTTCAGCACTTCCTCCAGAGTTTTCTAAGAAATTTTATTGTTGCTTTCCTGGGAAGTTTTTACCCTGCCTCTGTAGGCCATGCCTTGCTTGCTTTCCAGGAATTTTACACCTCTGGGTTCTAGAGATTCCCATATTGCTTTCAAGGAAATAATTACCTTGCCTGCTTTCGAGGACAACGGCCTCTTTGCTGCCTCGGCGCTTTCTCACTCGCTTTCTAGGAAATGTCCCCTTTGATTTACAGCAATCCTCCAAGGAATTGCTTTCTAGGAATTGCCCCCTCTTTCTTTCTTTCTTCTTCTTCTTCTTCTTCTTTTTTTTTTTTTTTTTTTTTTTTTTTT
>NW_028185472.1:1708371-1757266 GCF_003343005.1 Rhea americana
TGCTTTCTAGGAATTTCTCTCTTTCCTTCCACGCTACCTCCGTGAGCCCTCCAAACCACACAGACGGATAAAAGCACAGCTAATGTCCAACAGGGTTTCCTTCTTGCTTTAGTTGGAGCCCATCTGCTTGCTCTCCCTCCCGCCGAAGCTGCTCTCTCCGTTTCTTGGCTTGGTGYCGCAGGTCTTTCCTCTTGGCCTTCCYAGTCCCATCCCTGCACATTCAGCCAACAATCCTGTAACGCTCCCAAGGGGCCCGTTACTGCTCCCATTTTCCGTGCACTTCCTTCTGCTTGAGTCTTGCCAGGAGCGCCTCGCTCGTCCATGCAGGTTTCCTATTCCCTATTCTATTGCTCAATTTCCTACTCATTGGGATGCACTGATTTTGAGTCTAGAGGAAGCGTTTCTTGGATATTGACCGGCTTTCTTGGACCCCCCCCCCTTCCTCCCATCCCATGGGAATCTTCCAAGAAAGTCCCTGAAGAGGCCAGAGTTTGCTCTATGCAGTCCAGTGTTGTGATTTTTACATTTTGCTCTGCTTCCTCCTCGCAAGAGCCTCAACTCCACCACTTCATGGTCACCACAGCCAAGGCTGCTCCCAGCCTTCAGCTCTCCAACCAGCACTTCCTCATTTGTTAGTACAAGGTCCAGCAGTGCACCTCTCCTCATTGCTTCCTCCATCACCTGTGTCAGGAAGTCATCATCGATGCTCTCCAGGAACCTCCTGGACTGCTTGTACCTTGCTGTTTTGTTCCTTCAGCAGGTATCAGGGTGGTTGAAGTCCCCCATGAAAATGAGGTCCTAAGATCAGGAGGCTACTTCCATCTGTCTGCAGAAGGCCTCATTTACTTCCTCTTCCTGATCAAGTGGCCTGTAGCAAACAAACACCCACAAAAATGTCACCCATGTTAGCCTGCCCTTTAAKCCTTACCCATAAGCTCATCATCCGCCCCTAAGCAGAGCTCAGTACTTTCCAGTTGTTCTCTCATATAACAAGTGACACTCTCTCCTCACCTTCTTGGCCTGTCCTGTCAAAAGAGCATGAAGCCGTCCATGGCAGCATTCCAGTCATCTGCAGAAACCATGACTGTCAGCCCTGGCCTCAAGGAGAGACTCCAGGCATTCCCTGCAGCCCAAGACCTGCAGAGCTGCAACAGCTGTCAGAAGGTCTGTCTAGGTGGAAGCCTTCAAAATGACAGAGGCAGCAGCTCCAAAAGCTGCTGGAGAAAGCACTCCATCACATGTCATAACCGTATCCAGGAAGGGTACAGTACCAGGATTAGAGAGGAAGGCCCCTACTTTGCACCTTTCTGCATGAACTGCTGCCTCTCTCTGCTGCACTCTAGGCCTGGCTCTTACATAGCCTCTCCCTAGCACTTACTAACAGGGTGCTTCACCCACTCTAAACAAGGGTCAGCTGGAACAAAAGCCCCCCRATCCATCTGACCAGGGGCCACCAACAAAACTTGTTAGCAGCAGCTACACCTAGCTAGAGCCTCCTGGGAGACGCTAAGGCCTCCTGTAGCTGTCCTTGCCTAGCTCTCCTTACCTGTCCACAGCAATCACCCTCTTG
The DNA here is from genome assembly GCF_003343005.1 of Rhea americana. Classification (NCBI taxonomy): domain Eukaryota; kingdom Metazoa; phylum Chordata; class Aves; order Rheiformes; family Rheidae; genus Rhea; species Rhea americana. Next base: position 1,709,942 of record NW_028185472.1, read on the forward strand.
TTCCTCAGAGGATCCCTACAAAAAAGCCCCTGCTACAACTTACAACAAGGGTCTCAGAGGGTCTAAACAGAGCCCAGATGCTGCTGTGCAAGCTGCTTGTATTCGTTCACTGGCTCTGTTAGCTGTGCTCAATCACTTGAGGGCATGAGAGACCCTAGGGTCTCAGACACCAGGGTGGTTGCCCACATGATGGAGGTGGTCTTGAGAGCCCCCCGACTCTGAGCTGGACAGATTCAGCAGCTTGCAGCTGCATTGCCCAGTGCTCATGGCCTCTGAGTCCCCTGAGTGGAGGCCAGGGCTCTCAGGCACCCTTTGAGGCCAGCAAAGAGCAGTGGGAAGGAAGCAGTTCTCAGTGGCTCCTGGGGCAATTGCTACACTCCCATAGTGGCCCTGATCTCACATGTTTCCCCTCTTGGTGCCACAAGTGGTGAGCAGCATCCACAAGAACCTGATGGGCATCACTGAGGCATCACTCCAGGCCATCATCTTGAACAGGACTCTTTTCCAGATGGCCTGCTTGGACCCTGATCAGGTGGTTGAGGCCTTGCTGAATACCTCCCCGCTGCGTGACAGGTATGGAGCCAGCTCTCGAGCTCTGGGGCTATTGCGGGCCAAGGCAGCTCCCCCTGACAGCGTGCTCTAGGTCTGCAGTGTTGCCACAGCCATGTGGAGAACGCTGGTCTCCAAGCACTGTCCTGCAGAGGAGGTGCTGAAGGAGCTGCTCTCTTGGCTGTGGGACCAGCCACTGCTCAGATGGAACAGCTTTATGCCAAAGGAAAGCTACATCTTTCCACTGACTGTGAGTTTCCAGGTGAGACTTCTCTCAGCCCTGCCCAGGGCTGCACAGCCTGGCCAGAGCAGACTGCATGGCCTGGGGCCGGGAGCCCAGGACTGCCTACAGGGTCCTCAAAGCCTGCCAGGAGGACCTTCCCTCCAGCCCAGGAAGGCTCATTTGTTGGTGTTACAAATGGGAGCCTTGGCTTGTCTTGGCTTCAGTGATCTCTCTGCAGTGAGACCCATCTCTGGGTGTTTTCTGCGGGCAGAGCCCTGAACGTGATCCTCCTGCTGTCCTTCAGCAAAGTGCCAGTGCAGTTAATTTTCCCCCAGCTCTACGTAGCGGTGCTCTTCCAGATCTTCTTCAGCACGAAATACATGCTGCAGGACCTCCAAGGCTTCAGCCAGATGTGCAGGCAGGAGGATGAGCATCCTCCAGTCAGCCCCATCAGGTGCTCTGTCCCTCTTCCCCAGTCCCTCCCACAAGCGCAGAACCCAGGCTTGGCCTCTGTGTGCAATCTGCCTTTGCTCTACCTTAAGGAGCTCAGTGCAGGCCAGGAAAGCTCCGCTCTGTCATGCTGACTATYCCCATTTGGCTGACTCCACTGAGAGGCAGGGGAGCTGGGACATGCTTATGAACGTGGAGACCTACCACCACACAGGAGTCACTTTGTTGACTAGGTGAGAGCCACCTTCGTCCTCATCTGCCCCAGCATTTCTCCCTTAGACACAGAATGGCAGAAGGCCACAACTCTGGGGTAGGAAGGGTGATTTTTTTCCAGTCTCTCACTAAAATAAGCCTGACTGGATTAAGACACCAGGTTTCTCATTGCAAGGCATGGTGGGGAAAGGCCACCACTCCTTGAGCCATTGCCACTGGCTGCTGGAGCTGAGCACAAACGCAGCCTTGCCCTATGAGGTCTGGCCTGCAGGATGATGGCTTGATTTGGCAGCGTAAGCCCAAAGAGGTTTGCCTTTCCAGCTCTGTGCCCATAGTGCCTTCTCCCTTTCCCAAAGAGGGAGCTTGGATGAACATGGCAAATGCATATGCCTGGATATTTGACCACACGGTCGCAGTACTCAGCTGAGGAAACAGACACGGGGAAATCACCACCATGGCTGTCTTCATTGAGGTGGGTTTGGTGGCAAGAGGTGCCTCTGGGCAGTGGCTGCAAATACTGGGCTGAAGGTTGCTGGTCATTGGAAGCACCTGAGCCTGGGCTCATTCGTGCCAAGAGGCCATTTCTGCTGGTGTAACGCTCATAACCACCTACAGGCCATGCAGCCTTTGGGCCAGCTCTCTACATACAACCACTTTGCAAAGACCCAAGACAGAGAGGCCACAGATGGTTCAGAGGATGCAGGGAGGGCTTCCGGCTCTGCTGGTCGCTCACTTTGCAGCTGGCTGTGTTTCAGCTGCTGAACTGCACAGACTTTGTGCAGGAGACTGATGAGGATGCCCTGGGGGCTTCCTGAAATTGCATCTGCAGAACCAGAGCTTGACCATGCACAAGATGGTGATCGCAGGCCTCGTCATACTGTTTGAGAGACACCAAATGGTGAGCAGGGGCAGCCAGGCAAAGTCAGCCCAGTTGCCTGGGGCTGGAGGTAGAGAGTAAGGCCACGGAGGAAAAGGCAGCAGCAGGAATCAAGAGCTCAAGGAGCTGCTGCCAGCTCCCTTGCCACCTTGTATCTGCAGTGTTACAGCCAGAGCATCTGTGCCAACGCAATCACTCCTTGCTTCACAAAAAGGGCCTTCTGCATTTCACRTAGGCAAAAAGTCTGCAAGGCCTGCTGCCTGCACTCATAGAATGGTAAGGTTGGAAGGGACCTCTGGAGATCATCTAGTCCAACCCTCAGGTAGCCCATACGGGGACTGAACCCACAACCTTGGCATTAGCAGCACCACACTCTAACCGAGCTACTGCAGGACACTGACAGCAGTTTCCACACTAAGGCTTTCACCATCCTCAGCCAGGTGCTCCATCTCCTGGACAGGAAGACCTCTCTGTTTATCYTTGGATTTTCTGTGGGCCTATCTTTGCCCTGATTCCTTTAGGAATCCTCCACTTCCCTCCCATCATGAAGCATTCAAGGTACACAGAATTTTACTGCGGAAGTGCCTGTACACAGAAACCAATCCCCCAAGAATACCAGGTGCTGGAGAGGAAGCGTTCCCTTGAGGGAACATTGGTATTACAGAAAGGAGAAGTTTCTCAGGAGGTCTTTCTATTACCTCATTTAGTGCTACACAGAGAGTCATCCTGATATAACATCTGTAGCTTAGGTAGGCCTGAGAAAATTCAAGGACAATGATGTGGCATTTCATTTAAAGGTTATGGGAAAGGAGTCACTCAACATTTGGTGACAGCATTAGTAGCAGAAGTACAATATTGTATCTTCTCTTTAACAGTAATCCAAAGATTTTTGCATCTTAATGCAAAGTTTAGTGCTGGTCAGAGTAACAATAAAAAAATTGAGTAACATACCTGCTCATATTGTGGGTGCAACAAATGATCTCCCAGCAGCAAAACAGAAGTTGCCTTTCATGAAGGCAGTCTATTTATCCTTTCCATGTTTTTCATGCTATAAACAGAAGTGAAAGAAAAGCACTTGGTTTCGCCTAGCTGTCTCTACTTATGGCTGCCACTGGTTGTGGCCTCAGGGCATGTAAAGCAGGCGTCTTGCCCTGCTGAGCTCCTTCTGCTTTGAGCCTCCTGTGGGATCAGCAACTGGGATTTGCCCTGGACAGCAACAGTCTTTGAGCTAGCAAAGAGAACGAGGAAGTTCTCCTGCACTCTGAGAAACAAAAATTATGCTTTGAGCTAAGAGCAATGGGGCCAGAGTTGTGTGTAGCAATGAGTTTCTCCGAAAAGAGACCCATCACAAAGGCAATCTGTCATGTTTAGTCCAGAGATGAGATGTTCATTCTCTTAGGATTCCCTGAGGACTTGAGGAAAGCTTCAGTTGTTTATTCACTTTCATCCGCCATAGCTGAATGCTGTGCTTTAACTGTCCTTCTCCCTTTGCTTCAGGGTCTGGGTCTTTGGGAGAGAAGGATGTGATTTCTGAGGTTAACAATGACCCTGAAGTCTTCTGGTCTATGAAAGCAGGATTTTTCTTCTTAAAAATAACCCCCCAAAAACCCCAAAGCCCTACTGAGGGGCTAGCGGCTAGAAGCGTTACAAGATACCTGCATCAGTCACCACAAATCAGTAGGAAGTACCTGCATGGTTGCAGCTATTGAAAGCTGCATTTTGTGAGATGCCATCAGGAGATAATAACCATATCAATAAGCCTCYCCTTTGTACACAGGGTCATTTCATAGTTTGCAGACTTTCAGCTGTTGGTTGCTTCCACAGACACTGAGAGTACACGTAAGGCCTGTGATGCACAAGGCATAACACCATTCCCTGGAGACTGACGCAACGTAGGGAAGGAGTATGGCTCTCTGGGTGATCTGTTGTTACAGCCACTGAATATCAGCTGGCTGATATTCAATGATCCTTTCCTTCATGTTCAACAGTGGTCATTCACATTCAAAAGCAGGAAACCAAGCAAAGGCAGACTGCATGGAAAAACAAGAAGCTCCTGGCAGAACTTGAGTATAAACAGGAAGTCTACAAGAGGTGAAAGCAGAGATAGGGGGACCCCTTATAAGAACCACCTGAGAACTGCACTTCAAGGAGAYATCCTGGAGTTTTGGCCTTTAAGGCTTTCTTAGGAAGGACTGGGTTTTAATGTTTCACAGAGCAGAGCTCCCCGATCTGGGCAATTAGAGTGGCTGTTTGCATGCCAGCCACATTTCCCATTAGCTAAATTCAGTAGGGAGCTAGCAGCAAGGAGATGGGCAGTGGGTGATGGACCACCTCCTTCCCTAAAGCTTAGAGATACAGGGAGAAAACTGGTTCAGCCTTGTTGGCTGTTGTACTTGCTTRAGGGACTCAGAGCAGCCTTTGTGGCCCAGAATAGGGCCCTGCAGAGAGAAGGCAGCAGCCTGACCTGGGAAGGTGAGCCAGCTAGGCTAATGTACACAGCTGATGAGCAGAGTCCCCAAGAAAGGCCATGAAGGGCTGTTTCAGATCTCTTTCCATGGCCTTACACTATCCTTTCTAGCTCCTCATTAGCCCTCATTCCTAAGCCCTTAAACCAGTGTGGTAAGAGTGGCAGCAAGATTAGTGAGGGAGCCTTTGCCTTTGAGCCTTTCCCTGTCTGAGAGGCCCAGCCTGCCGGATGGGCAACCACTCCCAGCTCCAGACCTTACAGAGCGCTTAAGGCATGGCTTGGGGAACTGCTGAGACATCCTGGGGCAACGCAAGAAACTGCTGCAGCTGCAGCTCCTTCCTCTGCAGCAAGCTGGAGTGCGGGGCACACTCGGAGTATTGGACAGGCATCTCATGGCTCCTCAAACGATGCAAGAATACCAGGAAAAAYGTGGAGGACATATACTAACCTACAACAAGATTGCACTCTGTGTCCCCAAGGAGTGGCTGCTTGTCCACATGCAGAGGGCATCACAAAGATGATCCTGTTGCACTACAGGACCAGCTGCCAGCTTTTGCTGAGAAAGGTCAGAGATGTCCCTGTATCATGAGCTCCACAGCCTGCTCAGAGTTAGGGCTTCCCAAAATGCACTGTCTCTTTCTGAAGATCCCCTGAGAGTTTGTTTTGAATCTCCATTTCCAAACCCATGCCGGTGTCCCTTCTGCATATCCCTGGTATTTGCCATTGTCATTGTTGGTGTTTTCTGGGTTTTGAGGGGTTCTTTTTTTCCTTTTTGTTTCTTTTCCCTTCTGAAACTCTTCTGACCTAAGGGAGGATCAGAAGGATGAGGGGAGATTTTTTTGCTCTGAAACAGATGCCAAGGTGAGGTCAGTTGGACTGCTGGAGACTGCAGTCTCCTTGTGATGCACTCTGAGGCTAGATCCTCCCCTACTAGCCCTCTTAACAGTTCCTCATTGATTCAGTTGTGTTTTGCTCTCCTGGSACTCAGCACTTGTACCTCAAGCTTCCCCCAATCCAAGGCATCACTGAGTAGACTGTGATGTCCAGGTGGCTGGTGACTTCCAAAGCTTTGAGCTCTCCTACAGATAGGAACGGCTTGAGACCCTGCTGAGTGTCCTGGAGCCAGCCTTGTCCCGTATCAGAATTTGAGGCTCTGCATTGAGGCTGATTTCCTTTTTAAAGGACATTTTATGACCACAAGAATTTCAGCTGTGTCATCTTCTCAGTTCACTGATCACTGCTGAAGGGCGGAGGGTACCTTCTCTGCACTTCAGCTCTTAACTACAGCAAAGTTTCTTCTGAAAAGTCACCAGCACTCAGTGGGCCCTGGAGCAGGGGACCACAGTACAACCCAKGGCTAACTAGACTGCTATTAAAGAAAACCAAAAAACCCACACACCTTAGAAAAAACACTTTCTTTTAATCCACCTAGGGAGATCGAGAGCAAGAGCAGCGTCACAGCACTACACACGTCACAGACAGCCACCTGAATCAGAGCGCGGCACTGCAGAGATTCCTTCCCAGATACACACCAAAGTTGTTAAAAACAAAATAAAACAAAAAGGAAAGTGATTCACATAAGCAAAGTGACAAGTTACAAACCAGCCACAGAACAACTTTTCCTAAGAGAAAAGGAACACATCTAGGAAGAAGGTCCTCAACATAAAGGTTTTGAAACAACAACAACAAAAAMGTTGAAACAGATTTTTTTCAACATTAAAAACATTGATTTCTTTTTAAATTAATTTAAATATACACCCAAAACAAACACCAAGCAAGTGAAGAGAAGAAGGAATGAAAGTGAATTTGACCAGTTTAATTGAAACACCGAAGTTGGGTGGATTGCACCGAATGGAATAAATAATGGAGAAGACCACAGCGGGTTTGTAGATCTCACGCTTCGGATAATTTAAACTAGAATTAACAATACACCCAAAGAGAGTACTTAATGTGGAATTTCTTCAACAAGTGATTTTTTAGCTGGCCAACATCTCTTTGGCAGAAGGGGCTGTAAGTGTATATTTGCCCCCTGCCACCCAACCCACCTGTCACTATCCCAGAGCAAGCAGGACACTGAATTTTGGCAATCCAGAGGACTCGCTCTTGTGATTGCACATTCATAAGCAGCTCCTTGCTCGGAGCACGGCAATCCTCCAACCGTGTCGCTACTGGCCAGCTCCAAATGCCCAGTCCAACATCAAAGCAAAACTACACCCAGCCCATGAGAAGCGAAAGCMAAACCGGAGCATTTCCTGTGCATCTCCTGGCCTTCAGGACCTGGGGATAGCTCCTCCATCTGCTCTCCTCTCCTCTTCCCTCCCCCATGAGCCAGGCAGCAAGTGCAGGGAGATGAGGGAGCCATCGAGGGCCACGCCAGAAGATGCCACTAACCATACACCTGCTGCAGCAACCACTTTCTGCCTCTGGGCTGGAAAGGCTGAAGGAATGTAAATGATTTGTTTGGTTTTGCCCTATCCTATATTCCCTATAATAATAAAAAAAAAAAAAAAGAAAAAAAAAGAAAAAAAAAGAAAAAAATAAAAAGTTGATCCCAANAAAAAAAAGGAAAAAAATAAAAAGTTGATCCCAAGTTCATCTCCCTCCTCTGCCCATAGTTGAGCAGTGAAGCACCTTAGGACATTCATGAAGTCCCACAGACATGGGCCCTGCAGAGCAGACACCTCGTCTCTGCACCTTACCTGGACGTGCCTGCGACAATTAGGAGGGAAGTSCCTTTGCTTTAAAACAAAAGTAATCACAAGAACAACAGCAATGATCCCCTTTCCCATCCTCTGATCTCCAGGGAGTTCACCTAAGCCCAGCTCATCTTCGAGTGAGAGAGCAGGGAAAGGTGAAGGTTTCTAGGCTGAGGAACTTGGCCAGATCCAGCATCCGCCCCTGCTCCCTGGGTGATGTAAGGCCTCCCTCAATGAGCGCTCTGTGGCCCAGGGCGTACCACCCCTGAGGAGGGCAGAGTCTTTCTTGGACAGCTGATAATCCTGGGGAAGGTGAGAGGGCTGAGACGGAGCAGGGCTCAGTTCTTTCTTTCCCATCCCTCTTCCCCACCAAAGCTGGGAGATCTCTGGGGCTGCAAGTCCAGCCTGTGCTTACCAGTGTTCTGAATAACAGTTTAAAAAAGAAGAAAAGGAAAAAAAAAAGAGATATGCATAACTAGGTATTGTCCTTGAGAAAAGCGAGAGCGGGCCTGCTCCAGTTTGGGATGGAGAAGGGACTCTCTCTCCCTCCCCACCTTGGCTCATCTGGAGACCACGTCCCCTCAGCGTTCCCACGCAAACCCTTTGTGCTGTTGCTCTGACACCAATTGACACGTATGACGGACACTGGGATGGACTTGGTGTGGCAGCGGGCGGGCACGCACACGTGGGCACACCGAGGCTAGGCCCGGTGCTTTGGGAGCAGGTCCAGGAGGAACTCCGCGATGCCGATGAAGTAGACGACTTGTGCAATGCCRAAGAGCGGAGCAATGACCAGGGCTCGGCAGTATGCCCCTTTGAAGAATGCAGTGGGCCCTTCCTTCTGCCAGATCTTCCTGTGGAGAGACAGCACAGACAGCTCAGCATCCAGCCCACTCCTCTCTGTATGTAGATATATCTCTGTATTTAGATAGATTTGTTAGCACAACAGGTCTGCAAGCAGGAAGCAGCTGAGGTCACACATGGGATTTGCCAGCCTGCTTCACGYAGAGTCTTACTTGGTGCAGTCCAGGATTCCTGAGTACGTGTCCTCATTTACGCCTCTCTGCAAGGACTGCAGCCGGGTCTTGATCACTAGGGAGGAAGAGAGGAGAGAGTGAGCAGAGGGTCTGGCCTCCCACTGCAGTCACCAGCTGCTGAGCACCCTCTTCAGCAGGGGAGTGCCACTTGGGAGTGACACCTTGACAGGCGGTCACACGAGATCATCAGGAACGCAGATGGTTTATCATCAAAACAGGAGAAAAACAATACATTCCTTTACAAATGAATAAAAGAAAAACAATCACACAAAAATCTAACCAATGCTCTCCCTTCTACCTCAATCAAGGTTTTCAAGGCTGAGCTAGCTTTAACCGCTTCCAAAAATTCAGATATTTTCCCACAAAGCAGAAGCTGATTTTCAAATGCTAAGCCCTTTCTGGAAAAGCAGACTGAATGATCTTAAAATAYGTATAATTGGTACTGCTCTTGAACCTCTTCACACCTTGAAGAAGCAGCATGTGTAGTGGTGGGGACAGAAGAGCTACTTTCTGGCAGTTTTCAGAGCAAGGACACCAAGCAGTGATATTTAAGGCAGCTGTTGTGGAGCAGAAAATCCAGCCACAGCTCTGAGGCTCCCTCTGATTGTAGGTGACCTTACACATATTTGTAAATGCTCTACGTATGATCACTCCATGTACAAATGTGCCCTTTTCAGAGGTGTGTTTGCAGCCATTCCTGGCATGTGATGTGGGTTTCACTTCTACCTGACTCAGTAAAGATCACAAATACCTGCATAAGTAGTGGCTGAGGTTAAAGCTCAGCTGAAGGCAACACTTCTGAGCTGGAGGAAGCTCGGGGCTGAGCTCCCCTCCTTCTGGGCTGCAAAGAGACTGGCATGAGCACCCTCTCCTCACTTAACCCACGGAGGCCTCTCAACTGCTGCAGCTTGGTGCTGGGCTGCCAGCACAGGACTCACCATCGCACGGGTTGACAGCCACAGCAGCCGTACTGCCAGCCAGACACCCGGAGAGGAAGGACACGTAGAACGGGGCCTTGACATCAGGGTCCTTCTGGCCCAGCTTGTTCAGGTTTGCAAACAGTGGGAAGTAAACAATGGAAAATGGGACATCTCTGTGGTGTGGGCAGAAGAAGGAGARAAGACAAAAATGAGCAAAAGCAGTGCAGGACATGTACATGCAAACAAAATAAACCCAGACCAATACCCCACCAAGTCAACACTTGCTTTTCACCCTCACTCCCTTGGGTGATCAGTTAAATTCCTTGTAGGGCCAAGGGTGCTGGGCATTGGTGCTGTCCTACCTCAGCAGTGTGGCTCCCAGGCCCTTATAGAGCCCGGCAATGCCTTTGCTTCGCAGCAGCTCCCTCGTTATCTGCGTCGCAGTTGTGCGTGCTTCCACCACTGGCTCCGCTGCCCCCGCGGCGGCCGAGAGCTGGGCCGCCATCAGCTTCTTCTGTGCCGCTGGGGAGGAGACAGAAAGACAGCCAATCTGCAAGGTGCTCAGAAGCAACTCTTTCATGGCCTGGCACCCAGAACCCAGACAAAGAGGCAAATCTCAAAACAAGAGATGCACTCATCACAGCGGCCAAGGCCAGCCAAGTACCCTGATGGCTTTTATCTCAGCCAGAGGCAAGCTCAGAGCCAGCTGTTCACACACCACAGCTACACTCTCCCACCTGACCACTTTTACCAAGGTGAAGCCACTTGTCACATACAACCTCCGCAGTGCGGAGAGGAGCTGCCACAATTAGGCATTAAAGAGAGGACTTGCTTCCAGCCACATCCCTGAGCTCAGTAGGAAAAGCTAAAGATACCCAAAATAAGAGAGGCTCAATGCTTCTGTTCTTTACTCCCTTCCCTCAAAAACGACCAGTAACTCAGATTGTTCCTCGGCTGCATCAGGGACACTAGACTTAAACACATGATCTGATTTCTTCCAGGAGCCTTTTCAAATCCTGGTGCATTTCTGCTCTTTGGCCAGAAGATGGAGAACACATCAACCTGTAGCGATCCTGTTTGCCGCAGGGACATGGCAGGTCCTTTGCCACACAGAGAACAGGCTGCTCACAGCAGCAACAACCTCTTCTGAACCCTCAAACGGTGGCTTAATTCCTTCAACCATTTCAAAATAATACACACAAAGAGGATAAGGACTGCATTAAAAACAGTAAAGAGAGGAAAGAAAAGCAAATCTGTGATTATTCAGGAATGCCACATCAGAGGAGGGATTAGAGGGCAAATTGGCCTGTTTGCCTGAGTTTCAGAAGGGCCACCAGCATGGTGTCTAATCCCTTCTGGACTGTGTGCAGCTGAGTTTTAATCATTCATGAGCTGAACACGAAGTCATTTCTTCCAGCTCTCCTCCCCCTCCATCACCTGCATTTGTTGCTTTTCTCACCAAGCCTATCGCTTGGTTCCTGGCAAGGCCAGGTGAACAAAGGGAGGGGGAACGAGCTAGAAAGGAAAGGAGAAACTTCTGCAACAGCCTGACTTAGCGCATGGAGAAGAAAAAGAGGTTTGTTTTTTTATGCTTATTCCCCCCCCCCTTCTCCCCCAGCCTCTGCCTCTAATGACATGCAAGAGAAGAGGAGCTCAAGGTACCGATTCGGCCTGCGTCCTGCAGCTGGATTTTGAGCATCTCCATGGGGGTGGTGACAATCACCTGGCAGGTGCCAGCGCCACAGCCTGCCAGCATCTCCCGCAGCAGCGTCAGCTTTTTCCTGCCCAGGAAGAGAGAGAGGAGAGAGGGAGTCAGTCAGAGGAGGTGGCCTTAACCAACTTTGGAGTATCCCCTCCTTTCATTTTTTTTGAGTTTTTTTTTTTTTTTGTTGTTGTTGTTGGTTGTTTGTTTTTTCTTGTTTTTTTGGCACCACTTTTTGCCTTTGGGCATCTTTTGCCTCCCTGCACTACAGAGCAGGGCTTGCCAGGGTTGTATTATCGCACCCCAGGATGTGGCAACCAGTAGCTGCAGTAGCAACTCCTCTCCCCTTCCCTCCCTTCCCGAGCCAGCAACAGCACAGCTACAGGATTAAAAAGGGGAGCTCAGGGCGCAAATGCTCAGGAGGACTCAATTATCAGGAACTGGCAAGCTCTCACCCCACAAAAAAAATCCTATTACTATCTGCAGATTGTCACACCTGTATCAGAAATTGCTGACTTGATTTAAACAAAAAAACAAAAGGATAAAAGCTATCATAAGCAAGCATCTTCACAAAGCTACCTGCCAGTGACATAGGTGCACAGTCCACCACAGCTGCAGCCACTGGGGTGCATGTGGGTGCTCTCGCCATGCGATTGCATGCCCTTCGCGGGCTGCTCCCCCAAATCCCTTCACCCTGTGCGCCAGCTGGGCTCCCTGCTCGCCTGCCCCATGGAGGGCATCAGAGCAGGGGATTAGAGGCGTAAAGCCACAGCAGGGATTACCAGGGGCTAAATATAGCGCTCTCCTCTGTGGCTGCCTGAAGGCAGGAATATCAGAAAGATCAGAAGAGTTTTAAACTAGTTCATCTCTAGATGACAGAAAGGGTTTAAATATTTGTAYGATGCAGGCCTTATTCTCAGTAGTTGAAAAAACTGGCACATCTCAACTGACTTTAAAAGGTATGGTACCAGCAGGGATCTGGTCCTACAAACACAGACACTGCCCTTTAATCACAGCAAGAGGGTATTAAATAAAAAAAAAAAATACACCCAACAGCTCCAAGTTCCGCACTGTTCGAAAACTGTCATCCAACTTTAACTGACGTGCAACTAAGTTGGTGAAATATCTATAACATTAAGTGAGAAGACTCATATCACATTGAAATTGAGTTTCAAACTAGAGACAAAAAAATAAGACAAAGTAGGGAGAATCAAAGCAAAAGAACTAAAGATTTATGGAGAGCTGTTCAAGAGCAATGCATCAGTCCAAAGTTAGGACCTCTACAAGCAGCGACATATTAATGGGAGTAGAGCAGCATTTTTGCAAAAGTTTCTGAAAAATGTTGACCCCCTAGGAGCTGCCTGTCCTTAGGGGTATAATTCTGGTATAGGCACGAGRTTTCGAAAGGCAAGAAAATGTTGGTTTAAAGGAAACACCCATACAAAGCCGTATGTTTCTATTCGCACATTTACTTCGTAAAAGCCAACTACGTAAGTGGCCCCCAGACCTCCTGTAAAGCTGCTCTGTGCTACCCAAGAGACCACTGTCCTCAGCCASCTTGCTCATCAAATGCCCACTGCCACCGGCTGGTCGATCCAGCAGATTGTAGGAGGCTCCTGAAGAGTTTAGAGTCAAAGGAAGCCAGCTAGCTTATAACAATTTAAATGGTAGGCCTTCAATACGTGCTCGTGGACCAACACACTGCAAAGCAGCGCAGCTCAGCGGCAGCCAGACGGGGACATGCTTACCCAAGCATTCCCCAGGGAGGACTGGATCCTCCTACCTACAAGTCACAGTGGGTCAGATGGGAGTTATCAGCATTAAATAAGTCTCTGGACATCCCCTGCTTGTCTCTGGGAACATGGGCTGCTATCTCTTCTCTGAGGAAAGCCAGAAATGGCAGGGGGAGGGAAAGAAAATTTGCTAGTATCAGCAAAGAAACAATGCAAAAGTGCTGGTCTTGCTAGGAAGCAGGGCTGCTGAGTCAGCAGATTGCCAGCCTTTGCTCCAGAATAGCAAACAAAACGAAGGTCAAGATTAAAGAGGGCAGGAGAGGTAAGGGAATTGTCACAATAATACACCTCGAAGAGGAATGTCACCTAGGGACCCCGGAGGCCTTTTAAGAGAAAGAAATTGCTTTTAAAACAAGCCACAAGACACTTTTTACCACAACCAAGGCAGCATATTTAACCAAAAATCTGAAAAATGAGCAACAAAACCTGGCAAACATGCCAAATACGACAGCTGTCTGGCACTCAACACTTTAGAAATAAACAGAAAACCTGGTAGGACACTTTAAAGGAACCAGGTTTTTAGGAGGTGCATAAGGYAGGACAGGACAGCTGGCCCAAGTGCCCCAGGAAYGAGGACCTGCCTCAAGACTCCTCTCCAGGTCATCTCTTCTGCTTGCTGTTCTGGGAACTGCAGAGACCATCAAGCCAAAATAATCACACGATYRTGCCAGACCTAACRCACTTCCCTATCTTTAGGTTTTTCRGTATCTTACATTTTCCTCCACGGCACAGCAAGGGGGTTAAGTACTGCTAATATGACTCCTTGGTCCTGACCATCTGGGATAGCACGAAAGGACTAACACTGTAAGTGTCCTTTCCTCCAAAAACAAGAAGTTGCAGCAGCAGGTCATCATACTGCTCTCACTGGTGAATGTACATCCTTGCTTTACTCCCAAAAGAGTGAGAAAGCACTGTACAAGGGGTCTGCTTACCCAGGTGGGTCCTAGGGCACAAGGGGACTGCAGGAGCAGAGATCCCCAAATGCAGGGAGGTGAAGGTCTCACAGGGACACTGGTTCCCATGCGAGGTCCTGCCACCCCAGGACACCACCCTTTGGGAGCATCCAAGAGCTCAGTCAAGGAAAACTGAGCCCAGCATAGACCCATAGTGATAAATCCCCAAATTGCTCCTCCAGCAATTTTCAGTCCAGAGCTTCCTATGTTGCAGGTGTTGGCCTTCTGGAAGTGGGATTTATGCCACTTTTTTTCCTAGCAGTTTAAAAGGAGCTTCATTTCAACACTGAATTTCTCAAAGGTTAAAAAACAAAAAACAAGAAACACACACTAGAGGTTGTTGCATAACTTAAGCYGATTTTGGGTCACATTCTCTCCTGTACGCACATGCTTCTTCCACTTGTATGTGAAGCATAGACTACACATTTTAAATCAGCAAATACCGATAAAACATGCATTTTATCAGACAAGGATCTCCAATTTGTATTKGATGTATTTCAAGACAAGCACTGGAAGCTTAACAAAGAAGGCATTGAAAGTCAAACAGATCTGGGAGACCTCTGCAGCTCTTCAAGCCAGAAAATCACCGGAGCTGGCTGCAGTCATATCCTTCAGGATGCTGGTCTATGAGCACAGCCTACTGCGAATGCACAGCAGATAACCTGGCTCATGCAGGAAGGGCTCTGGGCAAGCTGAAGCAAAGTCTTCRGAGCCATACGTCCACACCATGAAAAAACACCCCCCAACCTTATCCTGAGCCTAACTCCCTCAGCAGCACTTCACACCTTTTAACACCTTGACTGTTGCACATCAGTGCTCCTTCATTTCTGCATGTCAAAATGTTGCACTGACTGCAGGTAGCCTGAATCCTCTTTCTACCCCAAGGCTATTTTGCTGTTCATGCCTATTTTTTGACTGCAGTTGTAGAACAGGTACCCACCCTTATAACATGTTAGTAGGTATGTGCCATGTTATGCTCTAGGTAAAAGGGGAGGCATTTGGATTCAAGCATACCTAATCRTGCCCCAACTCACATCAAAAAACAGGTGAAGAAGGAACAGCAGTGTCTCAAGAGAGAAGCCTGCCACTGCAAGCAGCCTGGAAAGCAGGACCAAGAGCATGGCGAGCCCATGGGGATGGACACACAGCTTTGCAACCTGATCAGACAGCCCCTCACTGTCACTCCATTTTGCCACGCATGCTGCAYGTGGAAGAAGAAAGCAGCATCATGCAATGGGTACAATCCCTCCAGCAGGTTATGTTTGCCACTCCCTGGCCTGTAGGTTCCCAAACCAGGGGAAAAGGATGCCAAGACAAGCAGCTGCCCTGCTGTTTTTAAGGATCCTTCTGCTCACTGATGATACCACTGTCTWCTCAGCCACTCTCTGCCTCCTACGCACTAGACAAGGTCCTAGCAGGCACAGTACCTTTCTGCTACACCCAATCTGAGGGCCTACATCAGGCACAGCCAAYCTGCAAAGCACTTTCTTTCCCATCACATTTTGGGATGCTGTTTCTACCTAGAAATACCTTAAACGGCCTGATACCGCAATATTGCGTAGTACGTGCAGGAGCTTTACTACCAAGCATGTAGCTTTTTAACCGATACTGAAGCATCAGAGCAGCAGTTGCTTCTCCAGAAGACCAGATGCTGGTCCRATTTCCTCCACGGGCCCGTCTTTCAACAAACTGGGGGTATAAGGTCTGACAGCTTGGCACCCTTTCCTTCTTTTTCCCTGTACAACCTATTAAGCCCTCACATTGTAGGTATCGGCAAAGAGCTAGCGATACTCCTAGCTACTACAGAAGGCCARGGCCTGCCACACTGTCATTGCTGCAGGGATCGGACCCACTGCTTGAAAGAGGCAAGGAATAGTGAGGACATCATCACCTCCCACTGTCTGCACGAGTATAGAAGATGCTATTTGAAGAAACAGAAAAAAAAAAATCAAACAGCTGCAGGCCGATGAGTCAGACAGACGTATGTTAGCTGTTGCTTTGAAAGACTCCAGAATAAAAGAAGTGAGTACATGAAAGGCCCAGATCAACCCATGTAAATCAGCAAACTCCACTGAAGTTGTTGAGCCACTCTGATCTGCAGCAGCTGAGACTCACATGGATGCTGTGGGGAGCTGGCAAATCAAATAATCATTGCAGAGCTTTATGTTTGCAGCAAGGCTCTACCCCAGCACTGCTGCTGGCGAGAGTCTTCCAAGACAGCTGTTTTCTAATTGCTGGGGACCGGAATCAGTGCCCTTGCTGACCTCCTCACAAGTTGTCGCCAGAGAGAGGTCTTGGTCTGAATGGAAACACAAGTCTTTCCAGAATTGCAAGGAAAACRCTTCGGTGAAAACAGCATCATCTGTTCACAGTCAAACTTGGTGCTGTCAAATGAACACCTTTTTCTGGCATTTAACTCACATGGAACAACTCCCATCCCAAAAATAAACAGATGATTTTATTCCTTCAGCATTTACATGCAGATCTGCTACTGGGCAACACTGCAAGTGCCATGTGTCAACACGGCAAGTTCCCCACCTCTTCTCACCTCTCTGAAATAATGTCCAAGTTACAAAAGCACAAAAGAGTGCTAAGTTTGGGATCTACAGAACTTGAGTCACCATCTGTTCAAGCTACGATCTCTGAAAAGCCAGAAATAGCCAAAGAGCACCAATGGGAAGCAGAGAATGAGGTCCTCCCAGCAGCTGTCTGAGCAGAGAACAGTGCCATTGGTTCCTCCTCAAATACTTTGCYGGCAAAGTCTGGATCTCTTAACCTTGGCTTAGATTTAGGACTATTTTTAGAAGCTTGAAAAAGCTGTCTTCACTGAAGTGCTTTTCACTTCCAGTTTTAGACATTGTATTCTTAGCTTGAATTCAATCACCAGCTGAGCGGTTCAAGAATGACTAACGTTCCAGTCATCCCATCACCCCATTCTGCTTTTGCTCTGCCATCTTACCAGGTTTCTCCCAGGAGAAGCCCCAGGTACCATACGTCTGCACCCACTACTCACCCATCCTTGGAGAGGTGATGCCGGAAGAAGTCATTGGCTGCTAGTTTGATGGCCTTTTCTGGTGTCACYAGGGTCAGGTTCACTGCAGCCCCTAGAGAAGAAAAAGACGAGAAGATAACTGGAGAATGAGAATAAAGCTCAATAACGAGAATAAAGTTAAATGGATCACTCATAAGTGTATCATAACTCCTGCTCAAAACCAGGGACAAAGATGAGGAAGAGTTCCCAATGCAGCAAAGGGATTTAGAAACACAAAGCATCACTGAAAATTAATAGGATTTCTACCTCCCAACTCTTTGGAGTTTTGCAAACATCCCCTGATGTGTTTCACTTCCACTTGCAAGAGGCTTTCTGTAATTTAGCTTCACTATTGCCTCCTGCCATGCAAACATACATCCCCCCTTCTCTCACCCCCAGGACGCACTGCTATGAATTTCAGAGGGATGCAAATCAGGCCTTCAACAAAGGAGGACAAATGGGATTAATAACCAGCCCCAGTTCCTTTGGGAGTATGTTGTGATGTTGARAAGCAGAAAACACACTCTCTCACCTTCTTGCTACTGCCCCAGCATCACCAAAACCACGTATCTGTGCKCTAGAAAAGCTAGAGCCCTTGAAAGGCCTCGAGGCCAGCCCAAGTCAACTGGATGCTYGGTAGAGACTTCAGCCAGGTCTACACCAGCCCTTTAGGTTAGGYGACTGCCCTCGTATTTCCCTGCTGGGTATCACTGGCAGGGCAGCTGCTTCTTTGGGCTATTGAATGGCTTTTTGTCTACCAAGAGCTGCAGCATGCACAAATTACCCCGCGAGCATCCGGCCTAGGTGGCCACTTACTGGGGACGTGGGATGTAAACAAACCCTCGCTGCTATCTCCCTTTTGTCAGAAGCAGCAAACGGCAAATCCCCACATTGTGCCTGCCACAATGAAAGGCCCACACARCCCTGCCAAGGGCCACCGAGACCAGTGTTAGTGAAAAACAAGGGCTTGCGTGCTGCATCAATGGTTGTGTCTTTGGAAGAACAAGGCAACAAAGAACAAAAAAAAATAGCACACCTGCTACTCTAACATCCATGCAAAGGCTTCACTGAAAGAAGAAAGAAAGARAGAGAGAAAGAAGAAAAGAGAGAAAAAGAGCAAGAAAGGGAAGTGAGAAGCATGCTTCCACATGCTGACGTCCTCCAGCAACTGAGGTGGCTTTCACATTTGTTTTCTCCTCCAATTGCAAATAAAGTGGAAGGGAAAAAAACCCCACCATATACAGAGAAAAATTAACGAACCTGGGTTTTCTCCTACATCTTTGATATTTTCAGCAAAGCTGCTTAGCAGAGAATGGATAATCCCTGTCCTCAATAATCCAAAACAGCTTCAACTCACTGGAGGAAGAGAAATTAGATACTTCAGCTGTTGCCTGTACACCTTCCAAGGTGTCTTCTATCTTTTTACAAAGCTTCATAGCTCTTAAAATTCTAGTTATGCCAATAAATACATTTCCCTAATGAAAACTAACCTTGGCCTATAGGCAAAGCTACATGTACCTGAAACAATGGCAGATGGGATCAGAAATGAAACGGAATTGGGAAAGTAAGAGAGCAGCAGGATGAGGCAGCACCCAAGCCCCCGAAGGCAGCTCTCGGGTGCGTTTCTTGCTTTTGGCTGGTTTTAACACTTGCAGAAGTCAGAGCACTCTAGGAGCACACCAACGTGCTTGGAGATCATAGCCCCCAGCCGGGGAGAGAAAATATGCACAAGTGACTGCCGCAAGGCAAAGCTGAAGTGGGGCAGATGCCACCACGTGCGCCACTCCTTTTACCAGGGAAAGGAACACCAGCAGAATCAGCGCACTGCCAACATAACCACCCTGGCTATTAATAGGGTACGCTGAAACCTGGAAAACTTTGAATGACCCTGGCAGCCTCAGATAATTTTGGCAGGCAGCGTGCGAGCTGGGGGATGATGTGGCMCATATTAGCGGAGGCAGGGAAGCTCCCACTCTGCTGTAGCACCACGTTACGTATATATATTGGGCAAGGGGCAACTGAGCAGCAAAATGCATTTGCCCAGCTTGGTGTAGTCCTTTGGCTCCCAACAGCTAGGTGAAATGGCTGGACTGCAAATAGCACGTGCCTCTGAAGGACGTGCGCTTTCCCGGCCCACAGATGGACTGTACCAGGGAGAAGGGAGTGCAGGCTCTCCCGGACTGGTGTCCACATAGCCCAGTGAGCCACAAGCAACCACAGATTCATTCGTGGTACCACATCTGGTGGCAGCACACAGTCATTSCTTGAGCACAAGCGGGGTATGTAATACCACCCCGCTTTGAGACATTGCTTCTAGCTATACATTATGGGAAAACATAAGAAACTCCTCTCTTCCTTCCCCCAAACAAACTAAAGAACACCCATAACTTTAAAGGAATAGTTTGAGAGCAATGTTGGGATYGCTTAACACGCCATGTAGTTCACTGTGCTACTCTTGTAGGACAGGGACTGGTGTGCCCACATGTGCTCCATAATATATCATGAGACCATCTGAAGAAAAGCAGCCCGTAAGTTCAGGTCTCTCCCCTGTTGGCACCAGAGAGCTTTCATCTGCACATGAAGGAGACCTAKAGTCACACAGTGGGAATGGCTAGGCCTGAGCCGACCTCCTCTCTCCTCTGACAGAAGCCATGTGCCCTGTGGCAGGGACAACTGATCTCCACGGAAGACCTGGAGTTACTCAAAAAACCCCTATCCAAACCCAGCTCCCCCTTCAGAGGGAATCAGAGGTGACAAGCAGGTTTAAGCTGACACTAATCACAGGGCAGTAGCTTCATTCCTCACTAAAAACACAGCAGCAGCCAGCTTCTGGGAAAAAGCAAAGGAGAAAACATTGCTGTAAGCACTGGGATGGAGCCTGCCAGGCTTTTCCCCAGGTTACTTGCCTTGTCTGCTCCCAGGAGAGGTGACAAAGACCAGCCAATCCATCCCCAGCATCCACCCCACTCCCCTGAAACGCCCACCGGCAAACTGGGCAGGAGACGCTGCCTCAGCAGCCAGCGTCCACTTCCATGCGAGCCAGCCCCAGCGGCCGCGTCCCCATGGAGGCACTGGCAGGAGCTGCTGCCAGTGGCAGAGCTCCCGCAGCTCCGGCCTCCTGCTTGAAAAGGAAGCGATCACTGTTCTTTAATCAGACTTTCTCAAGGAATGAATGCCACAAATAATGCTATCTGAACGCTTCAAAGATAAAAACTGTATGCTCAGGCAGTTATACAGCAATATATAAAAAGAATCAGAGGCCACGTGTCAGCTAAACTAGCTGGACTCTGCTGAAGGCCAAGAAGTTATTCCATATTTTCCATTACTATGAGAACAGTCAGAATTTGGTCTGCTATTCTTCTCTCCCTCAAACTTTTATGAACTTCCAAGGATTTTGTGTTTAAATTAAAAAAGGTATCATGTCAGCTGAGGAACTCCCTCCTGCAAGAGACAGCAAGGGGCCAGGTGATTTATTGCAAGTTAGTACTCAATGATAAAATAGCTGGAAGTCCAACATGAGCCAACCCTGATTTTTTTGGTCAGCCCCAAGGGAATTTTTTTTGTGGAAGAGTTTTTTGTTTTGCTTCTTTTTTTTTTTCCCTCCAAAGTAGCCTGTCTTAATACTTGCGCAAAAAATCAAGGCATGCTTGAGCTAGCTGATTTTGGAGACAAGCTACCAACTAAATGAGGCAGCCAGCCTAACCACAYTGGTGGATCATGGGGGCTTTGACATAAATTCAATTACCAACCATGAAGTGCATCTCATCATAAAGTTTTCTACTGCCCCTTTGACAAAAGTTACCATGTCTAGGATGGGAGAAACATGCACACAGAGATCTGGACAAAGGTCCAGTAGCTTCATTTAAACTACCAGTAAAAATGGACTTAATTAAACTGCAAGGTTTATCATGAAAACAGCCATGAGGAGGACTCAAGTCCTTGATGGCAGACAGCTGAGCACAGAGTTTATTTTCAGAAACTGCTGCAGCTATATACACTACAGCACCTTTGCCAACACCTTGTGGGTCTAGAATATTACTTTATCATGCAGAAAATATGAGTTTTCTTTCCACTTACAAAGCCAGGGCTTCCAAAGCAAAAGTCAAGCAACACCAGAGGAGCACAGTGCCTGACTCAGCTTCACTTACCCCTGTACATGCCGAAGTAGCCTTCTGATCGGATTGTTTTAATGAGGCAGTCAGACCTGCAAACCAGAGAGAGARAAAAAAAAAAATCATAGGAGCTCCAAGCCAGGTAAGARCAGAGAAAATTAATCTCTTGGAACAGTTTTCATTTACAATCCGTCAGCAAACCCTGAGCTGAGAACAGCATCAGCTGCTCAAAGTGCCATTGTTCRGACCTGAGTCCGATTTCAGTCCCTAATTCCCTGGGCTTTGAGACCCCTGGCTCACCCCTACATGCGCTGTCTGCTTTCTAGAAATACAAAAGGGAAAAGTATTACTGTGAGGGCTGTTTATCCAGGGCCCCCTATAGCAAATGTACACAGGATGCTCTAACAATAATATTCCTTTGTGCCTGTTTTTAAATCTGGCTCTGCAGGGAGGAAGGTAGGGAAGCAAAACTCCAAAATACTTGACTTACTCAATGAAATTTAACAAAGGGCACACAAACACTAGCTGACCTGAACACTCAGTCATCCATGACCTCCTACAAAGATTAAAAGCACTTGCTTTTAATGCACTGACTCCCATTGCAGTCAACAAGTGAGATCACCCTAGGGAGGGAGTGCCCAAGTGGAGACCTGTCACCTTCTTTGTTCTCAATTACATTTATTTTAAATTGGAAAACTCTGCAGAACACTGGAGTCACTCAAAGACTTTTGAGCTTGTGCTTCTGATGAAGGCAAATCTGCATTCGGTAGCACAGATGTCCAGGTCAAGCTCCTCTCGCCAGACCCCAGCTGCACAAGGCCTGCCTGCTGCCTAGGGGTTGCTCCATGGTTTTTTTTTGGAATGGGCAAGTGCTTGCTGTGGCTGAAGTAGAGGGGAAAGATGCACATGCACGCATGTGTACATAATTAAGCAACATAATTAAGGCTCTTAAGTAGTAATAAGAGAAATGTAGCTGATTAGAACAAGAATAGAGTTCGGAGAGATTTTGCAATACAAAGAGAAATCTTCATCTCTGCTCTGTAATAATGCAGAGGTGGGAAGGGAGGACATACAGACTTTTCTCGAGGACTTTTTGGCCAAGTAGGGTTTCTTGGGCAGCCTGCATTACTCACAACGCCTGTGTCTTTGTGCCAAGGCACCTCAGCCTTTGGGACCCCAGCTTTCACACGCTTCAGTGCAGCTTCTGCAGCTAGCAAATACCCATCTCTTTCTTGGCTATCCTTAGTGTCTTCCTCTTGTCTGTTGGGGCAGGACACAGGATGGCCCAGTGTTATCTAGAGACTATTACCATCATCATGTCCTTCTTTCTGCTAGCCCCCAAAAGACTGCCCTCTTTCATCCGTTGTGAACGTATCCCCACTAGTCCAAGCTCACTTTCCCAACAGCCACTCCCAACCCCAGAACAGCATCTTCTGCAGGGCTAGTTGTTTTTCACATTTTGTCTTGGGCTCCTACGAGGAACCAGCTCAAAAACACTGGGTAAATCCCTCATATTCCTCAACAGTACCACATCACGCAGCCCAGCCAGGCCCCATTGTGCTGCAGAGCAGATCTGCACTTGCTTGCTGGAGATTAAAAGCTTCCCTTCTGCTGGGCCACGTTGCAGAGCTAAGGCACCCTGGCATGTGGTCCCAGGGTCAGGGCCAACAAATCCCCCATCCTTCTTCAATGCCATGGGACCACTGCACRTTGCAGCTCTTCATCACCAGCCACTCATCAGCAGGCAGATCAAGAAAATGACAAGAACCGCAGCAGTGGCCAGAGCAGGACCCAACAAAAGCTAGACGTAAGGTGAGGCAGGAGGCCACATCCCGACAGCATGTCCAGGCAACATAGAGCAGAGTGCTGCAAGTTTCAAGGAAAGCATCAGGCTGCTGTGGCAGGCCAAGGACTACAACTTAAGCTCATACATAACTATCTGCCACCAGCTAGAACAAGGAGGCCCAACAACTAAAACCATCGACATACTATTGCTGAACAAGGTAGGAGGACAGGACACAGGTCATCTTCAGTTCTGGCCCCTTCTCCCCACCTCAGTGTTATCAGTKCTTTTTGAAAATTAAGGCCTATTTTTGGTTCCTATGACAAAATATCTTCCAATCCCAGAGAGCAGACAAAATGGAGAAGAGCAGCTTATAGCCTAGAGGGCTGTGCTGCCATTCAGAAGGACCAGGACAGGCTGGAGAGATGGGGAGAGAGAAACCTCATGAATTTCAATGCAGGGTAACAGTAACACCTAGATCTGGGGAGGAATAACGCACCAGTACAGGCTAGGGCTGACTACACATACAGCAGCTCTACAGAGAGGGTCCTGAGGGATGCCATTGTGACCAGCCACRTGCCCTCATGGCAAAGGTGTCCTGTGGTACTCTGGCTGCATTAGGCAGAGGGTTGACAGTAGGTGATCCTCCCCCTCTGCTCTGCACTGCTGAGACACATCTGGAGTAYTGAATCCAGTGCTGGGCTCCCCGCTACAAGACAGACATGGCCTGCTGGAGTGGGTCTAGTGAAGGCCACAAACATGAAGGGACTGGGGCATCTCTCAGCTGAGGAGAGGTTGAGAGAGCTGGAACTGTTCAGCCTAGAAAAAGAGAAGAGAAGGCTCAGGAGGATTTTATCAATGCTTATAAACATCTGATGGGAGGGTGTAAAGGGGACAGGGCCAGACTCCTCTCAGTGATGCCCAGTGACAGATCGAAARGAAATGGGYACAAACTGAAACAGGTTGCCTGGGGAGGTTGTGTAGTCTCCCTCCTCGCATAAATTTAAAACTGAACAGAACATGGTTCTGTGCAACCTGCTCTTGTTTGAGCAGGGAGGTTGGACTAACTGATCTCCAGAAATCCCTTCTAGTCACAAATACTCCATCATTCAGTAATTTAGTGGTAGGARCTCTTGACCACTGCTGCAGCAAAGAGAAAAGCAGTGCAAAAAAGTTTGCTGAAGGACCATTGTTACCCTTGTAGCTCAGCTCCTGGCCTGAGCTCTTCCACAGCTACTGCTTGCAAAGGCTGGGCTCGCTGAGGCCAAGCTCACTTCCACTGCAGCTATTAGTGTAAATAAATCATTATCCAAAGAATCAGCACCATTCTTTTTAAAAAAGGTCTCTTCCAATTTCAAGCAAGTCCCAAAGCTTTCTCCAGCATAACATCTCTCTGCACAGCTCTGAAGTACCTTGTCACACCCTTCCTACCCAAGACAAGCTTGGCCAACTGTGCTAAACCTAAGCCCGTTAAAGAAACATTACTCTTCATGGTGTCTACTTCCTCACTACAGAGATGAATGCAAAAGGCAAAGAGCTGTTTTTCTGTGCATGCAGGCTGGTTCATTTCTATGTTCCACGTATTTTGCTAGCAAAAGGATTTGCAGACAACCCCAAGGCTCTCTTGTGTGCAGATCTAGCCTTGGAGACAGTGTTTCTATAGGAACCCAGCGAGTTGCTCCAACTATCCCCTTGCACATCTACTGATCATATTGCACCTCTCACACACAGCAACACTGCCCCTGTAGTGTTGTGAAAGTACATGCTGGCAAAGAGCAATAAACAAACACTCATCCTCCTTATGGGCAAAAAGGAGGAACTGTTCCAGCTCCAAATTTAAGAAGTGTGGCCAGAGCTCCAGCCTCCACTTGGGATTATCTTAGTGATGCTACCAAGAGTGCCAGTCTCCCTCACACCTTGTGCTTGGCACTGTACTCACTCCAACAGCAGACACAGCCCTAAGCATCTCTCAAGTCACAGGTGAATTTGGTGGGCTGGGTACACATGTGCCTTCATTTCACACAGCCTGCAGCACAAGATTTTTATGGATACAAGACTGATGGGGTAAGTACAGTGTGTGGTAACCTGTGTTCCCCCAAAAGGACTGCATGCAGTGCCCTAGACCAGGAATGGGTGACGGTTTCCTTTTCTAGAACTGATATGGCAAAGGAAAGTATTGTTACGTCCAATACGACAGTCATAGAAACAGAAGAGAGTCAGAAATTCCCTCCTGCACCTGGCTGCAACATAGCAGAGAACCAAGCCAGGCTCCTTACATTTTGGCCCACAGCTCTCCTGTCATTTTGGCAGATGCTGACAGCAGCAAACATCCTGCTCCCAAGCACAAGACAGGAAAACAAATGTGTCCTCAGCAGAGGTCTCACCTGTTGGGCTCAGCAGCCTGAAGAACTGCTTTATTTGTTCTAGCTTGCTTCAAGCCCCGGCTTTTCCAGGTACAGCTCAGTTCCTGGAAACGCTGATCTCACCTGAACAAGGTAACAAGGCAGCAGAATTCCCCAGCATGCGCCTCTGGAGAAGCTGCCTGTGCACGTGGTACTCACATGCTGGTGTACATCCGCTGGCCATTCTGCTGGTTCTGCAAGCGGGTTTTTGCCAAGTCAATGGGAAATACACAGGTGACCCCGATGAGCCCAGCTATCCCTCCATTGATCAGCTTGGCAGGTAAACTGTAAGGGGACAAGACACACAAAATCAGACGTCTTAGCACTGAGATAACTTTAAGTAAGTAAAAGAGGAAACAATGCTGCCCTTTGACAACCAAAAAGCTAACATACTGCTGTKTGACAACACAGCCTCCACCCCTGCTCCCTTCCAGGCATGGGGCAGGGCCAACCACATCTCTTGCAGTACCCAAGGATCTGCTGAGCAAGAAACCCTGCAAGCCTCAGCCAGGATTCATTTCCAGAAGAAGAAGGGGATGAAGTCCTGGTAAAATCCTTACCTGACCCAGGAGAAACAGGGACTCTCTCCATAAGGAGAACTGGGTGCTGGGTGACAAGGTGCACAGGCCCAAGGTTAGAAAATCCATTTGCTCCAGTCCTGAATTCACGAAATCTGGCATCAGATTCCAACAACAGAAGTGGGGAATTGAAAGATCCCCAGGACTCAAGGGTTTCTGTAGTCTCTAGAGGCGAAAAACAGTGCTGGACCATCTACCATGTGAATCAGCTTTGCGTAGGGCCTGAAGGCATCCTAGCCAGCAGCGGTGCAGGCAAATGCTTTTCAGCACTGCAATCAGATACACTCCTAAGCAGCGGTTCACGGCACGTCAGTTGCTAACATTGCATGGGAGGGAGCAGAGCAGAAGCGTCCAGCTGGAAGCCGAGGTGCAGGTGGCTGCCAAGCCGGGGATCCGCTTCCCACGCTGCTCCCAGACCCACGGCCCGTGGCAGAGCGCACAAAAGCTGATGCCCCAGCAAAACTATGGGGCTGGCAGCCAGTGTGGCTGCAGTGGGCCAGCTGACTGCACGCAGATGCTGAGACGTGAGCTCAAACCTACGGGGGAAAAATCAAAGCCTGGCACATGCTCCAAAAACATGGGGCTTTTTCCACCCACCTTTTTATTCCCACAGAAATTCTTGGAATCTGCAAGTGACACTGAGCTAAAGTCAGACGAGGGAAATGCAAGCTCCCAGCAAATTCAATTACGCCAAACGTCCAGTATTTACATGCTCAATAAACCACCATGCACAGAGACAAAGGAAGCCTGTTTGAATCAGCTCCCTTCAATAAAGCCCAGGCTACGGCTCCCTGCGCACAGGATGTGTCAGATATTAAATGAGCAGCTAACGGCCGTCCTAGATTGTGGCTGGGTGAGCAGACTGCAACAATACCACTGGATTGCCCACGAGACTGAGTCCTGCTGTTGGGGATCCAACACGCTCCCTGCAATGACGGTGACATCCATCAAAGCCCTGCTCCAGATGAAGGCACAGGCTGGAATATCCACCGGAAAAAGCAGCAGTGAGGCTGGCCATGATGCAGCAGGCTGAGGCTCTGCAAGCACTGTCCTCACAGAGGCATTCGCACATGCTCTGCAACAAGGGCGGATGGCAGAGAGGATCGATAACTGGCCGTGTGGAAAGGGCTGCCTGTCTGCTCCAGTACTGATGGAAAGGCAGGGTATGAAGATTCAGGGCTAAAACTGGAGATCTCTCTGAGGGAAGCAGAGAGGAGTGGAGAGAGGAGAAAAGAAAAGATTAAAAAAAAAAAAACTTGCCCGCAACTACAAAGAGAAAACTTGACACACCAGGAAATTCCTTACAGCCTCTATTTGCAGGCAGCCCGAGACGCTTCCTCCTCAACACCCACGCTGATACAGCATGCACGTGCAACCCTGGGGCTGGCACGGCTGGGAGAAGAGATGCTGAGGCTGGGCAGAGAGACCCAAGTTCAGCCCCGATTCATAAGTGAGATGGTGCTGACTGAGATTAAAATCAAGCACAGTGCATTAGAAAGTCATGCCCAAATTAGTGTACTAGCTTAGAGCTGTACCACATTCCAAGGTCTCACCCGCTTAAGACTCTGCTGCCTCGGGGATCTTTGCACCATAGCCTGAGAAGGGAATAGATCTGCTTGTGAACCCCTACGCTCATTTTATCTCAGGGTAAGGGAAAAGTTCAGCAAGCAGCGGGCTTCACATCACAGCTCTCTCCTCATTTAACCCAYAGTCCTACTGAATGCTGAGGCTAGAGACTGGATGAAGGTCGTATCAAGAGGGAGACTTCACTGTCAAGGAGGGTATTTCAAGCGGGGTTCAGCCAGTGCATGGTGTCTACGCAGACAACACAAGATGGGATCTTATCAGCTTGCCCAAATTCAACTCCAAAGTCACTGCTGGCAGGTCATAGTCCGCAAGCTACAAATGCCACCAGGGCCCTTTTCCAGTCTTGGCACTGCCAGAGCTTCTCTATGTGCCCCTGAAACACCCGGGGCAAGCAGACACTTGCCTCTCCCTACTTGTTCCAACAGCAAAATCATCAGTGTTTACATCAGGTGGGAGCGAGACACAGGCTCATGGCAAATATGTTGCCTGCTGGCACTGCAGGTGCAAAAGATTCACTGATTTCAGTGCAGACCCCAACAAGAAAAGGAAATAGTCTGATGTGTTTGGGCAAGTTAAAAAACTTGGGGCTGCAGTGAGCCTCTCATCCTATTTGTGGATGAGAAATCCTTGCTTAACACTCCAGCTGCATCTGAATCCAACAATTCAGACTCCCCCATGAGCACTGTGGACTGACTAGAACAGATAGATAATGAGGCAGCATCTGGGGAACAGCTCTCCTTGCGCTTGGATGAGGTTACATGGACGGAACTACAGAAATGTAATGCTCTTGATCTCACCTTGCAGCAAACTGCTGCTGTGAATTTTAGTTTTTTGGTATTGGTCTCATTTACCTAAGGGATGACAGACACAGGCTAGCACACAAATAGAGCCACTTGCTCAGTTTTATATCAGAAAGGATAGAAAGACACCTCAGTTCTCCTTATGCTCCTCCTCAGCCCTTTAACAAGCCCCCATAGCCAGCAGCCTCCTGTTCACACTGCCAAAAGCACACTGGAATGCTGGAGGAGATCTTGGAGGACACTTCTTCCCTGCTTCAAAAATACCAGGCTCCTGGCTCCCCTCAGCTTCAAACAGCCACAAATATCTGCTCCTTTCGCTCTACTGAGGCTATCAGGGACCTGCATYCGTCGGGCTTTGCGGAGGTGAATCTCAGCACACGCTTTGGTGGTRTAACAGAACAGTGCCAAGTGCTCCTGAAATTACATAACTGACGACAGGCAAATCTAGGCACATAAACACTCTGCAATGCTGTCTTGTTATCAGTGCAGCTCAGGACAGCCTTCATTCCCAGAAGGGAGAGGGGTGAAAAGGTAAAAAAGAAAACACACATCTAAATTGTGGCAAACACGCAGTCTTCTTTCCTGTAGTATTCAAGCATTGCCAAATCCTGGCCCTGTGTCACAGATATTCAGCCACTGTCCTAGGCCACCTGCTTACCTTCTGCCCTGAGGTGGTAACCTGGGAAGGTAGGTGTTAGGAGAGAGACACAGAAAAACAAGAATTCCAATGCASGTAGGAGTCATTTATCTGGAGCAGCTTCACAAGCAGCAGAAAGTTAAACCCACATGCAGGACTGTGCAGATCTGACTCAGTTCCTAAGCAAAGGGTACAATTGGCAGTGTCTTTTCTAAAGAGACATCTCAGTTCACTTCCAGGGAGAACTCAGATCCAGCCTTTACGTATGCCAGGACCAAGGCTCTCACATTCCTGCTGTGCACTTACACGTCACTTGCTATTTTAAACTTGGCAATGGCCACACGTTGGTACTTCACGTTCCTACAATCACTCAAGCCATCAATGGCTTTAGAGGAAGGGCACAAGGATGCATCTATGTTTGTAATTTGTCTGAGTTTGTAATTAAAAGCACCAGATCATCAGCTGGTCAAAGAGCTGGCTTTGCTCCCACAATGTCAGCAAGCTGAAGTCAGCAGGTCAACCTGACCTTTGAAGGGTAAAGCAAAGAGGTCATGCAGGGGAGAAAGTAAAGGGAGAAAGAAAGAAGCAATGAGAAGAAAGAGCTGAAGAAAACAAATGTGACAACAGGAGGAACACATAAAAAGAGGAGAGAAGTAAAAACTGAGAAAAACAGTTTAGAACAGCAAAGAAGGAATCAGAACCATTTATTGCCAAGAGAGATGATCAAGGCATCTCATCCAGCCTCCTGTATCACAAAAGGGATTGAGTTTGAAAGACTAGAAAAGAAAAATCTAAAGTAAAAACAACAATTCAGCAATTAAAAAAAAATTACCTGATCTGTTTATCAGCCATTTAATTTAAACTTGATCTTGTTATGAAATGGGTTTTTTCCTTCTGGTTGTTCCTTAATTTCCTCTTCAGTCACTGCTTCTTAAGGGTTCAGGGTTTCTTCCTGGGAGGAGAGACCAGGGAGATAAAGTTGAGAACTAGCCACTTGCATTGTCCTGAAGCTCAGGTCCTTCCAGGCAGGCTGTGGAAAAAGTGACTCAGGAGAGCACCTGGTCTCCTTGAACTGAGACAACATCTGCTGACTGAGCTCCTGAGGGATATATATATATATATATATATGTGTGTATATACATACACACATATATATACACACACACATAAATATATATAAAATTACAGATACATATATATGTGTGTGTATGCATACATACGTGTGTATATATATATATATATACACACACACACACACACACATTAAAAAAAAAAAAATCTCTCTCTCTCTCTCTCTCTCTCTCTCTCTCTCTCTCCTGGTTCCAAAAGCCAGAAGCCACGTTCAGGCACCAGCTTCAGAGGGGAAGATGGATTAATTGCACTGTCTCACTCTTCAGAGAGACAGACCTTCCCAAAGAGACGATCTTGCTGCTAAGGAGAGGAGAGCCGCCCTGGAGCAGGCAGGCTCCATCACCACGCGAGGATGGGCAGCAGAACGGCAGTGCACAAGCTCTGCACGGCACCGGCTGCAGCAGTACTGTCCGCAGCCTCTCATTTCCAACCCAATGGACAGCCCATCCCCAGTCTTGTGCCAATGCGATCTTTTAAATAGCACCTCACCCTCCCCCAGTGTATTTACGTGACTTTGTGTCACGTTCCTTGCGGTTGGTGCCTGCTGACACAGTACCAAAGTTTCAAGTCTGCAGGAAACTGTTCTCTTGAAGACTCATAATGATTCTTTTTTTAAGGAGAGCTGACAGCTGTCACCCAGCCACTCTCCAAAGCACCCTTCCCTAGCTGCCACCTGGGTGGTGAGCCAGGAGAGGAGGAAATCTCTTTGCCCTTTGCCTCAGGAATGAAATTTGCCTTCCCATCCCCCCAACTGCAGAAGCTTGCAAGCTTCTGCTCTTGGATTAAGTGGGACTAAATCTCCCTTTTCACTTGGATTCGCAAATTCAGCCAAAGCCAGACCCTGCTAAGGAAGGGCTCCTTTCCAAAATATGAACCCCCATCCTCCCCRTCTACTCAATACAACCACCTCCCTCTCCTTGCGTGATCCCTTACAGCYACTTTCTCACTTGCTCTCGAGTAAACTGAGGAAGCATGCCTTAAAAATCTCTAAAGATCAGCTAAGGTCCTGTCTGCACCTTCTAAGTGTGTGTGGGGGGGAATCACACAAACCTTTCTCTGCACGTGTTTTCAGATGCATAGCCACAGGAGTAGTTTGTTCCCCCATCAATTTAATCTGAATAAGACCCAAATATAAAAAATACACACACACAGAGATGAATACAAGGAGACCAACAAGACCAACTGTTGTTTTAAGCCTATAGCCTGGCATATACAAGCCCTGAACCATGAAAACCCACTTGATAACAGCTTTACCCAGAATAAGATATTTGTGTTTACTGATGCTGCAACTCTAGACAAAAACTCCAACAGAGCAGCCCTCAGGGCCTGTTCCTGGTATCCCAAAGTACCGACTGCCTTGGTGTGGTGCACCCGGATCCAGCCAGGGAAGAGCCTGCATGGCCACCAAACGCCACCAGCAACRCTGGCTCCCCTAACGAAGGTAACTCAGCCAGCGGGCGAGCGAGGGCGAGGAAGCGGAGGCAATCATTTCACAGCAGACACGATCACTTGCTGAACATTTATACAGCACCTGTCAGGGCAGAGGCCTGAACGCTCATAGCCCAGGGATATTAATGCATTCGAGGACTTCAACGCACCGAAGTGGAAAGCTGATTTGAGCCCYGTTTAGATAGAGCTCCAACAGATCACCGTTTGCAAAACAAACCCAAAGCCACTGCAAACTCCACCTGAGCACTTAACAGAGTGCCTTGAGTCCTTCAAAAACCAGTGACTGACAAAGCCTCAGGAGCCTTGGCTGGGTAGGTCCTCACCAGACCCCAGTCCGTCCCAGGGCAGGAAAACAACTACTGTAGCAGAAAAACACTATACATTTATCCTACAAAGGAAGGAGATTAGGCAGAGACAGAGAAATATCCTCCCAGGAATGCAGTGCTCTTTGAAGCCAAAATACACAAACAAAGCAGTCAAGCAGCACTTCTACAGCCAAACAGGTTCAAAATTCACTTTTTATTAAACAAAATAGGAGCAGGGTCAGTGGGGGGGGCTTGCCTGTTCCCAGGAAACCTCTGTTCAGCACCTGAACTGGAGCAGAGGAGCAGCACCCAGAAATGCACATCTCAAAGCCTCTGAATTAGAGCCATGCAGACAAGGGTACCACTGGGACTGAGGCCCTCCAACAGCATGAGTAACAGAGGAGTCTGGAGGAAACTGGTAGCAGCGGAGGGGGTAAGAAAACCAAGAAACATCAGAGGCCTTCCCTTAAGTGGAAGAGGCTGCGAAGTCCTAATAGGGAGGGGTTCCTAAATTGTACGAGCTGTAATTAGGACAGCAAGAGCTGCAGAGGCGATGAATTACGTGGCATTAATTCCTTCCTAGAGTGCTGTTAACACAGCGAGGCATGGATCAAYGCCCCATTACCCACACGCCAGGATCTCCCTTTGATATTTATTAAAATGATGGAGCAAATCAGTTTTAGGATGAGGTGTAATTCACAGTGCAGGGAAGCACCTCAGTGCTAGGCAGAAGATCAGTGCAGAAAGCCCAGGCCAATGCTGCGTGACAGCCACGCTGCCCTATGCAGGGCAGCTCTCCGTTTCATCCAGCTGCAGCGTGAGCGCTCTGCACTACAACTCACGGCCTTGTGCTTCTCCAGTCCCTACAGGTTTTCCACCAGCACTTATCCACTAGGGACACATCATCATCATGAACTCTTTGCACAGACAGGGCTTCAAGCCCAGGGAACCAATCCTACTCATATCTTGTGCTGGATGCATGCAGTTAAACAGTCCTCTGCTCAGCCTTACAGATCCGAAGGACTTCCCCAGCCTGTTTGAAAGGATGCCCTAAAACAAAAACGGCCCTTGGCTTTGTCTCAGCCCTTCCAAAGCTCTCCCAGCTACCTGGCTCCCAAATAACCAGACTCAGAGAGGGAGCCAGCATATTTAGCTGCCTCAGAGGGTACCATAACCAACTCCAACTGGGTCCGACCCTCACAGCCTCTGCCACTCAATAGGCAGACCTCAACCAACGGTCCTATTTCGCTCCCCTTCCTTGCCTGCATACCACACACTCCCAYGCACGTACCTTACCCAGGCTGTCTCTTCCCCACCTGTAAAGAGGCCTTCCTCCGGATGGCTAACTGTTGCGTACCTCAGAGCAGCTACGGTACTAACCGGTCGGGGCACCGGGCTGGACTATCAACCTTTGTTTCTCCTCACCTTATCACCTGAGGGAAAAGCGCTTATCAGAGAATTACAGCCCCTTCTGGGGCACAGAGCGGGTGCATGCAGTCCCGCCAAGTGTGCCGTTTGCACAGCAAGCAAGGTGAGGGAGTGGGGCGAAAACCACCTAGGAGGTATCTGCTCATCTCCAAAGCCTTCACTGTGCAATGAAGGACTGTCCTGGTTTGGGTGAAGGAGACTCCTCTTCTTGCTTCACGCCACTTCCTTGCCAGCGGCCATGCACTGTTGGACGAGGCAGGCATTCGCTGGAGCCATCACCGAAAGCAAACATTCAAACTACCTCCACTTGCAAGTAAATGGCATAAGGGTAAAATGAGACTCCCTTATAAAAATTTCCATGTGTCTTGAGAGCAGATGCAAACTCAGCCCGGGGGATGAGCCTCCAGCGGATGACGGGCCAAAGTCCCAGCAGGGAGGTGCCGCGCTGCCCATCCCATTGGCCTCACGTGGCACAGACAGAACAGGCCTGGCATCTGCTCAGCTTGTAGTACAGCGGCGATGCTGAGCCCCAGGACCCTGCAGCCCTCTAGTGATGTGGCACAGTCCCCAGGATAAGGGTATGCGACCAAGGCATTTGGCTTTGCAAGCACACAAGGTGGTAGCCCAGGTTCACCCAGATGTCTGAAGAGAGGGGAAAGAAAGAGGCCCAAAATCCACAGCAAAGGCTTCTGACATCTCACCCCAGCTCTGTCTCTGACTTGCCCTTTGCCTTCAGACAGGATTTCCAATCATGACTTTCATTTTGAGGAATATCCTGCTCCCTTGACATTTTGCCTTAAGAATAAATGAGCCATGAACAAAAATAGTCCAACACCTTAACAGAGGCACTTGCCCACTGCATCCTTTGCCTGCCCAGATCGGTGTAGTTCCTCACAGCAGTGTGCCAGGGGAGGACCTCCCACTCAGGAGATTCTTGTGAGCTGGTCCAATCAACCCTCCCATCATGGGACCAAGCACCCCACAGTGGATCAGGAGCAGCTCTGTCTCCCCAGATTCACCTGCTGGCCCCAGTCACCAGGACCAGCTCAAAGCAAAGTGAAATGGAGCTGCTGAAGAGAGGGGGCAGCCATTTCACTGCTCCTGGCAACACTCCCACCATCTGGGTAGCCTTGGCYGAGCTGTGAAAAGCTCAGCTAGTGGC
Organism: Rhea americana; assembly: GCF_003343005.1. Lineage (NCBI taxonomy): Eukaryota > Metazoa > Chordata > Aves > Rheiformes > Rheidae > Rhea > Rhea americana. The sequence goes on from NW_028185472.1 coordinate 1,744,227, forward strand.
CATCTCCACAGGAAGGAGCAAGGTGTGTGTGGAGCAGCAGGTACTACCAAAAAGGAAGGGAGAAAAGCAGGGAAGGGGGGGGGGGATTGCTCCTACCTCCAGGCAGCAGCAGCAGGAGGAACACACCCAATTTTCCCATGCTTTTCCCTTCAGACTCTCCATCCTCGTCGTGCAACACACTGGCCTTCATTCCCAGTACATTCAATTTTGCCTGCTTTGTCAAGAAACCTTAAGAGGTAAGTCTTAAGACTTACCTTAAGAGCACCTACCGTTATCTCAGTGAGAGCTAAGGCTTGGAGAAACATCTCCAAAAGGCACTGCAAACTGCAAGAGAAATAAACGCCTTTCTGTCCAGGAGAACCTCCCTCTCTGAGACTGACAAAGCAAATGCTCCTCCTGTTGCCTGAGCAAGGCCAAACAGTCAATGACTTGTTTAGATTTGCACGGAAGCTGTTTGCTGCAACACCGACTGTCCGATTGCTTAACAGAGGGAGTCCCACAGAGGCCTCTGCTCATACAGTACAATCTTTTTCTTACACTTCTCAGCTCTGTGCAACAACAGCTCAAGAAACAGAGTTCAGGTCATGGGACCCTAACACCAAATAACTCCCCCAAACAGTTACCTGGACACCATTCCCACAGAGCAGCAGGGTTTGCAAAGGGCGACTCATCACCCGCATAATGTCAAGCCACTTGCACTCAAGTCAGAGATGGAAAGACCGGAGGAGCAGGTCTGTGCCAACCTGAAACCTCAGTGCCAAATATACCCTTAAATTGTGCATGTCTTGGGAAATCRCCCTGGACCAAGAGGCGGAAAGCTGGCATTTGCCTTACAGCAGGGCTTAGGACTCAACATTGCAGCAGCACGAAGAGGCCCCTAGGCAGATCTGGGACCTTTTACACTAGAGGCTGCTTAGACCTTTAGTGAAGGGCAGTCCCTGTCCTGAGGTTTTGCAGCCCAACTATGAGACTGGATGAGTAAGGACAGGCATTAGGGGAAGTGACTCACCCAGGGCTCGCACAGCAAGGCCGAGGGCTCTTGCTGTCCAAGGCATCAGGGCTRCTGAGCTGAGAGGACCAGATGGAAGATTGCAGAAGGACAGATGACCTTGCAGTCATCTCACTGAGTGCACGTAGCAGAGTCCTGCTCCATAGAAGGACAACGCATTAAAATACCCCTGGATGGAAATAATCAGAATGCCTTCCTCTACGGGGGAGGAAAACAGCAGGTCTAAAAGTGCCTGCAATACCCTGGCAAGACTGAGTGGAGGCAAGGAAACCAATGGGAGATAAACATCTCTGGATGACATAAATGGATGCATATTGCCTGTGATGCCCCTTCCAAGTGCCACCTGAGATACCATGTCCTCATATAATGAGCTGGATCAGTTCAAACCAATTTTAAACCCATCCTACCCTGAATCTGTTCTCCATGACAGCTTTAATGAAACTACAGCCTAAGAGAAAGGCAGCACTGGCTGGAGGCAGAGGACAGGTTAACAGAGAAGCTGGAGTTTGGCAGATGGGAGACAGGGCTGGGAAAGTAACCAAAAACTTTTATAAAACAAGTAAGAAAGAGCATTTCCTTTTCAATGTTCTGAAATGGCCTTGTATACAAAAAAAAGGCAGAACCAATAGTGACAGCCAGACAGACCAATCCTTTGATCTCAAAGGACTTTCCACATATGGGGAAGCTAAATGGTGCAAATCACTCAGGTACTCTGCCAAGAGACCGGCAGAATAGGAAAAAAAAAAGCTTCCTTCCCTCTTCTTCTCGAGTTTAAAATAATCACTATGTACAAAGCAGTAATAAAAAAAAATAAAAAAAAAAACCACCACCACACAACCAAGGAGCCCAAGGGAAAAAACAAGGGTTGGATTCAAGCTCACTCAGTAGGAGCAAGACAGACAGGGCTGAGCTGAGGTCCTGGGCTGTGAAAGGGCCCATTCAGTCCTCATCAGCAACAAAAATAAGGCTCCTGGTTCTCAGCAGATTGCTCTCCTCYAAAAGAGCAGGGCTTCAGTGGCTCTGCTGGGAAGAAAAAGCAACTCTTCTGGCCCAAATCACGGCATTATCTCATCAGAGCGACACACAAACACCCACAGAGCTGCTCCCATTAAACAGTTGGAAATGAGTTCTTCTGTGCTGGTTCACAGTGGCCAAACCCAAGGCCGCAGAAGGGAAAGTTTCCCCTACATCATGTTTCTTCAAGGCAGATGTTGAACGAAACGAGTGCCTGAAATAGCCTCGACTTCAGCTACTCCAAGCTATTCCTATAAATCAAGCTGCATCTCTTCCAGCCCAGCAGCCAGCAAGGGGCCTTCTGAGTCAGCTCAGACATGCGGCTCTCCTGCTGCGCTGCACAGGAATGGGAGGGAAGGCAGATGAAGTCTTCACATCAAACTCAGTGAGGTCAAAGCCATTCTTTGCTTCCCCAAACTCTTCTCAGGAAAGGAAGAGAGCATGGGGATCTCACCAGCAACAGCTTTCTGCAGTGGCACCCTCCTTGCAGCAAATTCTCCCCCTCCYGGTGTGCACCGAGTGTCCAACAGCTACGCGTGGGCTGCTCCAAACCTGCAGGGAAAGCCTCTGAACGACCAAGCCAAGCAGCGCCCCTTCCTGGGGTGGAAAAAACTAGCCACCTCTGACCAGCATTTGATTTCTCCTGCACAGCCTACACCATTTTGGGACTGCWCATAGGTACTTCTGTACCAGCAACACAACGTACACCATCGCAGCTCCTTACCCTGCTATGGCTACTACCTACCCAGGGCACRCCGTAAGGGATATCAATACTGCCATCTGCACTATGGCCAGCTCTGCTGACCACATCCCCATGTCAAGAGCCAGCAAACCAAGGGCTTTCCAAAACTACAGCTGGACCACCAAGGCAACTTTGCTCACAGGACCTGGGACAAGCGTTGCACTTTCATGAAAACAGACTAAGGAAAGAGAAACAAACTTATCTGCTCCAAACTGCTCCACACAGACTCTTGTCCATCCCATCACTTCACTGAGCTCTCACAGATTCCTTTAATGTGTCCTCCAGGAGGGCCAGATCCTTGGCTCATGCAAGCCAGAACAGTTCCACTGTCTGCTGGAGCTGAGGACTTGGTCCCCTGCCAGCTGCAGTCACAGGGCACATTATCGCAGGCGCACACACACACTTCTGTGCAATGTCCTGGGGTTTCCTTGCTCAGCTGCCTGTAACAACCTCATCTTCTCAATGATGCTCCCAAACAAGCTCATCACAACAGCGAACAGCTTCCGCCTTGATAGCTTCAGCTTACAGATTCTTGCCAGGGAGAGAAACAGCAAATGAAAACAGCAATAGGAGGGAGGAAAAGTAGGTGGGATACCTGCATCTCTGCCCCACCAGCTGCTTGCAAAAAGACTGACCCACACAGTGTAAACATATCAGCTGCCCTCCAGTACTTGTACTGCTGGTAACCCTCCTCCCACTAGTGCTTACTGCAAAGAGTGCAGCCCATGATTAGTGCTGCAAGGGGAAAGAAGAGAAGAAACGCGGGAAGCCTCTTCCGAGTGTGTAGTAATCTTGGCTGAAAGGAATCCCCAAGTGCACAACTCACTGGTTTTAGAAGCAATGCAGAGTCTTAATATCTCRCAGGAATATAGAGACTCACATCATCCTAGATTCAGCTCGCACCAGGCCAGGGGGGAGGAGCTCAAACCAGCATCCACCCTCGATACCTGCATCTTCTGAAAAGAAGAAACAAGTGTCTCAGCAAAGTCCCTCAGTACCTAGCTAAGCTTTGCACACGGCAGACTAGCAATAGGGATGGAGGACTGCATTTCCACAGAGAATTAAACTGCTTGCAACTACTTTTTGTCCTTTTACAAGAATCTTGCTCTTTCTCAGGTTGAATTATGAGCAGTACCAGCCTACACCAGCCACTTTCAGAAGTCAGTCACTCAAAAAGAGAACTAAGAGAGAGGGTATCCGTCTTTCTCCTACTCCATCAGTAACTCAATGCTGTGGAGTTTGAACACTGAYACTACCCCGACCCAGAGGGCTCACTGAGGGGAAATATATTAGACAAAGACGGAAAATAACTTCCAAAGAACCTAGATTGTAATACTACCAAAGCTGAGTTGAAGTGTTGATTGCTAAAGCTTATTTCCTCCTCTCCAGTCTGTGTCATACAGAATATCAGGGTGATTCATTCCACAGATCCTTTTCCGCGTACAGTATATAGCATAGGAAATAGCCAGGGCTGGTTGTTAAGCAGTCTTGTGCTGAAAGCTTCCTTCCATCTATTGTGCCTGCTAATTCGCTTCACAGCCCTAGTCATTAATAAAAATACAATATAATAAAGGAGAACCACATAACACACGTACCTTGCCCAAATTCCTTCAATACTGGCTGATCCTGAGTCACCACTGGCAAATAACTGTTGCCACGCAATGAGGACACGGTTATTAAATTAATAGGGGCTGCTTAACATGGCTACAAATACACACAAGTTCTTTGTGCCTTAGTGAGCTAATAAGGCATGTGCTAATTACATTAATTCAGACAAACCCAGTGTGCCTGGAGGGCAAAGGAAGAGAAGGGCACAACAAACCCAGGCTCTTTCTTAAGAGCTGTGGAGGAGCGGCAGGTACTTGCCTTGACACGGCTTTAGGAGGAGTAGTGGTGGAGCACAGCAACACGTGCTCTACGGCTAGCTCAGCTCAGCTAACCTGGTGGTGGCTACAGGCCTTGCTCAGTCACCTGGCCCTTGGTGTAACGATGGGGACGGGACGCCCTCTCCGAAGGGCCAGCTGGCTTGTCCCTTCCAGCCTCCCTCCTCGCGGTGCCGAGCCCTCGGCTGACACCCTGCAGCGCCGTGAGCGCTGGGGCTCCACGCAGCCTGCTCCCCGCACTGTGGGGCCCGCGTGGCACTGCTACGAGCAGCCACCTGGCACGAGCAGGCTCGGGCTGGAGCAGCGCTGGCAGCTGCGCGTCACCCAGCATCCCGCCCCTCGGGCGGAGGTGGCTCCTCTGCGTGCCCCGAGCCAGGCAGCCACGCAGCTGGACAGGTGGCGCGGGGAAGCTGCATTCGCAGCGCAGCATGAGCTTGATCTGGTCAGGCAATGCCAGTGGCTCTGAAAACCCATCTGGCAGCAGGGATAAGAAGGGGGCTCACAGTGTTCACCTCCCACGTCAAAACAGGAGGGGACTCTCCAGAAAGGAGAGGAGGAAGGGAAAGACAGCAGAAGGGAGAAGCAGAAGGATGGCAGGAGAAAGAGGGGCTCAATCCCAGCAAGGTTCAGAGACGCTCGGAAAACAGCCTTATGTCTCCGCAGCCCAGAGGCRACCAGGTCCCTCACCTCGGCCATGGCTGGAGAGAAGCCCTCCTCGGTGCCAGTGCTCGCGCTACGCGGTGTCTGCTAGGCGCTGCTACCGCCTCCGGGTCGGCGTGGCAGGGAGGGGAAGAGGAAGAGGAGAGGAAGTCCGCAGTACTTCTTTGCATCTCCAGGGACACGTGCTCACCGAGCACTTTCTAAAGCATGCACGTGTTCCTGCAGACACTAGGGGACTGTGTCAGAGCAAAAGTAAAGTACTTTTCCTCCCCTCTATCCCCCCTTATCCTGACACCACGTACATCCGGCAGTGCACACGGCTATCCCCAGGAGGCCTGAGAAGCAATCACCTTTCACCAGCAGCCAAATGCACCACGTGCATTACWGAGTATTTTAAAATATGATGCTGAGTCTCCCACAAAGCTGATCTCCAGCCAGGCACCCAGAGAGATCCAGGGCTGCAGATGGGCATTTGTAAAGAGCAGCTCATCCCATACCAAGCAGCACTAATATAGGCATCATCAGTCTTGACAGAGAGTCAGTAAAAATGCAAATATTTTCATGAAGAAAACCACACTAGGTATTTTTAACCCCTAGAAAGCGCTTCTCTCTCAGTCCACACAATTCCCTTTCCCAAAGGCTGTGGTTACCCAGTCCCTCTAGTCTAGCCTAAATCCAGGCTACTGACAAAAAGGCTACTGGGAATCGGGGGCTGACCCTTTCAGCAGTAGCAGAGGCACACGCCAGATTAAAAGCAACCAGGTAACCTTGCCTCACAGGCTGACTGACGGGGGCACTGGAACAAATAACAATAAAATATCACAAAACCATCCACAGATAAGCGATGCAAGGAGCAGCCCTTGGCTTCTGGCCACCGAACAAAAACGATGCAGAAGACCTAGGGAAGGAACAGGGTACTCAGAGGAYATCTTCCCAGATTTCAAAATCCTTTGCAACAACTCTGGTTAGGACACACCTTTCCTGGGAAGTTGTCTTATGCTATTACATCCCTCGGCTGAAAGTCGAGCGTGACTCATGCTCCCAACACACTAGAAGAAATGCCAGTTAAATGGCATGTTAAAGCAATATGCTTTTCCGCTCAGCCACAGGACAGCACAGGACACTGCTGCRGCTGCCAGTCCCTTTACTGCACAGATACACAAACATACCTGCTCCACTCCTGCATCAATAAAACACATTTCTCTCCTCCCATCTCAGCTGCTTACGCCAACAGGGATCGAAGCTGTTCAGAACACAGCAAAATGGTTCCTTACTAAGCACGTCAGCAGCCCCGCRTGGGTCACGCTCCTCCTAAAGAGGTTAGCGCTTCCTCAGGGAAAACTCATACGTGCTCCGCGATAAGCTGGGAATCGCCGAGGGGATTGCAACCACCGCCTGGCAGGCGCTGAGTGTGCAGCACAATCCAGCCCCCGTCTCACCCAGAGCGCTGTGAATCAGCAGAGACTCCAGCTGGCTGCGAGGTAGGCGAGGAGCTCCCAGCACAGAGAAAACATGTTTAGGAGGCTACAGGAKGAAAAAAAAAAGTCACCACAAACAAATAAAAAACTCCACATGCAGTCCTGGTCACCAGGACCTGCACAGAACAACGGCAGATGGGTAATGCAAAAAAAGGAAAAAGAAAGGGAAAAAAAGGTGAAATAAGTCAAATGTGRAAAGTCATTCTTTGGATGTTACAGAAGTCCTACCTGGCCACTCACAAAGTGCAGTCCAATGCTGGTATCTGCCAGACAGACGCACACAGATTTACCTGACACAAGAAGCACCCTCAGTAAAGAGATTCATCCCGTACTGTTTAAGAATCAGGAAAGCCACGTACAGTGGCTAAGTATTCGAGTAAGAAGCCACACGGCAATAGCATCAGGGCACTGTAACTCTCCTGCCAGGGAGCGGTGTAACAGAAATGCCGTGTTGCAAAACTAGTGATGGTGAGACAGATCGCTCTGCCCCAGCCTTCCTGACCTGGGACAGGGATGTCCAGGCTCCATCCTCATCAGAACCAGCTACAGAAGTGGAATCTGCCCTAGGGCAGAACCTGTGGGAGATGGTGCACAGCCCCGTGGCTGCCACGGCAGATGTCAACGCACCGGGTCAGTACCAGTGCCAGCAGGGAGACTGGCTACTCCTTTTCCTTCAGGAGCAGTAACCCTGCCAGGAGATGGAGCCACCGCAGCCAGCTCTGCCGCAGCCCATCAGTATTGCTGCCCASGATGCAGAAACTCTCTCCCAATCCACAGCCATTGAGGGTGTCCTGAAGTTTGGCAGCTCGTGCATATRCATGGGGTGTCCAAACAACACACTGAGCAGCAGATGCTCTTTGCCATAGCTGATCTGTTTGCTCCTGGCTCTGGACCACCCCAATTTGCACTGCCACATGCACAAGTACCTCAGCCCAAGAGASAGCCCTGGGCCAACCACACCGTGGTCTCCACTCAGCTAAGAGGCATCTCCCTAGCAGCACGTTGGCTTTGCTGCCTCCCTCCTAAGAGCCGGCCTCGGGCCTCTGCACGTCGCTCGGCCTTCCCAGGAGCGGGCTGGCAGCACACCACACATGGGCACGCGCCCACACACAGCTCGGCAGCAGCCCGGCATGTTTTCCCTTTTCCAGAGCCAAATTCAGACCATCTGTTGAAGTATTTCTGCAAATCATCTTTCCTTCAGGAAGGGCCGGGGGCTGAGTTTAGTTATTTATACAGCGTCTGGCATTTCTGTAGCACTTATCACTTCAGTATCCAAGCTATTTCCCTCCAGCCCTCCATTAGTTTTGAAGAACCGGAGCGGGGCATCAGCAACTCTTCACTGTAAGTTTTCTGCAGAAAAGTGATACCGAAAGACACAGCTGCTCAGGTCAGGCACACATTTTGCTGCTAACGAAGTGAGTGGGACAGTTCAGGCAAAGGCCAACACAATATGTTTTATGTCCTTTAGAAGAATTACTAGCATACAAAATAGTCTTCATAAACAACAGCTGTTCCCRGAGGACAAGATGAACCAACAAGTGTTCCTGTTGCCTTACGGAGGCGAGCACTGCTTATCGAGGACATAGAGAAGGAAGCTATCCCTATGCTTGAAAAGATTGATACAAAACTAAAAGGGAAATGAAGCTCCCAGAGGAGAGGCTGTTCATTATGGCGGATCACACRTTCCTGCCATTGCTATTCGTAAACAAATGGCAAAATCCTGAAAGGTGAGTACTGTTGTCCCTACTGGATTGCAGGGGACAAGGCCAGAGACGGATGTTTTACCACTTACCATGGTCCATGGTCATGCTCCAAGTCTGTGGCAAAGGATGGGGTAGCACCCAAATTCAGAGTTAGCCCCTGACATATCCTGCCCCTAAAATACACCTCCTCCTYCTTTTTCCATATATGTTTCTAACCATCATACTACAAGGAACACAGTGCTGAATGGAGCACCAAACTCGCTCTCAGTTTGCGCATGACCTTGGGAAAGGTATTTCTCTCCCATCTGCTACCCAAGAGACAACAGGGAACTGCCTGCATCTTCTCTGCAATGGCACTGCAAGCAGCACACCCAGTAAGGAACAGAGGGGTTCAGACACTGCAGAGATCAGGGGCGAAGTGCTCAGCAGCAACAGAAATCACAGACACGCTAGTCCAGACTGAGCACACCACACGCTACCACCTCCATCTACACAGTTATCCAAGTAAAGCCAGTACTCATCCTAGCTATGAGCTCTGAAATCACAGCACAACCCCTTGTTAAAATAAAAAGGATTACTGGAAGCTGTGGCTGAACTCAGAAATGAAGAATCACAGCAACAGGACCAGCTCCTTGCTTGTTCAAAACTCAGAGATCACTCTTACAGCATCTCTCTCTTACTAAAATGACTTGCCAAAAGTCCCACATCTTTGCGCCCTAATTGAAAAGCATGCGCCTTCTCTTCCCTAGCACAGAGAAGAGGAGGTTCTGCAGCAGAACATCCTTCTCCCTTTTATCATTGAATAACCTGGTTTGAAAATTCAGGCAAAGGCTGGTCATGAGACCTGTCTTCTCTGTTTTCTGCCAGCTTCAGTTGCCTCTCCTCGTGCGCATGCTCTCTCCCAGATCAGTCAGGACACAAGGTAAAGCTGTGGGCTCACAATGCCCCAGTCCCTAGGAAAACGTCTCACTGGAAAGAGAAGAAAAAGAAAAAAGTCGCAGCATAAATGGCTTCACCAGAACGGCCTTGCCAAGATGGACATGACTCAGTGCAGGCTGCAGACTGTRTTCGCACGGGGAGTAGCACCACGGAACAATTGAGAAACGAATTCAAAAAGGTGGTACGTGCAAGCACCAGCAGAGAAACTGCCTGGGTTGAAATCAGCCTTTCTCCTCCTAGTCACTGAAGAAATGCCACAGACCCAGGAAAGATAAGAAATGCACACAATACTCACAACATGCCACACGCCAGCACCGGTGCCAAAGGAAAGAACACGGCGCAGGGAGGGAGGCTCGACGAGACGCAGCCACACACCCGCAACAGCACCACCAAAATGAGCATCGGCAYCGCTCATGAAAAGGACAAGCAAAACAAACTTAAGATTGCATCCCTGTGAACARTTCACCACAGGCCGCATTAAACTAAGATCAAAACAGATCCCACWAATTAATTAAACTGTATCCCATCATATTTCCTCCAACACAGGGAACAAGCATCCCTGCCTGGGTGCCTTTCCCCTTCTCAAGTAAATACTCTCCCTGTGGGCAGCCCTGGTGAGAGAGCAAATACGCAAAATTTTTTTATTTGCAGATATGTAAGAGGAAACTGCCAGACATAAATCCAAACCACCAGGTTTGTTTGGGTTTTTGCCTTGTTTTCTAAAGCTTTTGCACCCCTGCTACTTTATCTTAACAGCAACTGGAACTACCCACAATCAATACTGCAAGGTTAAAACACCACCCAGTTTCGTATTGGACAACTGAATCCCCCTCCTCTTTCCTGCTATCTTTGTGGTGGAAGGCAAACAGAAAGGGGCAGGAAAAAGTCAATTATCTCCCGTCAGGATTAGCTGGAACAACTCAGCGTCAGCTCTAGCACACTGCCATGCTACCACACAGGGGCTCTTTGCTGGATATTGCTTCCCCCTCTGATAAGGCACAGCCAGAGGACTCAGCCTTGCAGAAGGARGCTTCATCGAGCCGCGGCACCAGGGAAGCAGACGTGCATCATCATAGCAGACCGCAGGCACCTCTTCCACGGCCTACTGTCACTTCCAGTCATGCCCTGCTCTGGAGATCCGTTCACTGCAGACGGACAAGGCAACAGGCTCCAGCGAGGCTAAAGACCATGCAGCCATTCATGAGAAACACACAATAAATCTTATATGCTGTGTACAGCACATTCATGAGTAATAGAAATAAAAACAGCATGTTGGCTTGCACAGGCAGCATTTGTAGCTCATTTGCCATTGTAAGTAATTGCCATGTTTCCAGCTCTAACTTTCTGGGAGTACAGATGTTTGGGTACAGTTAAGAGACCTTGATTGTGCAAACATGGGGGTCAAAGCAGGTTTCTGCATTTCCCCAGAATACAGTGAATTAAAGAATTAGGCAAATGTGCAGAAGGAATAACTACTCATTTACCCGCAGTAGCAGGAGACAAAGACACAGTGGCCAGGTAGATYTGTCCCCATTGCACATTACTGTTACTGAAGGAAAAGCAGAAGCACATCTCGTTACATAGTATTACATATTTAAACAGGGGAGCAGAGTTAAGGCTATACGGGCAACTAGGAGATAAGTATGTCCAACTGAAAGCCTAACAGGATATTAATAAACTTACAAATGACAGACTAAAGAGGCTCTGTGCCTGGGCTTTTCACACAGCCTGAAGGCTCACACAYCGCAGCCCAGCCTCAGCTGCTGCARACTGAAGTGCTCCACTGCCTCTGGCTCAGCTACATTAATTTACTCCAGTCACCGGCCAAGGTGCACAGCTCCAGGATGCCGTGGACCTGAGGGTCAGTGGAGGGAAGAGGATTTAAAAAAAAAAAAAAAAAAAACAGACACACTCCCATAGAAAGGACAGTCAGGAAGAAGGCAGGCTTAGGAGACATGCCTATCTTTTCTGAAACAACCCAAAAAGGGAGAAGCCACAGAAACTCCCTGGAACAGGCATTTGCATCCCAATGTAACACATTGAATCTACAGCAAGTGCGACTGCAAAGAAACTCATTTGTCCAGCTGCTCCAAACCTGGCTTGTTTATACATTATCTCCCCAGCGCAGGACCTCCTGACAACTGAACAAAAAGCTATTTTGCATTTCCCCCCAAACCCCTCTTCCCTCACCCTGGAGGCCTAGTTCAAAGCCATTTGATGTCATTCTGGCAGCACAGTGTGATTTTAGGTAGAAACAGCCCGTTACAGAGGCATGCTGTGCAGAGGGCCTTGCTAGCACTGGAAAGTTGGCAGTGCAAGCAAGTTGCGGCTTCCTGCCTCCACGCTGGCCCAGGGATCAAGTGACAAAAGACAGCATCACACCGCGCCGGCCGGCCAGAACCAGGGAACACGAGCCCCTCCACAGCCCCACTTAATCTATGCTGCTGCATCTTCTCCTCTCACCACACAGGCAGCCCCACCTACCTTTCACCCCTAGATATCTCCCAGGAACATCCTGCTTTTCAGCAGCTACTGTGATTTTGGCAGTCACCCTCTAATAGCATTATATTTCCAAAAGACACGTAGTCTGGGGAAGCAGACAGCAGAAAGGTTTGCCAGTGTCTGTAAAATGAGTACCACCTTGACCAGTTCCAGCAGCTAATCCGGCTCCTGCCCTTGGAGAGAACTAGAAAGGAAGATAATTCAGTGCTACGCCACACCTAGACACTCCTCSTCGAGCCAGAAGAGATTCATTAGTCACTCCTGTGAAAGACTCCTCAACTCCATCTGACCGCAAATTATCCAAATAAAATCCAGAGTGTCAAGGGATCATTAACCATTTCCAAGGCACTGCATGGTCGTCACCCGGCCTCAAGTGAGGCTGTTCCCCAGACCAGGCATCACCCCTTACAGAAAAAGCTGTTCCTAGGGAACAAGCAAGATCGGACCTTAGTCAGAGGTATTTTAGATACTGGCTCTAAATGTGTTCAACTCCATCTGGACGTAACACATTTTCACCTCTGTTTTTCCCCTAAAACATCGCTGCTGCCCTGCTCCAGAAAAGCTCTCCCTCCCAGTATTTCACAACCCTTGGCATGAAGTCAGCCACGTAAAAATCACTGTATCGGCACGCGAAGCACCTCAGGCTAGCGAGCGAGGATCTCCGCGCCGCGCCGCGCCGCCCAGGTCCCCGGGCCGCGCAGCCCGCGGGCCCCGAGGGCGCGGCGAGCCCSGGCGCTCCCGCGGGCCGCAGCTCGCCCGCCCTCGGCCCCTACCCCGGCGGGGAGGGGGCTGCTTCCACAGGCGCCCCGCCGGCCATCGGCGCCGGTTCGTATTCCCTCCCGTTCAACTTCTGGCAGGAAAAGGGAGGCAAACGGCCCTGCCGGGCTGTCAGCGACCTCCGCCCTCCCGCAACCCAGCCCGGCACGCTGCCGCCTCTCCGAGGGGGCGGCGGGAGGACCGCGGAGGCCGCTGGCATCCTGGCAGGGCATTAACAAGATTGCTGGGCAGCCAGCGAGGCTGCGGACGCGCCGCGCCGCGCCGCCGGGGCGCCGCCACGCTCCGACCCGCGAGGCGGACCCCCCTCCGCGCCGCCCTCCTGCCCCGCTCCCC
>NW_028185472.1:1757941-1807701 GCF_003343005.1 Rhea americana
CGCCTTCCGCCCGGGCGGCCACCGCGGGGATGGCTACCAGCGGGCGGGCGGGCCGCGGGTTTTAGCGGTAGGAAATTAAGAGGCGCGAACACGCTGTTAGCACGTCCGTGCAGCCGCCTTGGGCACCCTTGTGGTGTGAAGAGAGGAGGAAATCAGTCTTGCTCGAGACTGATTTTTTTTTTYCCCCCGGGAAACTGCTGGCGGGCGCTGATAGCGAGCAGCGCCCGGGAGCGAGACGTGGAAACCTTCGTCCGGCTCCTGCTCGCGCCCATCCGTTACAGCTTTGACAGGAAAAAGGGGAGGAAAATAGCCCGGTGCCCGTTGTTTTCTGCATCGTGGAGGGAGAAAACTCAAACATTTCTCAGGCTGTTCATGTCTATTCAAAATACCCCAATCTCTCGGTCCCTCCATTTGGGAACGTGTTCCGTTCTCCGTATCCGTTTGCCTTCTAGTAGCGCTTTTCCCCACCGATTTATACAATTACTTCCCAAGCATTTGTATTTTTATATTCATAACTTATATTTTTATATTCATAACTTCTCATGGCAATGAGTCGGCGTTAGAAACCTGTGCAATGTGAGAAAAAATGCTTCCTTTTGCTTATCTACAGGTGCTGCCGGATCATTTCCTTTGGTGCCACCTAGTTGGGAACCAGAGGATGGCAACCTCCTGCTCGTGTCCTTGATCCCTTCGCCGCTGATGTGAGACTCCGGGGTAAACGAAGTAAAAAATGTTCTGCAATACTCTTCTCTGAGTGTCTTCCTCACCCTGCCTGCCTTGGCGGTCTGCTGCCTGGAGGAGACACGAGCTGCACCGCAGTGCAACATGGCGCGGTAGCAACAAGCAATGAGCAAACCGAGCRGGAGGATCCTAGTCTCGGCCTCCCAAAGCAACCCCCGGCTGGAGTTAAAACTGCAGCAAATCTGTAGCGAAGTGGGACGGATTTAAGCAAAACTGCCCGTTCTCACGACACCTGGCTGTTTTCTGCATTTCCCTGTCATAGAGCTCTTTCAGGCTAGTTGGGAATGGGAAGCAGCATCAAGCTCTCTCCCTGCAGCTTTATATGCTGCAGAGATTTACAGAAAAACATTGGTTTAAGCATGTACAGTTTGTTTCTGTAGAGTTTGGAAAATGGACACACACTTGTTCATACTGAAAGCTGTAGTTTTCTTACCAACATGCAACAAATAGGCACAGCAGGCTCACCTAAAGGTGATGGGCCATCGGATTTACTTTCCTTTTTAAAAGCAAGAGCAGCATAACCCTGTAGAGTTCAGACATGATAGGGGAAGGAAGAATGTAGGATACCAATCAGCAGGAAATCTGCTCAAAGTATGAGGTGTCATTCATGCTTCCTCCACCTTGTACCACGCTCCATGGTTTCTTGGCTGAACCATCCAGCCATCAGCCCAACGTACATGTCACCTCTTCAAAGCCATGTCACCTCCCCCTTAACAGGGCAACCATATGGATGTGGTGAATTTTATGGTGTTATTGTCTGGCCACAGCAAATAGAGAAGTCAAAAGCAGCCCCCTTTGGCTCACTGCCACCTTCATGTTACCTGCAGGCCCTTTACTGGGAATTATATAGCAATTTTATTTGTGCAGTTTAAACCCATTTCAGGATATATTCAGGGTTTGAATGTGTTGTCACATAATTAATAAACTGTTTTGAGATTTGCCTGGGCTTTCACTACTCAGTAATTTCTTTTATTAATCTCTAAACCTTGCACGGGCTGCAACGCTTTATCTAGATCTATGCCCCCACCCCCAGCAGTTAGAGGACTGTCCTAGTTAGCAGGAGTTGGAAGTGGAGGGTAGTGCCTGGGAAATGGTAGTCCTTCTGCTGGAGGTCTGCACTCCAGCAGAGGTGGGAGAGAGTCTGGGAGTAGAAGGTACAGTCAAATATGACTGCAAAAAACACTAAGGTGCCGAGTGGGTCCATATCTTCGTATAGGGCCAAGCATCCCGGTCCCCCATGTTGTCTCATAGTTTCTGGCACCAGTACCTTTCTGCTTATTGCAGAGTGGGGAGCCAGTAGCAGCCTTGCCTGGACACAACCCAGAATTTCCTTACATGGCTTGGGGAGCCAGGCTGCCACTTGTGCAACCCCCAGAACAAACAAGCATTTGGCTGTCAGCAAAAGGAACGAGATCCAGGAAAAGACCGTTAGCTGGAAAGCTACATAATGAATYCATAAAAGAAGCCATAGATGAAAATAGGAACCAAAATATAAATGCCACATCTGGATTTTTGCTGGTTCAACCATTGACTGCAACAGTCATCAGGGTTTCCTGGCCATAGCAACACAGACCCACAGGCTTAAGAAGGAGTTACTGCRACTCAAAGAGATTATTGATAAAGATAACACACCTGGAAATAACACACTGTTCATTGACTTTCATCCAGCTCAAATATTTGCTGCTAAGTCAGCTGAAGAAAGAAGCAGTCAGAGGCTTGCTCTGATTTCCCTTCAGCCTCTCCGTTCAGACCCTCCGTACTCTCAGCTGAGTGCTTTATCCGTTATTGCAAGGAGAAAACCAGCTGCCGCTGAGGCCACCCAGCCCACACATTGGCGGTGAAAGACTGGCGATAACAACACTTGTCTGGGGGAGTTACTTAACTTCCCTTGCCCTCTTTAAGTTATTGCACAAATCTTGAAGAACTGTTTTTTGATGATAGTGTCTAGTGTTTGGCATGCGTGTTTCCTATCACCTGGCCTGGTTGTAGCCCGTACCCATAGCAACCTAAACGCCTAAATCTCTCTCCTAGCCTAATCTGTCTACAACCTGGAAGGRCTGTAGCTCCACCAAAGCCTGTACAAGTCCAGCCCACCCAAGCCTTACTAGAGCTTATTTCAGCGTTGCCTAACTCAGCTGTTGCTGACCAYTGCAAACAGAAAGCTCACTGCAGACCAGCCTCATGCAGGCATACCTATGGATGCTACCTTATGCTGCCTATAGGCTCTCTGAGATTGGTTTTGTCAGGCCAAAAGTCCCACTAGAGCCAAATCCAGCTTTGCTGGAGGCCAACCTGACCATCTTGCTGCCACCTGCACGCTGGCTATGTGGCCACCTGGGCTGGCTCTACCTGAGCTTGGTCATAGTCCAGTCAAACCCAAGCCCTCTCTGCCATGTTTCCTAGCTTAGCTCCGCTGAAGCACAGCCAAGCTGAGCTACAGTCATATCATTAGCCTAGTTGCACTTTGTGCTGCCGTTTGTAGCAGGGAGTACTCAGACATGCGCTCTTCTGCCCGTTCCCATGGAGAACCGCCAAGCTCACCTGTATTTCTGCTAGCAGATTTAAAGGGACCAGGCTGTGTCTTATACACCTCAAGGTATTCATGGATTAGCAGACTGTGCAGAGCTGTGAAACAGTTAAGTGCTTATTTTATTCCTAGTGAGAGCAACATGCCCAAATGCATCTCTCCAAAACTGGAGCAAAGAACAAGTACCTCATTGGTACACACTGAAATGACAGGCAAGTACATAAGACACAGGCTACCAGGGACTGTTGACTTGAACCTGACRTGACACTTGAGGGGCAGCATGGCCTTAAAAAATCAGATCTGAGTCAGTCTGTAGGCCCAAAGCARTAACTCAAGTCTGCAAGTCTTTGCCCAGTGCTCTAGCACCTACCAAGCACTCTGTGGCCTGACAGTTTGCAGTTTCCTTTTTAAAGAAAAGAGGAACAATTTTATGCATCTCTGTTGATAGCACTGTTAGCATTTCTGAAGTAAAGCATCAGGGAAATTGCAGAAGGAGACATTGCACAAAGCAAGTAAAAAGGATGAAAAGAAAAAAGGTGAGGAGGAAGAAAACAAAAGGTTTTCTCAAAGCTGCAGTTGAAGGTTGACTTTGGGTGTTATAACCTGGCATTTTCATACAGTATTTCAGTTTTCAGACTGAAATATTTAAATATTACTTGGAGGGTGGGATGTGCTGACTCCAAAGCTGTCTTGAAGGGCTTGCATATACATGGATAACAGTAGTTCCCTAAACAGCTTGCATAACACTTCCCATTATCACTAGTGTGCCAGTAGATGAGGCCCAGTATGAGATGAGTTACAGAAAGGGAAGGTCACCTCCAGAGACAGTGATTGGGTAGCTAAAAAGTAATAAACAACTACATTCTTATAAAATATTTAGATTGCAAAACTGGAAGGTTGACTCAAGTTCGAGTCTGTCCAGAACATCAAGGTTAAGGATTTTTACTTATTTGTAAATAAARCTGGAACATTGCCAAAGACCACCAGTGTGTAGGTCTCATGTAAAAAGCATGTCAGCTGCAGGGGCCTGTGAGATTTTATTTGCTCCAAAACAGTTTTTGGAGCACAACCAAAAAAAAAAGAGAGCAATTTTGCCAGAAATTCTTTTCATCTTTTTGCCCCGACTAACACTTAGGTTTTGTTTTGACATTGAGGGAGCACAAAGAGATTTGGCATAAAATAGAAAAGATTTTCATGGGGAATTTGGAGATTGAAAGGGGAAACATTTTCCACTTCAGTTTTTSCACACAAAAGACTCTAAAGTGCGTGGGCATTTCAGAACTGTGAGCAATACGTAGAATTAGCAGAAATAGCTGAACAGTCTTCACCCCCTCATGGGACTCCGTAACATGATTGCACCTCCACTTTCCCACCAAGCCCTGGAGCACAAACAGACCCACTGGCAATGCTCATGCCCTGTGTTTCTAGTAGTAGTAGTAGTTCACAAATAAGTTATACATAAATACATGTGACATGAGTGTTAATTCATTAAAGGCTACTTCAACCACTACTCAACTGACAGACACTTGAGGCTCTGAACCTCTCTGTGTTCCTGAAATCARAAGCTCAAAGTCAGGAAGTGGAAGTACAGAAAAGGGTCATAAACACACTGTAAACTTTCCAGGATTAGCAGAAGTAACACATGAGCCTAGCCCTAACAGAGTGTGGTAGTCTGCTCACAAGTAAATYGATGTCCACCACCTCAGGAGGATACTGGCCCTTGAGCGGGGAGCAGCCCCCAGGTGTTGTCACTCTGGGCACACAGAGGCACTCCCATAGGAAACTCGGTTGTTTCTGTGAGGTGTTACACCATGGCTATTGCAGAGTCCTCAGTGCTGCTCTCCTGCTCCAAGCCCACGCGGCGGATGGACTCCCTGTATTTCTGCCGTCCCAGCTCAATGATGGTTTCAATCTCATCAGCGATGTCCTGGCGGCCACTCTCCTTCATGGCTGTGATCAACTTGTCCACACAGTCAGGATCCTCAGAGTTTTTCTGAGCCCATGAGAAAAGCATGTCCAGGATCTGTTTATCAAGGTCCTCTCTGAAGAAAGGGAGAAACACAGAAGTAGTCAACACACTCTCCTCACCAGCAATGCAAAGAGGACTCACCTGAGACCAAGCCCATGTCTGGAGCACTGAAGTCATCCAGACACACACAAAGCACTCAGTGGGACTGCCTTTTCCCTATCGATGCATTCCAATCTTTTTAGAAGTTTTTCATGACAGAAATTTTAAATTAAAGCATTCTGATTTGGAATGTAACTGCAAAGCCCCACAGTTCTCTTCTACCACCTTGGCTTTCTGGTCAGACTACACATCCTATGATGTACCACACTCTCTTCTTAAATAAAGATGATRTTCCCAATCAAAGCCTGGACCATAGTTCATCGTGGGAGATGGAGTCCAGCCAGGAATCCAGATCACAGAACAGAAGAGGAATGTGATACACCTGAACTACAGAGCTCCTCAGGTTTGTTATTTCCAATTTGTTTTTCAAGCAGTATGCTTTATTTTTCAACAGCAAGAGAAAACAATCAGTTTCCCGTGAAAAAGGTAACGTTTTGAGAAGAACTGTTAGTCAACCTGCCTTTTATCCAATTAAACAATTCCAACAGAAAAACTTTCAACCACCCAAGCATGGATTTAAATTACTGCGCTACAGTTGTATGCTGGGTCAACAGGTTGCTGTCGATCACTGTGTCCCACCTTACCTGTTATTGTATCTGATGCGCTCAATCTGTTGATAGGTCAACCCCAGGTTCAAGCCAATGGTCTGCCAGTTGGCTCCCACACGCCTGGCAATGCTGAGCAGGTTTGCTTGTGTTAGGAAGCCAGTCTCGGCATTTCCCAGGTTCAGAGGAGGGAAAGAGAAGCCATTCAGGGGACCAGGATTCTCACTCCAGCGGGATTTCAATTTCTGTTTCACAGAGAAGAGAGAGATGTAACTTGCTAAATAAATTTCCTTTGAAGAGGACAGTGTTTGGCCATTCAGCCTCCACACTGAAATTTKCTTCCTCATACTGAGGAGAAGGAAGATTTTAATGTGGGGTTGAAGAGTCAGGCTGTAATAAGCAGTGAGCACTCAAACTTGCAACAACTGGCAATGCTCAGTGTCTCTGAAAAATGTCAGTTTATAGTGCTTACAGTCACGGCTCACGCTGGAAAATTTCTTTCCTGTCTTTGGAGAGTAATTTTTAATGAACCATTTCCCCTAAACCTATTTGCCTCAGCAGCAAGAGACCACACAGTCTAGATATTGCTAATTGAGGCTGCATGTGTCAGAAAGGAATGGGAGATTATGGCACGTGATTTGAAGGGAAATGTTCAGCCTACAAAGACATTTGCAGGTTTAAGCTTCTCAGACTCAATTGGATTACATAAGAGAAAGTTGCTTTTCTCTCTGTAACACACAACCTGGCTTTTAAAGGCCAGTGGCTCACACCAGAATACTTTCACCCAGTGCCTGCATTCAAATTCAACTGAAATACCTCATCCTAGACCTTTCTATTTTCCTGCCAGTGTGATCAAAATGACTGAGAAATTTATGTGCAAAACAGAAAGTTCCCTTAATTATAGCCAACTTCCAATTATGTTTCAGTGATTTGTCATCATAATGCTACCCTACAGTTTGTTTACAGAAAACTAATACCCTTCCTGTACATGCACAGAGTTCTTAAAAGGAAGATAAGATGTTTTCCTTTCCTTCATGCAGGTGGGCAGCAATTTCTTGCAGTCATTCATTCCATCTGTTATCATGAAGGAGGAGAAAATTAGCCCAGCAGGAAGGACTAGCTCTTTCCCTATCTAGACTATTTTTTCTTTAGGAGATAGACTAACTTACAGGTAGTTTGATTGGCAGAGTAGCAAGCCAGAGGGAGTCTGGTCCTTTCCTCCTCCTGCTGGCATCTTCAGGGATGCTCTCAGGAACTGCCCCTCGGTAGAAAGAGACCTTTGCGAACAGAGAGCATGCAGTGAGACTCAGATGTGAGTACAGCGGTAGGCCAGCTTTTCATTCTGCAAAAAGATGGATTTGGCATTTCTCACCTATCTTCGGTGCAAAAATACACCCTTCCACTCCCCGCTCAAGTGTGACTGAGAGGGATACTGAGGTTATGCCATAATAGCCAGATTTCCCCCCCCCCCATTTCTCCTAGTACCCCAAGAGCCAAGCACAGGAATATAAAGCCAGAGAAATATTGTGAGGCGTGGTCATCCCATATCTCCTCTTCCTGCGTATTCAGAGTTCAGCTAGTGAAATGAAAGCCAAGGGAAAGAGAGAAGGAAAAGAGTCATGCACAGTGCTCAGAGACTATGGTGAGAGGCATCATAAAAACAATGATGATGATGATGAAAGGGAAACAAAAAGTCCTTGTGCAGACTGTCATTGGTTGCTCACCTGGCCTTTTACAGCTTGGCCTTTCCTGTCTACAGGGGAAGTGACGTAGATTTCTTTCATGTTCTTCAAATGTGAGTAAAAAATGAATGAAAGACGTCCATCCACACAGTCAGGGCGATCTGTGTCAGAGAAGTAGCATCAGTTCAACTTGTGCAGAAAAGTGTGCACCTTTTAAAGCCTGGACAACAGCCCATCATCTACAGGAAGTCTCCAGGCTACAATCTACTCTAGTAGATTTCTAGTCAGACCCGAAAGAATTTTAATTCCCCTTTCCTCCTTGGGTGACACAGGAAAGCAGGTCCAGCAGATGAAGAAGGAGAATGGCCACAAGGTGGTGATCAAGTTCAAGCAGGGAAGGAAAGACAAAGGAAGCAAGGCAAGGCAAGGCCAGAATCAGCTGCAATATTATTACTCTGTAATACACAAAAATAGGTCATCTAGCTCTTCACCATTTTCATAGTGTGTGAGGAAACAGGAACAGAGCTAAAGAGAAAAAATATAAACAGGTATAGCATTCATACATGAAACTGTCTCAAGACGAAGTCAAAGTCCAGCCTAAATCTGGGTAAAGGAACAGATTACTGGCTCATCAAGTCAATTGCAAATTCACTGCACTTTATTATTCTTGATAGAGTTGCTCTTAATTTACCCATTGAAACTGAGCTGTATATTCAGRTTTTGCAGAAGATGCCTCAGTTTGCAGCTGTAATAGGTCCAGACACTGGGGCATAAAGCACCATCTTGGCTTTTGGTCCTGCTCCCTCTTTCTGTGTCTTCTAAAAACTCCATTAGGGAAAAGGATTAAAAAGGTTATGAAAAGAGAAAGATAGTAGATATGCATGGAATTTGGTAATGAGATTTCTCTGCTCTGAATCATTTCAGAATCTCTTCTCCAGAGAGGTATCTTTATGTATGTTTCCCCAGAAATGGACAACATGAATTAGATCCCTGTGGACATTGAAGTGCAGTGCCTGAGATGCCTGGAAAAGGGCATAAGTGGCTGCAAGAGCAGATCAGTCACAAAATAAATGCACTTGTATAGAGCCTTTTGCAGGCTACAGCAGCATGAGAGGAAATGAAAGTCTGCAAACAGCACTTCCACAGAGAAAGGTAGACATGCAAATTGGATGACCAGAGGATGTGACAGGCTCAGTGTTCACAGTCTGGCTGTTGTGAGCAAAAGGCGAGCGGCATGCTGGAGGTGAGGGAGAAAGCAACGGAGGAGTACAGTCCCCAGCAGGGACAGGCTTGGGGCTAGGGAAGAAGGAGAGGGGTAAGATCAGAAAGGAGCCCAGTACTACCATACCCATATCAATGCTGATGCCTCGCTCAAAAGCAGCGAAGAACTGCTCTCCCTCAAACATCTCCACCATGTCAGATGGTTCAGGTCCTCGGTAGCGGTCCTGCAGCTTCTTCAGCACTGGGTCAACCTGATGAGGGTGRAAACATAAGAGCCCCCTGTTTGGTCTGAAGCACATAATATCTGTCCCAGGCCCATGTCCCCAAGCCCATAATGTTCTTCTCATTCACTTTCAAATGGGAAAGTTTATTTTCTGTGGAAAGGAAAAGTAAATGAACAACCACCCACCCACTCCTATCCCAGGCACATTCACTACAGAGGAAGAAGCAGTGCTGTGAGTCTTTTGGCTTCCACATTTCTGTTCTCAAATAAAAAGCAGAAAAATCCAATTTGTGGATTAACAAAGCTAGGCCATCCCAAAGCTGCCACTAGAAGGTATTATCAGCTTCACTGTCTTTTTAACAAATCAGTGACCTTCAAAGGCAGGGAGTTACTTGTTCCCTTTCCCTCCTAGTAGTCTGCAAAACCCACAATGGCACACAGCTGAGGACACCAGAAGGCTCATTTTGGCATATCAGCATGTAGTATCTCAACACTGTGAGCCCTGTGGTCCCAGAGGCAGTGCAAGAGTCAGACTAGAGTTGTGGTGTCTATCCTTCTTCATATTTATAGCAGTAAACCCTATCTCCAATCTCACTGGCAGGAAAACAGCACCCTGATTGCACTGCGAGTGCTGTTGCTGTACCCTCTAGACACAGAATGTGAGTCCAAGATCCAAGAGATGAAGACTCCTTATAGACAGGTTTTCGCCATGTGTCATTTCAAAGGAGGAGAACAAATAAAGACAAGAGGGAGCAATCAGGCCAGAGGATTAAGCCGAGAACTGGATATGTGGCCCAGCTTCAGCAGTTTGATGAATGAACCCTTGCCTCACTCAGCAGCRCTGCCTGTCAGGGTATATGCTCTCCAAACAGAGAATCACATTTACTTTCCAAACACCTAAAGCAACGCTGCTAAAGGCCGATAACCATAGGGCAGAGGGAGTAGAGGAGCTGCCTGAGTGCTTCCCACCTCCTTCAGTACAAAGTCAGACATGTTAGCTCAAAATGCCCTCCCTGAGAGCATTAGCTAAGCTGGCATTGTGCTGAAGCAGATTGACGAGATCGTTTCCACTCATGCTATGAGCCAATAGCAAAGGTGTTAACATTAGTATCCTTTACTGAAGTTTAAGCCAGCACATTTTGCCTCATATTTGCTGCAGGCTACCAGCATGCACCTGGACAGTAACTGTGGCCCAGCTGAGCTTAGCAGCCCAGTCCCTGGGGTTCACGGGGCAGTAAATCACTGCACTGCATCCACTCCTTCTACTTTGCTTTCTGGTGAGTTGGCATCACAGTACCAACAAAGTGTGGCAACAATGTACCCCAGCCACGACCCCAAGGCAGTGAGCAGGACTATCTGGTGCCCTGCTGCCCTTATATCCCACAAAAAAAGGCCCCAGGAGCTCAGGAGCAAGGCAATGCACCCTAGACCAGACCTTGTGCTTGGGCACACACTGAAGCAGGACTTGCTCAGGGTCTTTCTTCCTCTGCAGAGCAATGAAGTTCACCTGGTACATACGCAGCCGCTCGTAGACTTTCTTGGCAATGCCTCCAATGTAGGTCTTCGTGGTGTACCACAGCCAGTACCTAGCAGACAAAGCRGTTAAGAAGAAGGAAAGATCCTGGAGAAGCCAGGGTCACACACATAGATCACCCACTGTCCAGGTCTTCWGTGACCCGCTCTTCAGTCCTTTGGGGAACAGAAAAAACTGGGTGTTGAAAGAGCTTGTGTTTCTCAAGCAACACTTCAGGCACCATCTTATCTTTTTATCCTGGCTGATAGAATGAGAGGMAGGTACTCAGATTCAGAATAGGGGAGAAAACTTAAAGAGAGGGAGGGTCAAGACCAAGGAGGAAGAGGAGGAGAACTCCGAGCTGAGAGGAGAATGGCCTGACACCTTGTGGCTGAAGAGCCATGGATCCGTCATGGGAAGGCACTAGGCGGCCTACTAGCAAATACCCTGCTAGCAAATTTGTCTGGACTTCTCTGCACTGAAAGGCAAGGTGAAGGGCCAGGAGCACTCTGAGGAGAGCAGAACCACAAGCTTTTCTCCAGTAGAGCTGTACAATAGGGTAAAAAATGATGGGTAAAGAGAAAGTTTTAATCTGGGCTTGAACTCCAAAGGAAAAATTGAATAGGCAGGATTAATGGCATAACGCCTGTCTAGAGGACAGAAAAAGCAAGATAAAGAAACATCCTATTTCTTCCTCAAGACTTACCAGGAGAAGTGGGTGACTTCAAACATTGCATAAAGATGGGTGAATTCCAGCACCACCTGACCAGTAATGTCATCCCAGGTTTGGCCCTGCAGGTCGCCATGGAGAAGGTGCAGCCTGGACCGATCCARGTTTAACCCTAAAGACAAAAATCAAGAAATGCAGTGTACAGCAAAAGCCTTTAGTATGAGGTGAATATGGGCATCTTCCGTCTACCCTTGATTCATGGCTTTACAAACCCAGCCATGGTCTGGGATGATTCACTTTTTTAAACGTGCCAAATTAAGTGTCATGTCCTTCTCTTTGGCATCCAGGACAGCATTTTGGCCAAAGAAGAGAAGCAGTAAAAGGATCAGGTTGCCCCAGAGCTTCCAGGATACTCTGGCAGAATATGCAGTTTTAAACTGATAAGTGTGCTGATCTCCACCAACACAGATTCATTGTGCGATCCCCATCACCAGTACCTAAAGGTATTAACGAAGTTCTGTCTCTTTCTAAATGTACAGCCCACAGACTTTTCARTCTCAATGCACTCCAGCCATACAAATGCTAGGTAGTCTTACAAAGAGGGCCAGGCCAACACTGAAAAAGATTTTACTTCCTCATGAGAAAGCCAGAAGAGGCTAAAGAAACCAGAAATCAGTAGATGCAGGGTACTCTGCAGGCAGACAGAGGAATCTCTGACAAGTCAGTTACTGAACTGAGGCAGTTTATAGCACAGTATTCAGAGCACTGACTGTTTAGTATACAGTGCTACAGTATTAACTGCAGCAGCTGATTCAGGAACAGGAAGTGAGAGAGAAGACAGACCCCTGGAGGCAGCATCTTCCTTGTCTGCTTCAAGCTATCCTATTCCCAGTGATGAATCACAGCCCTTTTACAATACATCTTGCAGGAGTGCCTCTCCAACCCATCCCACCAAACCCAGCTGGCTAAATGYAAATGTGGGTTGGCAGGGAAACCCATTCGCCAGGGCCATTCTCCCAGCTGCTCCTGCTGGCTTACTGTGACTCRCTTCTCTTCCCCTGCAGGACCAGACGCTCAGCACTGGTTTTCTACAAGATCTGAACTACCTCCGCTCCCACCACTCTACACTAGCACCCACCAAGCGGATGTGCCTCACCACAATGCTGTTCCTGCAGGCAAAGCAACAAGCTTTATTATTAATGGGAAAAGCAACTAAGATGTCCAGCTTGCCACTGGTGGTTTTCCACACATGGAGTTTCTCTTCGCCAATTTTGGGAATAAACTAACCTGTGACCCCAAGTGGAAGGGGTAGCTGAATTCTCACTGGCCTGAGAAAATCCACTGGGCAATCCTGAGAGAGGCAGAGCAGGGGACTGGCTCTGCAACCCGCATCGGCTGTGACTTCCTCTRTCTCTTCCGCAGAGACTGGCAGCACCTGGATGTGGAACGTAGCACAGTGAGCKGAGCAGTTGGGCACCCACATCCCTTTGTCACCTGTGCAGACCTCCAACASCCAGCAGGCAAATGCTCTGCTCCGCTCAGGGTGCTGTGGGAAAAGGAAGCCCAGTGGCTGGGCCAAACTCTGCTCTAACACTGGCGCCAACCTGGCAAGCAGGGGCAGACCAAGGTATTGCGACAGCATTTAGCAGTCTGCCTGCTGTACAGCACAATTAGTTGCAGTGGGGCTCCTCTAGAGTTAGATTCACACAATCAAATCTCACTTGCTGACCTGGTCTGTCAGGCTCATTATATTTTGTGATGAAACAAGAGGCAAAAGCTTCTTTATGTCCCATTCACAGCAGCTGATCTGCCAGAGGGAGTGCTGGCAGAGCTGTGAGGAGATCCTYTCTCCGTTTTGCAGGGAGAGAAGCAAAGGCAGGAGGAGATCTGAGATGGGTCAGCCCATGACGCATCCATGTCAGACCCAAACTAGCCTAGGGCAGTCAGTTCAGCTTCTGATCTCATACTCAGCATGGGTCAGCAGTCACACCATGGCTCACTATTTATTTTTCTAAGCAAATATACCTGCAGTTTGACGCTGCGAGTCTCTTCGGTGGCTCCAGGAGGGAAGATCACTTTGATGTTTGGATCCACACTAGAAAAAAGCAATGTCCCCTCTGCTGGCACTTTGCATTCATTCTCTACAAGCCGAGACACAACTAGGAACCAGGAGAAATGAAGGACACTACAACATGCCACAAGCTTCTGTAACAGAAGACAAGGAAGAACAGAAAACGTGCAGGCATATAATGTAACACAAGAACAGCAGGAAAAAAAGAGGCAGTAAAACCCCAGCAGATCAAAGTGCTCAATACTAGAACAGGCATGGAGCATGGCATTAACTCACCAACTTTAGGGGACATGCCTCCAATAAAGTATTAACCTAGAGCCAAAATCCTCTCCATTTTATACCAGCTGGACACAACAGCACTGCTCACAAGATACTTCCCAAAATGTTTCACACAGCCTTACATTCAGGCAATACCAAAGAGGGGAACAGGAACAATATGTGTCACTACCTGCTTACCTTTGATTTTCTCTTCTGCTCCACTTTTGTTCTTAGATCACTCCAGCTCTGCCCGTTAAAGGTCCGAACTACCACCTCACGCTGGTGAAGGGTTTGAGGAGAGGCATAAGGCATCCAGATCTCCACCTCCTGGCAATGCAGCAGGAACAAAAAGGCATTCCCATAAGACAGAAAGGACAAAAACAAGCCTAGCCCTGCTCTGTGGCCTCCCGTGCAGATGAGATGGGGAGGCAAAGTGTGGCCTGTATGCCAGGAGTCAGGGAGAAGATAGGCATCTGCTCTCTCCTGCAGCCTCGAGGGAGGTGATAGAAGATGTCGGGCACACAGTGTATTCTAACTGCAGAGAAAGTTCAGCAGTTTGTGGGCAGAAAGGGCAAAATTGCTCTCTGCGTGGYAGGGCCAGTGGTGTAAGTATGCAGGAGTCTGAATTAAAACCACTCAATCAGTCTTTCAGGGAAAGATGTGACTCATTCTCCTTGCAGGCTAAAGTCAAATGAAGGAATAGCACCTCTCTTCCAGCAGAGGAGGAGAGCTATAAGAGAGGAAGTTTACAGCTCAGCTCAAGCAGAAGCACTGGAGAAAGGAAAGGAGGCAGGCCAGCACCATGCTAGGGAAGCTGGCTGTGTCCTTTCTGTGTCTTTGCAGTGGGGCTTTTTTGACAGCCAGTCATACAGCTACTTAAAAACAGCTGTGACAGGTGTAGCTGGCATCCATGATCCCAAAGGACTCAGCCATGCTGCTGGGCTGAGGCAGAGGCCACTGGCTCAGCAGGTGGCCTGCATGTGCCCTCACCTGCTGGAATTCAACCCCGTGAGGCCGCAGCTCCAGGACCATGCTCAGCAGGATGTCGTGATGCCGCAGCTTCACCCACTGGGGGTCTGGTGCAAGGGTGCGGAAGTGAATGCGCAGAGGGTCAGAGGCAGCCCCCGGAGGAAAGTAGAAACGGATGCCACAGGCCAGGAGTACTTTGCAGCCTTCAGATGTCACGGTAAAGCTTCCAGAAGAAATACATGAATGTATGACACCATGCAATGACTTCAGTTCTCCAAAAATCAACAGAAGAAATCTTCCACTTGTCTGAATGGCCTACTTAGGCCAAAAATTCTCTGTGTACATTTGCAGTATCTACCAGACAATCTTGTCTGGGGCCTTGTAACACTACTATAACATGAGTTCTTAAAAGCAGAGGCATACCTGTCCTCTTCTGATGCAAGGAACAGTCTTTGTAGTCTTCTGGCACTGGATTCATCTATAGCAGTAAGAAGGGTTGGGTAGCAGAAAGAGACAGGGGTTAGTCAGATCTGGGTAGGCAAGAAAGGCTAAACTGGYGTTCTGGTTTTGGTTTAATTCTAATCTGACTAAGGAAAGTCACTAAGGAAACCATGCTCACACTCCAGGGGGTTTCAGATCAAAGAGCAGGAGGAGAATGGGAAGAAGCCTAGGAGTCCCCAGATGCACTGGAAATGCTGATGTCTCCCTCAGGAAAGTTCAGGAGCAGAGGGAGTTAGAGAAGCTCCCCATTCCAGCTYCCAGGGTCTGGACTTAGTGCCTGGGGCCGCTCTTGGGAATCAGTGCTCACCCTTGCAAATGTGAGCACCTATGGGAAACSCTGCTCAGATTCCTTCTGCTTCATCACCATCGCCCTAGCGAACGAGCTGCCCTCCTGCAGCTGGGGCAAGGGCAAAGCCAGGGTAATTGCGCTGCTGGCTCGCCTCCTATTGCCGGGTGTGATTCTAGCATGAGCTACCACAGCCTCAGGGTGAGGCAGTGAGCCCAAAAACTGGTGCTCACTTCTTCTGAAAAGGCTGGACCCCTTTAAGGGCCCTTTCTGTTTTCTGTGAATCCCATTTACACCTCTATTTCCCTAAGAGCAGGCCAAGCAAGTCCACTTCCAAGCACTCCTGAGCCTTTTAGAACTGGCTGAGCTCATAAAACCAGAAGCCCCAGAATTGGCATTGTTGCATCCTTACAACCTAATAATTATGCCAGACAAATAAATACTGATCTAATTCCCCCTTGCTTCTGCTTTCTAACCCAAATCTATTCACATCATGCTGGGCAGAGCAAGGGAGCAGCTGGGCAGGACTGACACAAGACAAACCGTGCAATTACCAGCTTGCGGGGAGGGCTCGGTTTCTCCTAAGGGGTTGCCACGGAGGTGCACGAACGGCAAGGTCTGGATCTCGGGGGGGACGGCTCGGAGGCAGTTGTTCTGCAGATCGAGTCTGGACAAGTTGGGCAGGCTGGCGAGCGATGCGGGGACCGTCACCAGGAGATTGCTGTGGAGAAGCAGCCGCCGCAGAGACTTCAAATTGGCTGCAAGTTAGAACAAGATGTGACTCCCTGTCCGTGTCGTTAATTATATTGCATATCAGCTCCAATCCCCCCCACCCTGCTCTCCTCATCACACTCCTGCTGTTGAGCGCTAGATCTTCACTCCCATAGCACATGCACCATAAGGGAAAGGCTCAAGTTCTCTACATGTTTATTTCATAAAATAAAAGAGGGGCAGTGAATTAGCTGAGAGGCACTGTAGCATTATTTTGTCTTGTGCTTTACAATATCCAGCTATGAGATGCTTCCAAAATACAACACCATTAGTGAAAACCTCTGTGTACAAAATCATATAGGATCCAAGAGCCAGCAAAGCTGTGGAAACCAGGGCAGCAAAAGTCAGGGCCTAGCTCCTTGGACTGGTCCATATCTGACAACCATGATTTCAAGCACAGATTTCCATCCATCCCATTAAGCTTCAGCTCTTTTGTTTCCAGTGCTGGATGCTATCCAAAACCAGCCAGGCCAGTTCCTCAGCTTATGAAAACTGGATTGAAATCTCAGGAGTCCTGCTGATCACAGAGAACATGGTCCAGAGATTCCTTAATGCTAAAGGGACTGACTGAACCAAGCATGTTTCTTCCAGATATCCCTTCCATTTTGGCTCTAGCGTAATAGACAATTCCTGCTGACAATTCTATGGGGACAGAAATTGAGGGTCTTCTTTTCCACATGGCAAATATTCACCTAAAGAGTCTGGGATGCTTGATAATTGATTCCCAGAGAGATCCAGTTCTGCACAGTTGCGCAGATTCCCAACTTCATTAGGGAGGTATTCCAAAGCATTTTCTGAGAGATCCAGGTCCTGCAGCGCTACCAGCTCCCCAATGCTCTGTGGTAAGTCCTTCAGCTGGTTTTTCATAGCAGAGAAGAAAGTTAGCTTGCTCAGACAGCCAAAGTCCTCTGGCAGTGCCACCAGGCTGTTGTGGCTCACTAGGAGCACACGGAGGCTGGGGAGGTGGGAGATGCAGCTGGGCAAGGTGGAGAGGCGATTGAAGCTGAGATCCAGGTGAGTGAGACACCTCAGGTTCCCAAAGTCTGGCGGCAAGCTTGTCAGGGAACCAGGCTGACAGGAGCCAAACTCATCCCGRGCATGGCCACCTGAGTGGGAAGGAAGCAGAGGGAGAGGTCACTGTGCTGAAGGGATACCTCACCAGCCTCACACCAAGCTCCTTTCTGAAGCCACAGCACAGAGGCTCAGAAGACGGAAAGTTACTGATCGCTATGAGGAATGCTGATGACAAAGTACGCGTGGATATGTGTTTGTTTCTGCTCCTTGCCTCAGTTCCCCATCTGTGAAAGGGGTATAACAGTGAAGACCTGCTATGAAATCAAGAGCTGCCAGTAGGCTAAGAGAGGTCACCTAAATGCATCGGGAGTCAAAGCTCAAAAACAGTCAGGCTACTCCACACGTTACCACCACTCAGCAGGGCAGTCCATACCCCTCCAAGCCTCCCATCCTCCTTCCCTATCTCTTACCAGCCCCACTGGACAAGAAACAACAGTTCTGGGGGTCGGGGGCACTCCTCACCCTCCAGCAGGAGGCACTGAAGGATTAACCACCCTGAGGACTGGGACCTGCAGGAGAGGGGAAAGACCCTGGGCACCCTCCCCCCAGCCTTACTCCATCCTCGGGGGGAAGCAGGCACGAGGAAAGTGGTGAAAATGTGGCCCAAAGGCAGATAGTTCAGTAGCAGGCTAGATGGACGGGGCAGAGAGGGAGGGGTATGACCCCCCGTCCCGGCTTGTCAAACTCCAACTGGAGGAGGGTTGCACCCAAGAAAAAGAAGTTGGGCAAGCAAATGCAAACTTCTGCTGTGCTCCATTTCCTCACCACGTCCTCCTGCCCTTCCACTGCAGTCCATTTGTAAAAGCTTACAGCAGAGGGTATCAAAAATATTTATGCTGCATAACAGTAAAAAATGTAAATAATGAAACTGCACCTTGTACATAAGAAAATCTTAGTGAACTATTTTATTCCACTTCAGGATGCTCAAGGTATATGTACATCTCACAAAACAAGTCTGGTAAAAGGAAGTACTGTTATCACCACTTTATTGAAGGGGGAAAAGGCAAACAAAATGATCTGCACAAGATTTTATCAGAAATCTGTGGCAGTCTTTCAAGTTTTCAGCTCAAATGCCGAAGCTTGGCCACAAAACCACTCTTTTGTCTCACATGTTTTAAATTCTACCTCCCAAAGACCAAAAGATTCAGTTTGTTACAAAAAGCCTAACATTCGTTGAGATCCTCCTACAATAAAGAGATGAGAAAGTCAAAGAAGGATATAATATTTATATGTGACAGCTATTACAGCATTCCAAATTACAGGCACATCCTGAGTCATACTTTTTGATAAAATGTTCTTCTGGTTGATCTTGAATGCTGCTAAACTTATCCTTGCTGACATTAAGCAAGGATCGAGCTAGGATTTATTCAGAGCAACCTGCAGCAAAAAGAGCTCATTATGTTTCCAAAAATAAAAGAGGGAACATTTACCAAAAGATCTATCCTCTGTCAATCCTCCTCTCTATACATAACTGTGCAAAAAAAGCTCTCCTTCCAGAGGACTGGTAAAGTCGCAGTGTCAGTCTAACCAGACTCCACAAATTGATCCCCAGGTAGCTGCAAAGACAAAGGGGGGAAATAGCAGTCTAGAAGCTGCACCTTGCTGAAACCTGCAGGCAGCTTTGAGCAAGGCTAAGAGCCAAAGCTCTAGGAAGGGGCACTAGTACAAAAAAAAMCAAAAAAAACAAAAAAACACTAAAAACAAAAACACAAAAAAAAATCTGCAAAGGCAGTTCGTCCTACAGATGTGGAGAGAAGACTAAAAATAAATTAAAGCTGAGCCTAGGGAAGTGAACGGTGATGGGGTCAGGAATTTACCTTTGAGCACCAGGGATTTCAGGCTCTCCAGACGAGGGAGGATGCCCAGCGTGGCGCCAAGGAGGTGATCGTTGCTGCTGAGCCGGATGAACTCCACCTGGGCCAGGTGTCCCCGGTGCCTCTCAAACAGCTGGAGGAAGCGGCAGCAGCCGTCAGGATAAACATCCAGATTCAGCCTGTTGTCCGCCAAGCAGGCGCYGACGAGCGTGGGAGCCCCCGAAGCGCCCTCCTCGCGCTCGTCCCTGAGCCCCGGCAGCTCTGCCATCTTCCGCGTCTCGTCCACGGGGCCAGGACATGCTCTGACTTGCCAGGCAGGGAGGCACCGGCGGCACGGCGAGGCAGCTGGGACCAGGAGCGAGGACGGCTCTGAAAGGGAGCACAAGCACATGGTGAAGGCCTCTCGCACAAGCCCAGAAGGGCTGCAAACAGCTTATAATCACAGAAACAGGGTATAAGGGATTACACACGTGTAACTGAGAGCTTTATGGGCAGAGGGCATGGAAATGAAGTGCAGGAGACACCACAGAGGCATATTTCCCTCCTCAGGAAAAAACTGCATTTGCCTACACTTCAAGGAGTGAAGTAGCTATCCAACATCAAAATAAACAGCAAGATTAACTTGAAAAGACATAATCACTAATGCCAATGCCTTACACAGAAGTTTTAACTGGCAGATTTCAAAGTGCCTTAATAAGATGGTCAGAAGGTTCATCAGGGAAACAGGGAAAGTGGGGCAGAGAGAGCTGAGCCGGGCGCAGAGCCCAGGGTCCTTGCAGGCGGCGATGGGCCTCGAGCGCTGCCGGTTGTGCAACCGGGCGCCCAGGGAATAAACACGAGTGCAGCTGGAAGTGAGTAAAGGGCAGTGGAGCAAACAGGGCAGTGACGGGGAGCGGGGTTATCGAAGGGACGTCTGGGGCACAGGAGCACCGCACTGTGTGGTGTGACTCGCGCTCTTACAGGTTTGCCTCCACGGGGATGCTGGAACCCAGCGAGCATAACRCGAAGCCACAGCAGATCAGTGACCAGCTCTTCCTTGTTTTCACCCCGGGCAGCACCCTTCGTGGACAAGGACAAGGGCGAAAAGCAGGCATCGCATAGTGTGTGCTAAGGAGGACTCAGTGTTCAAGGAGCAAAGATAYGCAATTCGAACAAATTAATTACTCCACTAACTTCTTACTGTGAAGAAGCCTCCATCCACCCAGGACTTCTAAAATCAGCCACTATTGTTGTGACACATCGGTAACATAAAAACAAGCACAGATACAACTTCTTTCTTGTACCAGGGGTTACATACTTCTAGGTCTCCCATTTCGTGTTATTTCCACTTAACTTCTTTTATCTTTTTTAACTCCTCCTGAGCTTAGCAATTAAAGAAGCTTATCACGTGATTTTCAGGTTTGTGTATAACACCCTGCCTTGGACTGAATAGCTGAATAAAAGCTTCTTTTGATTGAGTGATGTAAAACTGTAGAAACTTTTAACAACTTTAACATCCAAGGCCAGCAAAAGCAATACCCTGAAGAGCACCACTTTAAACTATTAAGCTGCAGGACCTGGTAGCACGGATGCTTCTCTGCCATAGTCTAGAAGGAGACATCACACAAAAAACCCTGTAAGATCAGAAGCCTTACTGACGCATAAGGACTGGAAGAAAGGGTAAATGGAAAGTACTGCTTTAGTCAAAGGTAAGTATTTCTCACAAAAATGCTGTATAGAGGCACGCACACGTGCACACACACGCAGGCAGGCATACATGTGTACAAACACACGGGCACATGCACACAGGCGCACCCCAGGCCGTCCGCACCTGCCCTGCTGCCACCTCCCGCAGCCCCATGTCCCCGTCACCCCACACTCGCAGGGCGCCCAAGCTGGGACACAGCCCCCRGGTCACACACACCGTGCCCCACGGAGCATGGCCACGCTCATCTCACCCCCAGCCCCCGTGGCACACACCAGCTTCGTCCAGAAAGCCCTGCCGCTGCGCTCGGTCGGGCTCAGCTTGGCCGGCCACTTCCTGCAAAGTTTGCAGCGAGCTCCGCGCTGCCGGGGGCGGGCGGCGCTGGAGGAGGTGCCGGATGCAGCAGGCSGAGGGGCAGGCGGCTCTGGGGAGCCAGGCCAAAGCATCCGGCCCTGCTACCAGTAATGTCCGTGCCGCTCCCCCGCAGGGGTGGCTGGGGCCAGATGCACGCTTAGTCTGGAGGGAAGGAGAGGCGAGGGCAGCTCCTGGTATTGCTCTAACTTCCTGCAAATTCAGAGAGAAGAAACAAACAGCAGCAGGGGCTGCAAGCCCCGAAATGTGCAGGATGGGGGGCTGCAGAGCTGGGGCGTGCCCCTGCAGGGGGGCCCTCGCAGGGAGGGCTGTGCCACATCTCACCACTGTGCACACTGGGAGCCTGCCTGCCTTCATTTTTTTCATTGCAAGAGATTTAGTCCAGCTTAACACTGCCTCGGGGCAAGACCCCCCAGCATGTATGTTGCTCTTCGTTCTGTTAAGAAGGCGCAATGTCTGATTTTCCATCATGACAGGCTTCTGCAGTGTGGCAGACAGTGGCTCCATGCTGTGGCCCAGCAGTCCTGCTGTGCAACGCCACCTGAGAAGCGTGAGGTCCCATGTTTCAGCACCACCTCTTGCTCAAAGCTGCATAGAAGCTGTGCAGCACCCAGAGGGAAATTTCTCTTCCTACAGGGAGAAAAAAAAGCTAATTGTCGGTGGCTGTGCTTTTTAATTTACCAGTGTGCTTCCCTGAAACACAATTCCCAAGTTACAAAACTAGGAGGCTGGCTGTTTATTGTAGGCACCCAAATTCCCAGAGGTGAAAAGTGAAAAGTGCTCTTATTTCTGTGTGGYGTTTCTACACCCCCTCCAGGCCAGGAACAGCCCAGGCTTCATGAGAACAGTCCACCACAGTGATGCAGCTTTATTTGGATCTAGTGGATTCTGACACAGTAAGAGTCTCCAAACTCCTTTTTCATTTTTTATTCATTTCCCTAACACAGYGAAGAAGGAATCAAATCAAATGATGAAGGCAATTGTCGTTAGAGTGAATCCAGGCTGGCTCAACACCTGACCTTGATCACTTGGCTCCTAACTCCGGGAGCGGCTTCGGGCTGGGCTTTTCCCTTCCTTGCGATGCCTCTTTGCTAACAGGACACCACTGTACGGGACAGACTCTGTATTTTCAAGGAGGCAGCGCAAATCCA
Organism: Rhea americana; assembly: GCF_003343005.1. Taxonomy (NCBI): domain Eukaryota; kingdom Metazoa; phylum Chordata; class Aves; order Rheiformes; family Rheidae; genus Rhea; species Rhea americana. The sequence continues at coordinate 1,780,143 of NW_028185472.1, forward strand.
GGCCTAGCACGGARCAACTACCGAGACCTGCGCTCATAACGGTGTGCGTGGGAGGGGCGCTAACGAAAGAGGAGCTCTATTCACGCGAGGAGCAGCCCACACAGCCGCGCTACCCCGCCCACTTCCGCCGTAACGGAAATCAACGGCCCGCCGCCGCCACCACCAACCCCCGCGCGGCYGCCGCCAGCCCGCGGCCCCCCATTGGCTGTGCTGCTCGCCGCCGGCGCGGCCCAATGGCAGCGCGCGTTGTTGAGGGGTGACGGGAAGAAGGCCCTGCCGAGGCGCCGCCCTTTCCCTTTCGTCGCCGGRCTGCTGTTGCGGGTGCACGTTGCAGGCCTCTCTCCCGCGCCGCCCCCCTCCCTACGAGTAAGCGCGCGGCGGCCCCTTCTCCCGCGGGAATGGTGGCTCCTGGCTGAGCCGCGCCCGCCCGRGACGGTCCGCGGGGCTCGGGCGGGACCATTGCGGGGCGGGGGGAGGGGGGCCGGCGGCGGCGGCCATGCGGCGGCGCGGCGCTGAGGCGGCCGTTGTCTCTTGCAGGATGCGTTACGTCGCGGCCTACCTGCTCGCCGTGCTCGGCGGCAACGAGTCCCCCACGTCCAAGGACCTGAAGAAGATCCTGGACAGCGTCGGCATCGAGACGGACGACGAGCGCGTGAACAAGGTGGCGCGAGGCCTGGGGGGTTTGCTTCAGAGCTAGCGCTTCCACAGGACGAATACTCAGCGGTGTGCTGTCCCTTCTCATACTGCAGAAAAGCCCTTTCCCCTTCCGAGGGAGCATACCTCAGCTATAATGTAGACAAAAATAAGGCCTGCAATAATAACATGCAAAAGAAAAATGGAAACCAGTGCTGAAATGGTTATATAGAAAAATAGGCTTTTTAAGAAAAATGAAGAGTTTTTTAGCTGGAATGCTTCTTTTCATGTATGAACTTCCAATTCTTTAGGGGACAGAATAAACATATTAATGGCCATGGGAAAAAGAATAAAAGATTGTCTGCTGCCTACCACTTACCTGTCATTTACGGTCACTTTGTCATTCAGATGTCATGTTTTTACTGTAGGCCCAATCAAATATTGGTCGACTCAGCTGACAGAACCCTAGTAGTGCTTGGGAGGTAGCTCCAAACTCACGTTCAAACTGCAGGTCTTTCAGCTTCGGCTTGTTTAATACTTTCATGAATTATTACTTTCTCTGATTCTCCAATATCCAGAAAGTCCCACTGGAATTTGTTTTGATCAYGGTTGTTCATCCTTTTATATTTTTACTGGCTGGAGTTTATGCTAGTCTAAATCTACGCCTTCCAAATTAAGGAAACACCCAGACATGGTGTTTAACAGGCTACATGCTCTGTGTGAGCAGGAGATGTTTCTTCAAAATGTCTTGATTAGTCTTACCTAATTTGTTCATTTCTTTTGGCTTTGATGACTCTGCAGTGTTCAGTACTGACACCTGATAGCAGGAACTCACTTGTAAGATCTGTGATGTAGCTTTTTTCTTTTTAGTTGTTTGCTTTTGCAATTTTTGTTTTCCTTGTCCTGGGCTACGTGATAGCAATAATAGTAAAATAGAAGTCAGGATTCTCTGTTCTGGTGAAAGGATATAGTTACCAGCTTGGCTTTAACATTTGGTAGCACTAAGAACAGGACCCTGTGGTTTTTGGTTTGGGGCCCAGTGCTTCAGAGCCTCCCAATGGAAGTTAAGCAAGATATGTTGTCAGTCCCTCGGTGACTAACAAACCATTAGTGGGGTTTCCCAGTTGGTTCCAGAAGGTCTGTGTATCCTGCTTTCTGTAACCTCCATGGATTCATTATGAATTTCTTGTAACAGATTTCATGAGAAAATTTTCACAGAAAAGCACAAAAGACCTAGCTCTGGAGCTTTTATTTCAATGTTCTGTCCCTTCCACTGAGAAATAAGGGATGTCAGAGCTGTGCAGGCAGTGGGATGGAGGCATTGCACACAATTACTAATTCTTGTTAAATGTAGCTTATACTCTTATTTTGAGACTATTAACATTTTGCATTTAATTCATACAGGTTATTAGTGAGCTGAATGGAAAAAACATCGAGGATGTCATTGCTCAGGGTAAGTGCAGTCTCAGAGTGTCATGGGTAATTGCCAATTTGGTAACTTAGGCTCAAGAACACAGAATTACTGTCAACTCCTTGGTTATTCGTCAGTTCAGTCCTTCTGCTGAGGACTTTCGTGCTGGAGGTCTGCACAAATGACTGTGAAATCCAGCAGGTCCATTCTAATTCCCTGCAGGTCAGTGCCAGTACCTGCTGGGTTTCGCTTGTGGACCACATTAAACTGGGAGACTTCAAAATATATGAGCTTACTGGTAGTCTGCTCATAATACAGTTTTCTGGACATCTTGATTAGAGAAAGAATTAGTTTACCTTTGCTACTCCAGGAATTTCTTCGGATTTACCCACTTGTGCATACTGATTGAGTAAAATAGGAAGAGGAGACTGTTGAATGTAAATAGAAGTGACAGTACTTGTTAAGGGCACAGTTACCRCCAATGCAATTAATACAAGCCTCCAAAACACACTTTTGCTAGAGCTACCTCAGTCTGGCCATTCCTTTTCTCTGAGATAGGGCTCTTTGAAGTAGTAACTCGTATAAGAAGCTTGTGCTTTTACCTGCTGGAACTATTAAAATTACTTYGTTGGGTTACAGTACTGAAATAATGTAGAGCTGAGCTAGTGCAAAAGTCTGGGATTAATTAATCTCTATTTTGCAAATACTTAGGCACAAGGGAACTTTTAAGTATATGATTTGGACTATATTTGCTTAAAAGTTGCCAGGATTTTGCCTGTTACTGCTGGTAAGAGCAGTAWCTGGGTGTTTCTATCAGTGTGGTCTGAAGACTTAAGAGAGCCATTATGCGTGTGTTTGTAACACATATAAGCCATCTCTTTGTGTAATACTTGATCTTAGAATAAATAGTTTCCTAGAACACATTTACAGGCATATGAAACATGTTTGTTTACTGGTTTATTAGACCTTGAAATAACAAAGAATTATTTAGAAACTGATTCCCAGAAATTGTAATACAGGCAAATGTATTGCGTATGCAACCTCTGAATGCCAAGGGAGCCTTGGTATGTGAAAGGCAGATGCCAGAGAACTGTCTGAGTTTCCAAAGACAAGAATAAATCAGAAGTGAGTTTGCTAGTCTGATGGGATATGCAGTAATAGTTTGTAGGGTGTTGGAGTGTCTGATCAGAATACTGTATTCTTTGCGACACATACAGCATTTTTTTCCCCTCTCTCCTTAGTCATGCCCTTAACATTCTCTATACCTTAAAAAAAAAAAAAAAAAGGAAGCCAAGACTGCACATACTTACTTTGAGGTATATTAAAGTTACCTACTCCTGCAATCATATGTTGTATTCAGGATTTGAAACATAGTAGCCAATAAATAGACACAGCTCAACAGAAATCACCTAGAAAGAGCTCCTCAGGTGTRAAATTTGCTGATGTGTTTACTGCTATTTTTATAGGGCCATTTTGGAAAAAAAAATGTAGGGATTTTTTGTACAAAGGAARCTTGTTAATATAGTGTCAGTATTCTCCAGATAAGCTTTCGATGTGAATAAGCATTTGTGAATCTTAAACTCCAGGCCCTTTCAGTAGAAGGTTTTATACTTCTTTATGATGGATAATGGCGATTCCTTAGTGACTATGCAGTCTGAGTCTTAGAACCCAAGTTTTCCACACTTTCATTTCTCCTCCTTTTCACCCTGCTTGTGTTCCCGATCAAGTAGATACAAAACCTGGTTTGCATGTTGCCATACCTGTAGCATCATTAAACATACTGGAGTGAGCATTTAACTACTGTTCATCCTCTGCCTTGTTCAGGTAACGGAAAACTTGCCAGCATGCCCGCGGGAGGAGCTGTGGCTGTCTCTGCTGGTGGGGGCTCGGCTGCCCCTGCTGGTGGCGGTGCTGCCCCTGCTGCAGGTGAGAGGGGGTGTCTGGTTAGTGTGCTGAGTCGAGGAGAGACACATTGTCACAGGACAGCTCAACTGAAATGTCAGTCTTTTTCCAGTTTGACAGTTGATTGYGTGACTAAAATGTGAATTGAACAATTACTTTTTATAGGCATTTACAAGCATTTGTTCTTTAGTCACCATTTCATAAGTTTGTTCTGGTTTAGAGCTGAGAATCAAAATGAACTTTACTATGTAAAGCGCATCTCTTCAATAGTAATATCTGTGTCCATTCAGTCTTTATATTGGCTATTGAAAGGGAATGAATGGCTGTGAAGATGATGAAGATAAATGGTGGAGGTTGTTCTCTGCTTTCATGTTATTGGTATTTTAACAAAGCATAAACTTCTTTYCTGAAAAGCTGTGGTGCAAGAAAAGTTCAGTATATACTGACTATGAGCTTGTTTTTTTTCTCCTTTCAGCTGAGGAGAAGAAAGAAGAGAAGAAAGAAGAATCTGAAGAATCTGACGATGACATGGGATTTGGCCTATTTGATTAATTATTTGTTAGAGAAATATTATTAAATTTGTTGTTTTAAAAGGTTTCTGAGTCTTTATTGTAACTATACAATGCTGCTGGATCTAGACAGCTTTCTTAAAATAGCTCTGGCAAAGCTTTGGTTTTTAGCTCTGTCTAAAATAGTTCTGTTAATTTTATGACTAAATGAGGCCATGAAAAGCACTTAAGTATTGCTAAGTTTGTGTGAACCTGAATGCTTGCTTTTAGACTCCTATTTACTAAATAGTACATGGAAGTTAGGTTTACCCAAATTCACCCTCTTCACACTTTCAACATCATAGTTATTCAGGAAAGAATCCTACCTATTCAGCCATAAAAAGGCTGATCATATATATATATATATATATATATATATGTGTGTGTGTGTGTGTATATATATGTATATATATATGTATATTTTTTAACTCCATCTGATCAGTTCCAAAACAGAAATGGATAACAAATCCAGATTAGTCTACAAATGCTGTAATTTCAGGGAGTTCTAATAACTCTTGCCTGTAACTACTTAAAAACCCACTGATTTCATTGCTGCTTCATATACCAAGATCTAGGAACAGCACTAATGTTTGAGTATCCTYGGATTTCATGTTATGGCCATGTGCTCAACATAATGCAGTACTGTTGTTGAAGGCTCTATCTGCCTGCAGGTTCTGCTCTTTAGGGTCTTTGAACCAAGAGATGCTGAGATCAATGCAAAGGTGCTCTTAATACTAAATTTCTGTTCTGGGGATAATTTGGGGGGGAAAAAATGAAAATATTTTCAGGAACGGACTTCAGTGGTGTGCCCAGAACAATGCATCAACTTGAGAAGATACTAAACTTTGCTTTTGTAAATGGTTTTCTGCTAGGAGCTGCTCCCAGGGACTTCTACAGGCTTTTTTGGCTGTCACCGCTAATAGATAATGTGCAGATAGACACATGGTGGTCTTTGGTGCCAAGTTTTCTACAGGCAGTGGCAAAAGAGGGCCTGGAGCAGTCTGCTTGATGAAGTTTTACCAACATAGTTACGTTGTTACAGTGTATGGCTGATACTGCTATGCAGGCCATGTGTCATTGAACATGGTGAACGTGTCTGAAGAATGTAGATGGGTGAAATCCAAGTAGGAAAAACAGTGTTTTCTCTCCCTGTGGCATACTGGAGAAAACGCACATCACTCAGCAGCAGCCAAGAGAGAGGGGCCGGATGAAACTTCCATTCTCAGACCTCATGACGGCTGTGATTCAAGCAACTACCCCTTTCTGCCTTGTGTGTGTTGCAAGAAACAACAGGCTACAGGAAGTAGCACCAAAGCTTTCATCTACCTCAGCTCTTAAGTCTTTGCTGAGGTAATCTTCATAGCTGTAATGAAAACACATTTACTCTAGTTCTCTATCAGAATTGTAATGGCTATGATTTGATACTGAAAAGGGTGCAGGTATACCTGTGTTTCAGTCCTTGCCGATTTCCCCATTTCAGCTACCTGAAAAAGAGGTTTCTGGGTCTGGTTTCACTGAGAGGTAGCCCCCAACCTGCAATATTGCCTTGCTTTGGCTGATACAAGGGCAAAGTCAGTGTTTTCACAGGGAGGAACTGTGCCCCATCACTGTGCTCAGCTGGGCCTTTTCTGTGCCCAAAGGATTTCAGTTTCAATGGCACTGAGCTATTCCATGAGTTTTGTTGTGCCCAGACCTGGAGGATGAGACTGAAACCTGTTCTGTCAGCTATGCCCTAGGAGAAAAGAGCAACTAGAGGACTAAAATGTTTCCCTTGGACTCCAGCTACATCTAGACTGACTTCTCTCTCTTGATCATACTTTTTCTATCTCTCCTTATGACTAATGAGGCTTTGCGTTATAGATCCAATCTCATAGTGTGCATCCTCCTAGCAAATGCAGATTTCCTCCTGAAAGCACATCATTTTGATGAAAATTGTCATTGGTCAATCTGCCTGAAGAAGGAGAAGGTTGTGTTTGCACAAGCAAAGAGCAGATCATTTGCCCTGTAATGGCTATATGCAGTTTTAGATAGTTTGTTACTCCATAGCATTTTATTACCTCTAAGTAAACTCTTTAGAGGAGAAATGTTTGAACAGCAGCTCTCATCAAGCACCAACAACACAGTGTTCATCACACTGCCACAGGGAAGCAATGCATTTTACACAGCCACCCCTTAGGTATTCACTGTGAAGGCCAAGAGGGAAGTCTACCAYGAGATTTCACATATGTTTTTTCAGAATCTGCTACAACCCATGCATGGTGAATGTTTCTTCCAAATGCAAAAGTAAGGCATTTAAAGCTTTCTTCTGTATCTATTTATGAACTAGTTGCCAACRAATAGGGTTTGTGCATGAGCAATGGTGTGCCTGGTAATCTGTCGCAGACTCATTTGATCCTCTCATCAGGGTATTACTCCCTCCACTCCTCTGATCTCGATGAGCTCTAGCTGTGAAGGAATTGGGATTCCCTGCTTCTGCTTTGTAGATGCTGTTCTGAGTTTTCAAGGAGTCAACCGCCTCCTTTTCAGACAGCAGGGATTTCCAAAGGAAGCAGTAGCAGTAGAATGGATGCTTTGCATTCCATGATGCTGTCAGAAAACCAGTGCCTGCAACAAAGATCTGGAGAGGTGGCCTGGGCTATTCTCTTGCAGGATCAGTCTAACTTGAACAGATTTTACATGAGGTTTCTTCCTAAAGAACCTTCAAAGACATTGAGGGGAAAGCAGACGACACAAAACCTTGCACCTGGAGATCACACTGGTAACTGATTATTATTAAATTGATGGTAGAGGAAAATGATTTAGTGATGGGCGTGACATTAAAACATGCAAAGCTTTCATAACTGGGACACACTGCTCCATCTCAAATCAGCTCTGACTGAAAATCATTACCTACAAATGCCACTGGGCTGGAACATGACATCTTCGCTACTTGGAAAGCGGTGAGAACGTCCTGGGCACTACTGGAAAGCAATGGCTCCCAGGTGGCCATTGTCAAATAAGCTGATTTCACTCTGACCACTGAGATCAAATTTTGCAAGCTGTTGAACATAGAAAGTCCTACTGAACTCAGTGGTTTTCACTTACGTAGGACAAAAATATCTATAGTCACACTCCCATAAGGAAACATCCAATCCCAAGAGAGMAGGATGAGGGGACTGCTCCAATGCCTCAGGCAATGCCCTTCTGAACCACATTACAAACATTTGCCCTGGAACTGACTGATATACACACACATCCCATGGGTAAGGCAAAGGCATCCAAGCCAGGCTTTCCAATGATGTGCATGACACTTCCTGGCTACCTCGCCCAGTCCCTTGCCGGACTACGGGCGGCAGTGCTAAAGCAAGTAACATGCTAGAGACAAGAGCATACAGACTCTGCCTCTCACCTTCCATTTCAAATTATTAATTCTTATTGACTGCCAACAACCAAGGTCTTAGCTAAAAAACAAACAGACATTTGTTTGCTTGTATGTTATTACCTCATATGTACTAACTGCCCACAATTCATTGGACTAGACAACAAATGCAACAAGGAGATTACGGAGGTTTTCTCGGTGGCATCCCAAACATGCAAAGGCAAGAGTGAACTTGCAGCATTCTGACAAGAGTTTAATGCAGGTGAAAAGCTGCTGTGTAAGTCTTGCTGACCCAGCTTATTGCAGGACTACAAATGTTTTGGTAGCTGTACTTTCCTACTGAGAGGAAAAAGATTAGTTTGGGGGATTAATGATTTTGAAGAAAAACACGGTTGCTGTTTCCAACCTGCTAATGCCAGTACCCAGGAAGCGCTCTGCAAGAGACTACTGTTTTTATGTTTTATTTCAATAACCTGTTTTAACCATACAGCAATAAACTCCTCAGACAAGTAACCCTGASGGCCAACGCAGAGTGATGTAAACAAGTCAGAGAATGAGAGTGCTGCTGATGAACAAAATGAAGCTAACCCCAGCACTACTACAATACTGTTGTTTCTGTTTTCCAGCTATAGCATGAACCATTACATGAACTGCTGAGAAGAGGAAGCAGTGTTAGCTCAAGATTAAAGCTGTTCTTGGGGTTACACGTGTTATCACACAAACAAGGTTTAGTATTCATTTTTTCCATAGGCTTCCTCTAAAGGCATGGCTCAAAGACTAACTTTATGGAGACACAGTTCTGGCTCTGACACAATGTTTTCCTTGGTTTTGGCTACATGGAAACATTTGCAGTATCAGCAGGAGCACAAGGTGAAAGCACTACGGTTGTTCTGATGTTAAGGGGTAAGAGGGCCCTTTAAGAGGGTTGACAAGGGTCATGTTACCACATCAAATACAATGGAGGAAATTACAAAAGCAAGTAGAAGTATGGGGGGGAAAGTTAGCTCTTTATGAAGAAAGGAGGGTAAAGGCATAAACAGAGAACTTGAGATAAGTGGGGTTAATTTTAATTCTTCAGGTACTCCAAGGTGGAGCAATCAGTACCATGCCTTAGGTGTACCTCCTGGCAGACAGGCAAAGTGGTGGCCTGGTGAGCTCTGGAGTCAGGTCTGGAAGGACAAGGCTGGAATACTGCCTGCCCGGTGGAAGGAAAGTGCAGACAGTTAAGGAATAAGTGGATGGTCCCTGTACATGGAGTATCACTCTATATRTTCAGAGCCGTGTACCAGCCTGCCTTGTATCCTTTGAAAGGTGGTGCACAGTGAAATGAGTAGGAGTGGGGATATTTGGGTAAATTCCACTAATGTAATCGGTGAAAGTCTCCTGTAGGAAGGAAATCCTAGTCCTTTGTTTAGTCTGAGAGCTGTTATGGACAGATATAATGCTGTTCCCAATGAGAAGCTTACGACCTCTTACAAGAAAACTGCTGCAAATAGATTTGTCAGGATGAATGAGGTCTTTCTCCTACTTTGAAAGAAAATACCTTCATCCCATGCTGATGCTATTAGGAAACTATTTACACTCTTCTACCACCAACTCTCCCTCCTGCTGATACTGCTGCTTTGCCTGAGTTGAGCAGCTGTTCCTCTTGCTTTCCTGGCCCTGTAAACTTTCATGCTCATCTAATTGTTTAAACAAATGTAGCCTGTACTGTCTATGACAAAGGGGGGGTCCTTCTATCTTCTGAATCTATTCTGATCTCCYAATAGCACTGGCCTCTCACACACTGCTACCGTATGGTGAGTGGGTACACAAGGGCTTGCACATGCTAAATGTCTCTGTAGAAGCACTCCTGAGGCTTGCAATTGCCTTGATAAAAGGCAGGTAACTGTGCGTGTTTCAGTAGTTCAGGGGCAGGTCCAGAAAGTCCTGCTGAGGACAGGGATTGCCTGCTCCTTTGCTGTGGATGTGTCAGCCCTTGCCTCCCTCTCACTCCTGAGTGCCCTGTGAAAGAGGAAAGCCTATAGCTTTCTCTYCCTCTCACTTCCTGCCTGTATCTTGCTCCAGGAAAAGAGAAAACTGTGCTTGCATGGAATTCCAGGAACTGGGAGCAGGTGCCTCCAGGAAATGGCATCCCTGAGGGAAGGTAGGCTGGAGCACAGCTCTGGAGGRCGAGGTTTGGGTTACTGCAAGGACCCGAGCCCTGTGTTTCCACAGCATTGCTGTAAATGTGTTACTTCTCCTCAAAGGAACAGGCGCTGTCCCTTGAAGCAGAGGAAGCAGTGCAGTTCTGGTACCCATGTCACGGCTCCACACGCAGTAACCTCTGCAGTTCTCGCGGAGCTGCCCCCAGATGCCTCCCGCCGGCGAGGCCGCGGGGTTCACCAGAGGAAGGGTTGGCGGGAGGGGCCTCGGGCTCCTGCCGCCACTGGCTCCGCGGCCCGGCCGGTACGGCTGCCGCCTCCCGGGCGGCTTCTCCCCCCGCCGGCCGCGGGGGGCCGTACGACGTGAGCCGCTTCATGATCGAGTGCGACATCTGCAAGGACTGGTTCCACGGCAGGTGGGCGCCGGGGGCGGCCGGGCGGCGCGGCCCGGAGGCGGGCCGCAGGGCCGGGCCAGGCGGGCCGCCCCATATAAGCTCGGTGGCGCCCGGCGGGAGCCCAGGGGCGAGCCGTGTGGTGCCGGTGGGTCGTGAACGGCAGTGTTTCTCGGCCCTGCCCCTGGCCAAGGGGGTGGCGGGATGTGAGCGAGGCCCTCGGCGGGCGCGGAGACCATGTTCCCCCCGGACTCCACCTGGAATATCTCCTTCGCCGGCTGCGGCTTCCTCGGGGTCTACCACATCGGCGTGGCCAGCTGCCTGCAGGAGCATGCCCCCTTCCTCGTCGCTAACGCCCGAAAGGTCTACGGCGCCTCCGCCGGGGCGCTCACCGCCACGGCCCTCGTCAGCGGCGCCTGCCTCGGTGAGCGGGGCGGGGGCCGTTGGGCGGCCGTTGCGGGGCGGCCGTTGCGCGCGCCCCCCTCCCCCCCCGCGGCGGCGCTGAGCGGGCGCTGAGGTGCCGCAGCTGTCATGGCCCCGCCGCCGCCGTGACAGGCGRGGCGCTGCCCGCGCCGGTCAGCCCGCCCTTCCGCCCCTCCTTACTGTTGTTTTTAAAGGCGGCAGGGATGGAAATAAGGCTGCCAGGGGAGCCGGTGCTGCGTTTTTAACGCTCCTGCTGCCCCGCTCGGGGGCGGCCGCGGGGGTGGGGAGGGGAGGGGAGGGGTCGCTGGGGTGATGGGCTGCGGGTGCGGTGGGTGAGGGCGAGGGCCCAGTGGGCCCTGCTCTGGAGGGAGGTGAGGGGGGTCCTGGTGCTTGTGAGCGGAGACTAGGCCCTTGAATTTKTCTTGCTAAAAGTAAGTCCAGCAAGGCTTTTGGTGGAGAGAGATGTTGGCCCTCGCTGTGTAGGCAGGCGCTCTTAAGCCCTGCGTGCTGGTAGGGAAGCAGCTGGAGACAGAGACATCATGCAGGGTGTGTAGGTATGGATTAGAGCTGAACAGCATCTCCAAGTAACTGGGAAACCTCTCTTTATTCTGCTGTAGCATCTTTATTTCTGCAAGAGTTATTCCTGGGGGTGGAGGGTACAGAGAATTTTCTTGTCCTCTGCATGAGCTAGAAGATTTAGCTAGATGTACTATGCATTTAAGTTACAGGAGAAACATTATTATTTTTTTTTCTAAAGCAGGCACATGAGGTAGCCTGTAGTAGTAGTTCTGTATGTGGGAGGAAAAACCCAAACAAACTCACACTAGGGTTGTTGTGCTTGGTAGCTTCTTATCTTGTTTTATTAAGGGARTGACAAATACAGAAAAGTGCCTTAAACTTGAAATGGGAATCATGGTGTGAGAGAACAGGGCATACCTATTTAGTCTCAAAGCAGAGAGGCCAATGCTGACTTGTGTGTACTAGCCTCTCTGAAAGCAAAGTGAAACTGGAGCTGTTTACTGCTTGAACTCCTCTCACCTTGATCATAAGTGTCTTTCCAAGGAATTCCTTCCTCTTTGGAGAGGCAGAGTCTTCAGATGGGGTCTCCAGGCAGCAAAAATTAGCTCTTTCTATGCAATTAGGGCTGAACTTTCCCCTTCCTCAGCACTTTGTTTACAGAGCTGGCCATCTGGGTGTAGCAGTTTCTTCTGGAGATTGATAGGAAGCTCTTGTGAGCTGTTCAAATCTCAGCCGGGGACCTGTAAGGCTCTAGCCATGCCATGATGCCAGTTTTTCTCGTGGACGATGGAGTAGGCCCCTTTCTCCTGAAGGGCCCATTTGCTGAGAGCTACCAGGAGTTTGGTTGCTTTCCTTGCTGCTGCTTCTGTTGAGAAAGTGGCTGCCCAATTAGTCTCTGAACTTGGAGGTCCCCATGCTGCTCTGTGAGGTGTGGCACAAACAAGAGACAGGCTGGCAGCAATGTCCAAATCCAGTGCCTGGCTCAGATACTGGTATAGCTCTGAGCAAGTCTCTTATCTTGTCTGTCTTGTTGATTTTGCTATTTATATATCCAGAGCATCCAGTGTGCTAGGTGTTGCCCTCCAGCTCTTCTGTGGGGATTTAACCAGCTTGGTAGAGAGGTTTCTGTGAATTAGTGTGTGTTTTTTGTTTTGTTTTTTTCTGTTGTTGTTTTTTGTTTTTTTTCCTTATGAGGTGCAAGGGAAGGCATGACAGAGAAGATTGGGTGGAGTTAGGGGTGACCTTCCAGGCAGCACTAACTTCCCACCTGAAAGAGATTGAAAACATGCTTCTAAAGCCATCCAAGGCTTGGATCTTGGCATGCTCAAACTCTGGTTTAAGTGTGACTGTTCTGGGCTACTTTTCTGGCTGTGCTTGCAACTCTGTGTGGGGCAGGACTRTATCTCAGGTAGAGAATATCTCAAAGGCAACAGAGCTGGCTCCTGAAAGTAAAAGTAAACAGGGTGCCCTGTTGGGACATGGTATCTCTGTACTTTGTCCCTGCTGTAAACYCTCCCGATGCTGCAGATTCCAGAGTGAGGTTCTGGGGTTAGAGTGAAATCACAGGGAAGAAGGAGAGGGAGAGAGAAGCTAGAGCTGCAGCCTGTCCTGGGAAAGCAATTCACCTACTACAGGCTGTTGTAGGATCCTGTGTGTCTGTGCTTGCTGTGCAGTTGGTTGCTGTTGCAGAATAGGTATAATAGCCTGTGGGCTTTAAAGGTTATGTTGACAGCCAGCCAGTACTGTCTGTTGCCCTGCCTGTTAAATTGGAATATTAAATAGTATCTCCTGCTGGATGGCAAGTGGAGGGGGATTTTGCAGAAGCCTTGCTTGTTTGGCTGTGTGTAGATAAGGCTACTGCTTTCTTGCACTCTGAACTGGTGACACTTCACCATGCAAAGAAAAATACTTGCTGGAAAGGACTGGAACACACTCTTCTTTTGGGGTGTTCTTTGGTTTCAATCCTTCTGGATCAAAGGGAACAGAAACTTTACTTCAGAGTGTAAACTTGCTCTTAATAACTTTTTCAGCTTCTGAGCGTGTGCTCTGGTCTCTGCTTCTGTCCACCTTGCCTTGGAGCTGACTCTGCCTTTTTCCTGACTTAGCAGTCTGTCATTATTTGGGTATGGCAGTAAGGCTTTGCTATGTGCTAATATTGAACCAAAAGCTGTGATGAAATTGTTTGCAGCTGTAAGAACTCAGTGTAGGATTTGAAGGCACATTTGAGAATACTTGGTAAAAGAGCGGTGGGCATGCCTATCAGTTAAGCAGAGGGTCTTATTTTGAAATAAGATGCCGGGAGGTATTTATGGTCTGATATGACCTTGGCTAGCCCTTGTTAAGCACTTTACCATTAGACTGTAGGGATCTTGGATTTGCTTTCCAGGGCTACAGCATTTGAAGTCCCCTTTTGAGCTTTGAGGTTCTCTTGTGCATTGGCATGAAAAAGCATTGCTGCTTTTTGCGCAAGAATCCTCTGTGTGCATATCAAGTCATATCACGCAAAATCAAGTGTTTCCTGAGTTACTTGAATGTTCTTACTATGGTTTTGTAACATGAACCGCTTTTTCTCATGTTTTTTTTTTTCTGAGAGACAGGCAAGGTGGGCATCTCTGAAGCCTATGTGTCCTCTCTTGGGGCTACTGGAGCCCTTCACATTAGGAAATRGTATGGACCAAGCAGAGAATTCCTTTTGTTCTGTCTTTGCACAGTCTTTCTTACACTTCAGGARAACACCAAACTCCCACAGACACAGAGTGTCTAATAGCCACAGCCTCTGACAGCAAAACTCACCTTCCTGCCAAAGACAAATGGATTCTGTAGCTTTCCACAAACACTAGGTCTGAAGCTCTACAGGCTCTTACCTATCTGAATAAATCCTTGAGTCAGTGGACCTGTGTGAGTAAAACTGGCTGTGTGATGTTGTAAGACTGTCCTTTTTCGGTTGCTAGTAATGCTAAAATTCAGCCAGTGCCAGGTTGCTAAGTCTTTGATGCACTGTGGCAAAAAAGTCTTTATTAAGGGGCTTGAGTCATCTCACTCCAGTGAGGGTCATGGGACTTGGCGTGCCTGCCTTGGAAGTGTAGCACCCTGAAAGAATTACGGTATGTGAACCTGTAATCACTGACAAGCTGTGTCTTTAATCTGATGATGAGGCCCTGGGCTGTACTTGAGGCTGTTAGTTAACCAGCAACAGTCACAGCATCTCCATTGTCTGTAAAGCGTGCAAATATTCTGTCCTTTGCAGTTTCATGGCTGAGGGTGGGTTAGGACTGTTGAATTGTTTCTTTTTTTTTCTGGGAAGAGATGGGCTCTGCTGTCAGAGGCACTGCTGGCTATCAAACCATCCCACATGGGGGAGTCCAGCTGTTCTATAGTCTAAATCAGCTATAACAGTATAAGCAAAAAGGATAAAGCAAGCTGTGGGAGTGCTCTTAGTATGAAGAATACAGAAAGGAAGCCATAAGTCTGCTAGACAGAGCAGTGTTGTTCATGGTATTTCTTGAGAAGCTCTTCCTAGATTGTATACAAGTCTTAGGCAGGACTCTGTCCCAGTCTTGACCTGGGATGAAGTATTCAGGTTGACATTCAGGTTTACTTGTAACCTGTTGTCATGTGGCCATCAGAAAATTCACTCGTAAAATGTACAGATTTTTCCCTTGGTCAACACTCTTTTTTCTTTCTATTCCACCCCCACAACACACACTTCTATTTGAGATTGAGATCAATTAACAGTAGTGACCTCCTAAATATCATGCTCCTCAAATTTGATTATGTCAGTGAAAAGGCCTAAGGACTGATCACAGGCTATTTTGTGTGTGTATGTGGAGTCTAACACCAAATCCCAGATTGAGCAAGGAGAATAAATCGGCTTAGTCATTATGGAATCCTCGGAGCAATGCCAGTTTATATTGACCAAAGTGTGAATCATGAAGCCTTACCTAGGAGGAATCTTTGCGGTGTTGTCTTGTGTGGCTGTGGGAAGAGATCTGTAGATCTCCTCCAGGTACATGATGCAAGGCTCCATAGCATGTGGAACCTCTCAATACTTTGAGTAAAACTGCACAGGAGATGTAGTCACTTGCATCTCCTATGAGGGTCATAACTTGGGGAAAAAAAGATATACCAAATTTGGCAGCCATTCCTCAGTCAATGGGAGAAAAGCCACTCTTGTGTTCATGCAGCATGACACAGATTTCACTCTTGGATAACTTCCTGGCCTTCACCAGAAGTGAAAAAGCTGCTGCTTTTTCTTCTGGCTCAAAATAAAGGTGGGGGTGGGAATGTTTCTGTGCTCAGTAACTCGGAAATGCTCACCGAAGGTGAGGTGGAAGAGCTGGATCAGTGACAGCAGTGGTCACAGGACTGCAAAGCCGGGTGTCCAGAGGAGTAACCTGGCAGCCAAGCAGACAGAGCACCACAACTGCTGTTGGGGGGAGCTTGTTCCTGCTACCTGCCTGGCCTTAATAAGGATATTTCCCTGAGGAAATGTGCTCTCACGGGCATTTTGTTGGATGAGTCGTTGAGAAGCCAGGCAGCTGCTTTTAGCGAAAAGCATAGTCAAAGCAATGTGTGTGTTTTTTTCTCTTGTCACCCACTATTTTGGGAACAACAGGGTGCCCAGCCTGCTCCCTGTCAGCTATGCCAGCCATATGACATCAGTAGCAACAGCTCAAATGATCTTTGCTTGTTCACTCCTCTGACCTAGAATTTCAGCCTCTGTCTTGAACTTGTAGCATGTCCAGGCTGTTTTACTTCTTTCTGCCTCTCCTCTTATCTGCAGAAGGATGGATCCCTCAAGGCACCTGCAAATCCTTCCTATAAAATAGGAAATGCTCTTGTGTTTTTCTAGGTCATGTGTCTGGTTATGACTAGGCTTGAAAGCTAACTTTAATCCTATCAGATCAAAAACCTTCCTCCAATTTCTTGCTCTGTCTTCCAGGCTGCCACTGTCTTAGCAGTCAGGTTTGTTCTGCTCAAATGTCCGGCAGAGCTATGTCACTTGTGACAAGCTGACAAGCCTGTTCCTGTCCCTGGGGTTGTACTAATCTGCAGTACAATGTGTCCAGGAGAGCTGCCCTCTGTGTTCTGAAGAAGGGGACTCTCCCAAGCTGAAGGGCTCAAAATAAGTCAAATTCAACATGATCTCAGTGGCAATCAGTCCAAGTGGGTGGCCTTTGTTATTTTTCCTGGTGCTTGAGGTATGTCAGGTGCGACTGTCATGTAACTCTTTTCAATCAGTTAGCAGAAGCTGCACCATTGCCAAGGATCAGGTTGTTAGTGTAAAAGCTCCCTCAGACAAGTAAGAGGTTTGCTGCAAAATGTTCATCAATCACTCCCTTGAGGCCTTCTTAGCAATCTGAGACTTTGTGAGCTCCTGCTTGATCACTGCTGGCCCCACTTTTCTAGGATGGCTCTTGCAGAGAAATGGAGGCAGAGCCCTCTCCTGTCGCATCACTTTTCTACAGTACCTCCACTTCCAGCCTTAGYCTTGGTCCTTCCCTATGCTGGGAAGCTGATAGTTTTTGTAGAATCTGAGGCTTTGCATTGCCCTTGACACTGGCTGAGACTTAAAGCCATGGCCTTTCCAGTACAGGGAAGGGCCAGATCTACACTGGTAGCTTCTGTCTCATGAACTGCCTTATGCAGCTGTTTCCTAGGCTTTGGGGTATGCAGAGATTGGACTTGTTCTTCTGAGGATGAATCTCTTTCTCTTCCTCCTATAATACAATCTCTTTGGATGGATGTTGGTTTTAGAAGTCTTTTATTCAGGGTTAGATTTTAAGGGGTTGAGTACTGTTTTGGCATTGCCAGCTCAGTACTCTCTGCCACTGCTGTGGATTATCTAGTTCACCATTTTATGATGGTGGCAGCAGTTGAGGGTGTAAATGAATCAAAGAGCCCTTTTAATTATGTTAATTAAAAGAGCTTCTTTTACTRGCTTCATTTGAATGCTGCTGATTCAGAGCTTGTCTCTGTGAGAAGATTATTCCTGTATATAATGAGGCAGGGTGTGAATTCAGACTCCTATAGTTATATCATGCATAGAGGAAAGTTCAGTTCAGACGAGGCTGTCAGCACAGGGGTAGCTGTATCTGTTTATCTGGCCTGCTATTATAATAGTGGATTTGGTTAAAAATGTCTTTATGGAGACAAACTAGCCATTTAATTACTAAGCATACTTCTGCAGACAGACTCATTCCGTCATTGCATTAGCTCCAGGTGGATGTTGCTACATCTGTCTTGCGATCTTCCTTCTGCATTGATCAGCCTAGTGGGAAGGGTGAAGCAGAGGCCCTTCCCTCAAAGGGGTCTGTGCAGTGCTCTGCAAGCAACTTCTGTCCTGTTCATGTGTTTGGTCTCAAATTCAGTCATCTCAATGCTCAGGAGCTGTAGCTATTGGACTGCTGCTGACATCTGTGGGGGAAAGGTAGCATCAGTCTCTAGATATTCCTTGGGATTTGAGACACAAGACTCTCTTTTAGTCTCCCTGAAGCTATTTCCCAAATAAGCTCCTTCATGCAGGATGAGATTCCTCACAGAATGAAATGCATCTGGGCTTCCTGCCTTTCACTGAGGACCGCTTTGGAATGAAGCTTTCCCTTCTCACTTCCTTGCTGGTAGCCTGCTCTGCTCATGCCATGGCAAGTGGGTAAAGTTTAGGAGTGTGAAATGGCTCCTTAAATGTCTATGAGATGGAAGGGCAAAGCGGGCACAGCAAGCAGCATGCCTGTAGGCACGCGGGGAGGTGCTTGGCATGGCATGGAGCAGTTGGCCAGCAGTGCAAGCATGAGGGAGCTGGGCATGATGCAGGCTTAGGGCTGGAGGAGGACTGTAGAGACATTCCTTTCATTCTGTGCCAGGGCAGGACAGTGCTCTAGCAGCTGTGCAAGTGAGGACAGGGAAGAAAGGAGACAGACACCCTTCACCAGTGATGGAGCCGGCCATGTTTCTGATAACGTCTCTAGTGAACACAAAACACTGTCTACAAGCACACAGGAAAGCTTTCAGCAGGGATTGGGCTGAAAGCCACAGAAAACTGTATATGGGTCTCCTTGGTGTTCAGCCTTATTTTGATGTTAGCCAGCTGAGGGCAATGGCTACTGGGCAATAAAGCTGAAGTCACTCTGGAGTGGCAGGCAGCTATTTCTTTAGGCTCTGGCAGTGGAAATGCTGATTGCTCATTTCATTTATTTTCACAAATCTGGTGCAGGTGCCTGGCAAAGGCAAGCTCGCTTAGCCTTGCTGGTATTTTGGTAGTTGGGAAAAGCCAAGGCTCTGTTCTGTAGCACAAGTCTTATTTTTTCCCAGAGCGTCTTACCTCTAGTGGAACCTTTGCTGCAGTGATATCATACAGTGGAAGTGGTGCACTCTTCCTTTAGGTGTGTGTTGCCATCCTGTAAGCTGACCCTGAGATGCGAGTATGGAGTGTTTGTAGTGTTTTGCATGTGTGTGACACTTGCTCATGCCCCTGTACCACGTATGCCTCTGTGCAGGGCAGTCGAGAAAGGCTATTTAGCATTTTCAGGAGGAGCATGTTTTTTCAGTCCATTCTCCTTTCTACCTCAGCTCTTGTATTTCCCCTCCACTGGCTTTCTCTTGTTGAGTTTTTGCTTTTAAAGGGCAACAGTTGGGAACCAGCATTGCTCTGGCTCAGAGCAAGCAGCAGAAATCTGAGCTGGAGCTGCTTCTTGCTTTGTGAATCCCTTTCTCCTGTCACCTAGTGCGGTTTGAATTGCATTATAGGACTGACGTGGATGGATGAAGACAGGTCATGGCTATCATTATAGCTTTCCCAGGGTCCTGAGCAACCTCTCCTCTTCATGTGCTCTTATGCTATTTAATTTCTTCTAACACAATGAAAACAAATGCCAAATTAAGCTTTGTATTAGGGAATTACAGTGGAAAAAGATTAGGCTCATGGGGATTGCAGTTGTGTTGTGACAGAGAATGATCCTGGCTATCTGCCTGAACTGAGCTGCCTCTTGTCATTGCTATTGATTGTTCCTCATAGCAGCTGCTCTGTTCTCGGGTTTTGTTGCAAGCATGTGACGCTTTGGTCCTGGCCACTGAAACAAAGTGGGCCTTGGCTTGCAGGACGTCAGTAGGGTGCTGACGCTTTGGTTTACCAACACTCCAACAATTCCAGTGCAGTGCTCCAGCGGCCAGTGCAAAGGTTTTGCTGAGAGACCTGATCAAGCCTGGCAGCTCTTCTGTCCATTCTCACAAAGCTTTTTTGCTTGTGTCCTAAGGAGACAGACTTGCTTCAAAGTCAGGTGGGGCGTGAACTGTGCATCTGCCCTGTGGCTTGCCCAAGGGGCCTACCCTGTGGATGCTGGTGTGAAGACAGGCAGGTGATAGTTGCTGGGGGCTGCCCTGTGCAAGAGGGAAAAATGGGTGACTTAAATGCAGATATCCTTATCTGCTCCCTACATCTAGGGTATGGTGATAGTTCGGGCACCTCTTAACTGGTATCTTGAACACACAAGATGACAATTCCTTTTGGCTCAGAGGGGAAAAAATACTCCTTTCATAATGGATTTATTTAATTTAATAGATAAAGTGGCTAGTAGCTCTTTATTTTTTTAAAGTTCTACTCTAAGAAAAACTTCTCTGGGACAAATACATTAACAAGAGGGAGGCTCCTGGTTCTGAAACAGTTGCAGGTGATTTGAATAGGCTTTTCTTTCCTGCTGCAGCCTGCATCTTGGCACTGCTTGTGTCTACACTTTGCAATACTGAGCATGGTAAATCTGGGCCATAAGGTGTAGTGGACTGATCCCTTCCTTCAGCATCTGCCTCTGGTTGCAAAAGCTGGTTCTACTTGAAAAGCTATCTCTTCATCTTGTTGCTTCCACCTGCCCCACCTGTRAAGTGAAACTAGGCATTTCTTGTCATGGTATGATGGGGATCCCTAGGAGTTAACTCTGTCATATGTGTCGGTGCCCTTCTTTCTGGGGCAAAGGAAGATATAGCATTATGGCTGGTGGCCAGGCTTTCTAAGAGTCATCCTTTGCAGAGTTGTTTGTCAAGTTCAGTGGTTGAATCCTTGCATGAAGCCCCTGATGGAAACAGTTATCTGCTGTAGAGAACAGCCAGCTGTGCTCAGCTGTGTATAGCTGTCCTCAGACTGCCTAGGTGTGTGTTTTCGGATAGCTGTATTTGCTCTGTGTGCGTGGGGGGGAGGGGGAGCTTCCTTCCTGTATCTGTAATCTGGAGGCAAGTCAGCTGAGCTGCTTCCTGTTATCTGATGTCAAAATAGCAGGAGAGAAGGAATGAGTGAAAGATTTGAAATAAATACCTATAAACATAAAAAATATAAAAAATAAATATACCTCAAAGCAACAAAAAATGAGGAAGTTCCTGAAGAATGCTTTGYTCTGCTACATGGTATTTCTTAATATTTCAGGGACATGTGCACAGATGTGAAAGTAATTGGTGACTTCAGAGATTTCATGTTAGCTGCCTTCCCCTAGGCTGGCATGCTTAAAAAATGGGCAGCTTTACATCATTTTAAATAACAAATTTATAGAACTTCTGGAAAGCAAGGGACAGACTTTCCTACATGCATTCAAGTTTTGTTGACATATCTGTCCTTAAGATTTCACACTGGAAATTAAGCCATTGATCTGTAATCTGTAAGCAGCTGTGGGGTATGCCTATCACTTGGGAATATTTTATGAGGGCATATCACATTCTCACTTTGTTTCCTGCAGGCGTGAATTTATCTTTGGACCCCCTTTTGACATTCCTCCAGCCTCACTGATAAGCAGTCAGAATGTGTTGGATCAGGATCCCATTCAGTGCAAATTGGCCTTCACTCAGCTTATCTCAGGTGAAGATCTACCTGGTTCTTGCTCTCTTGGAGCAATGAGTAGAAACCAGGTTGCTTCAGCATAAGCATGGGAAAAGGCACAGAAGACCAGCCAAGTAGAGGGTATCTTTCATGAAATAAGGTCACTGCCCACAAGAATTAGTTGTCTTTGGATCACCAGACCTGTTGCTATGCACTTGTTTGTCTGTCAAGCAAATGGGCACTTCTGGCAGTCTGAGTGGCCTGTGAGGAAATATTCATTAAAATTCATTTTTTTTTCTAGTTATCAGCTTGCAAATTTTGTTTCAGTGCCTTTTGTTCATAGCTTTGCACTTCCAGGCTGGCAACAGGACTGCATTAGTGTTCTCTTAGGAGAGGCCAGGCGGGAAAAGCATGTGTGCTGCTTAGTTTTGGTATTCAGAGAACAGGCAGGTGCAGGAGCTGTGCATGCTGATTTTGAGCAGCTCAGGGTTTTTGTGGAAGAATCCAGGAGAGCTCTCCTGAAATCTGTGCTCATCATTGCAGACTGGCTGTTGGCTATTGCAAAGATGAGATGCTGGAACAGGTCCCTGGCTGGAGCAATAAGGGATAAACAGCCAAACTAAACTAGCCTGGAGTGAGATCATGCTGGTGAATGCCTTCTGGCTCACTTGTTCCTAAATTCAGGTCTGAACAGGGATCTGCTGATAGGAAGAGTTAACAGCTCCGCTGATGCTGTAGCAAGCATCTGAGTCAAAACCAAAGTGCAGAGGCAGAGATTACAGCTGGGGACTCCAGCAGGGGATACCTTGCTTGGTAGTATGCAAACCTATTTCTAACAGGTAACTGATTGGGCTATACCCTGTTGTGGTAAACAGGAGCTGGCTTCTGTACTCAGAAGCTTGCAGCCTAAATTCCAAACTAGCAAGGCATTAGGCCCCTCAGTTACTGGCACAATGTCAAAAGCACCTACACTTCCTTCTGCTATTTGGCTTCTCTTCAAAAGCTTTCAGTATCTGTGTGTCTGGCCAGTTTGGAGTCATAGCTTGGTGATGGGACTACAGAGAGGCACAGTTCCCTGGAGTAGCTGATGTGTAGGAAGGAGTCTGTCTGGATTTTTGTTGGTGCTGAACGAGGTGCAAGTTTAGCATGGATCTTACAGGGGCTGCACGGTTCCCTGCCTGCTCTTAGTCCAGGCATCTGCAGTCCGGGATGTTGTCACTGTATGGCCTCCTTACTGAAAGACACTGCTGGTCTATGAGGAGCCTGAAGGAACACAAGAGTTGTTGCCTGTGCTACCTGAACTGCAGGGACCATGGCCTCCAGAAGGACATGTGCAGGCAACAGTAAGGCCTTAAACATAGCCTGGAAAGAAGAGTTAGATTTGCTCCAAGAGATTCTTCAGTTAGTCAGGGCCAAGTCTGGGGCAGGATGGCTGGGTGGTACACCTCTACCAGAACTAGAGCAATGTCCTGAAGCTCCCTTGGCAAGTCAGTGGGCTTGGCAATGCCCRCTCCCTTCCCCATATGTGCTTTCTGCCAGCAGGAAAGGGAGATGCTGCTTTGGCATCCACCACCATCCCTGCTGTCCTTTATTTTCCATCCCTGTTTGAATGCATTTCTTTCAAGCTTACACTCTTGTTTACTGCTGCAATAGCCAGGGGAGCAGAAATGTTCCTGGCTCAGGCGATGATCTTTGTACTGACATGGAGCTGTTCCAGAGGGGGCYGCAATGTCACGGGTGAGCAGCAGCAGTGTGAGTTGCTTGGTGGAGTGTCCTGAATGCCCCCTCCCTCTTCGCCTCTCTCTGCTCCTATTTTTGTTTATTACATCTTGAGGATTTGTTTCCCACCCATCTCTCTCGAAATACTTTATGGGTCAACCATCCTGCTGACGTGTTATTGGATAGTGTCACATCAACAGGCAAGGCATCATGTTCCCTCAGTGCAAGAGCTCAGCAAAAGCCCTGCTGCTGAATATACAGGTGTGAAAAGGCCCATTTCCCTTCCCATCACTCCTTTTGCAGCTTACCAGAGAAGGTGCATGGGGGGCTTAGCTCTTGTGCTGGTCCTTGTCCATGTGTACTGCACAGGACTGAAATGACTGTTCTGTTTCATTTTGGAGCTCTTAGCCAGGATGCCAGGAACATCTCTCACCCCAGCTAACATCAGTTAGGTGATTGATCTGGAGTAGCAGACCCCTATGGCTGGGGGTGCTCATATGCAGTTATAAATAGCATGTGCTACTGAGTGCTTCTCAGGTTAGAGAAAGGTAGTTCAGGGGAATGCCTTCAGAATGAAAGGTGATGAAGTTTGCAATGGGCCTTAKTTCCTTTGGGCTCTCCTGGAAATAGCTCTGGATCTCCTTTGTTCCTGCTCCTCTAGGAAATGTGTGACCTGTATCTTGTTCTGGTTTTGTATTGTGGTGAGCAGACTTACCTGAGAATGCAAAGCAGTAGGTACTCACTGGGTCATTCTGGAGTCAAGCATGACTGGTGGAAGTGACAGCCAATTTTTTTAAACATGCTGATCTTGTCATATCAATAAGTTAATGGGAAACTGGCTTGACATTACTGGTTCATAATTCATTTTCTAGTTGTTGCGTTCAGGACTACCTTGCTACATTCAGCCTTGTTTTGACAAAACGCATTGTGGGGAAGAATGACTTTTCTAAAGAAAATAAAATATTTCATGTATTGTCATTATCAATATTACCATTATTAGAGGAATATTGGTTTAGTGAATCTGTACGAGGAGAAGTGCTGGATGAATTGGTTGGTGGGAGAAGAATGAAGTGTTTTCTCAGCAGTCRGTGCTAGCTATTACAGGTTGTCTGTGTCCCTTGGCACATACCCCAGGAAAGGGAAAGGAACTTAGCTCAGGTTTTTCATGTGACCTGTGTCCTGAATCACCAGACCCATCAAAACCCATGGGAATCTTTCTTGTGGACTGGAGTTGGCACTGGATTAATCCCAGCAAGTGGCAGCTTGTGGCTGACCCCTGCAGGACTTGTCACTCTCTACTACCTTTCATTTAGCAACTCCCTCTGGCAGCCTCTGCAAAATCCAAAGCAGAATTTGTACTTGTTTTCCTGGAACAGCTCTTCTGGTAATTGTGGGACTAAAACACTCTTGCCATCTTTCTCCTCCAAAATTATTTCCAAGAGGCCTTGTCATCTGTCATGGGCCCGGCTATGTAAACCTGACTCCTGTGGCTGAACCCTGAGCTGGCCCCAATTCCAGGAAAGCCAGTGGTACTGCAGATTGCCCTGTGCCCACCTCTCCTTGCASAGTCTTTCTGCTCTCAGCACTGGTGTAAGAGCCAGCAAGTCCAGTAGGATCACAGCTGCCTTTCAAGTAGAATAACCTGGAGCTGCTTGTACATAACCTGTGTGTGTATATACACGCATGTATAAAATACAAAAATGGTTCAAAGAAGGACATTGCTAACCAGGAATAAATTGTTTTGTCCCCTTTTTCTCCCCTGATACACAGCTGAGTGGCAGCGGGAACAGTGATAGAGCAGGCAGCTGCAATGTCCATTCTCAAATATTGGGACAGTCTGTTTCTTGATATGTTGAGATTTTACTGTTTTGTTTTCCTTAGAGCTAAAAATCTAGGCTGAAAATTGCTTAACATTAGTCATTAGCTCAACTTAATATTGATAACAACTGCAATTATTAAGTATTTCTTTCTGCGTACTAATATGAAGTCTGAAAGCATCTGTCTATAAGCACCATCTTTTGGGTCATCTTCCAGCAGGGCTTTGCACACAGTGTATCTCTGCACAGTTGCATGCTCAACACTCACCTGCCTGTTGGGTTTTTTATCTAAGACAGCAAATCCCTGCAATGCAGTCAGTGCAGTGGACTTGCCTAAGGTCCTGTGACCAACATGCTGGACTGGGGGTTCATCCAGTTTTTGGCTCCCTTGCAGGTTCTTTGTGTGTCTTTCAGCCCTTGTCAGATGTGAGGGCGTCTTAGAGATCACTATGAAGTACTTCCATGTTTATAAAATGTGATTTCAGTGTGAGGCTGACTTTCTTCATGTTAGGAAGGATGTTGAACCATGCATCTATCAGAGTGGAATGTCTTAGTGCTGATTGAGGAAGATCAAAGTTAAGCTGCTATACATTGCTCCAGGGCAGAGCAGAAGACTGGGATCATAGTGCTGAAAATCCCTTCAGAAAGGGGAACTTGAATTTTCTGCTAGGTCACTACCTCACAGTACCTATAATCCTGACCCCAGAGTCTGTGGTTATACTCTATGGTCTGATTCTGTGCTTGCTGGAGCTACTGGTGGTGGTGACTTTCCTAATACGGAATCGCATCCCATGCTGTGCTAGTGGAAAACATGCCGCTGTAGCACATCTTGCAAAAGAATGGGCTGTGTCAGAATAGTTCTGAGGGAGTTGCTCTTATCTCTGTTTATTGACCTAGGTCTAAGTTGGCTTCTTCCATTCTACTGCCTCCTTTCTGCAGCTGCAAGACTGGGTGGGGAGGAGAGCAAAGTGGGAGGGTTTCAAGTTGACTTGAACTGATAGGCTCTTTCATCTTTGTCCAGGAACAGAATTTCAGTTTGATTGGAGACAAGACCTCATTTGCGAGAGCATAGCTACTTTCCCTTGATCTCCTTACTGCTCTTGGACATATATTCCCTATGTCCCTGGGAGTACAGTGATTGCCTGGTACCTGGGGAATCTAGTTTTGCATCTCACCCTGGCTAAGAGACAAGCCTGGAAACAGCAGTCAGTATGTGCAAAGGGCAGCATGTTGAGGATTTGGCTTGGTTTGATGTTTTTGTTTTTGGTCTGTTCAACCCCCCTCCAGCCCTTCTTCCCTTTTCCACTTCAGAGCTCTGATGTTCTTGCCAGATTGGGTTCCTAGTGACTCTGAGATAATGGGCTTAGATGCCTTTCCTTTTGCACAGGCAGGATGCATCTTCTCTCTCCAACCCCAGCTGGGTCACTGTGTGAAAGTGCAAAGCATGCACACTTCTTGAATCCTTCTTGCTATCAGGGCCTGTTTTAATGCTGTGGAGATGGGTGCAGTGGAGGGAATGATGCACCAACATCTCCCTAGGTGTCTCAAAGTCACTCCTTCCCTAATAGAGCATAGTAAACTGAATCCTAGTCAAGATTATGATCTTGACTCAACTGCCTCAAAATGCCTGTCTCCCTTCCCTCTGCCTAAATGGAGCTATAGGACAGTGGATTTGGATTTGGCAGGATGCTCAAGCAATGCTGAGAGAACACAGCAACTCTGCAAAAAACATAGGAAAGCTCTACTTCTGCCTGAAATATGGTTGAGATTGTCAAGAGAGCTGTTGACAACTGATTAGCTGGAAAACACCAGTGTTTCTGCTTACTGACAGGTGTCTTGTTTCAAGTCAATAAAAAAAGATGCTTGTAGAGAAGTTTTAGTGGAAGATATTTTAGAGTGGGCTTAGCCAAAGCTCAAAGCTGTTAAAGCAGTGCCCTTGTCTTGTGTTAGTTTGTCTTTTTATCAGTCCTGCATTGATCGGTGAAGCAGATTCATACGATCTTCCTGGACTTTATATAATGTGTAAGATAATGGAAGCCTATCACAGTGAGCAAGTGTGAGGGCCAACAACAAATTTCAGTGACTTCTGTAACACTGTCCATTATAGCCTTTCATCTCAAGTTATATCAGCAAGTAGAAGAAATTGAGTAAAGCTGGACAAGGCTTTTCTGTATCTAATTTTAAGAAGGTAGTTTTGACTAGCATTTCACAGTGCATTTCTTTCTCTTGTTGCAGGTGAGGCTGGTGCCAGTATCATTCGAGTGTCAAAAGAAGCACGGAAGAGGTTCTTGGGCCCACTCCACCCATCTTTCAACTTGGTGAAGATCATTCGGATCTGCATGTCCAAGACTGTGCCAGAGAATGGGCATGAAGTAGCAGCAGGACGCTTGGGCATCTCCCTCACACGGGTCTCTGATGGAGAAAATGTGATACTGTCAGACTTCAAGTCTAAGGAGGAGCTGATCCAGGTGAATGGGAGCATAGAGCAGAGGGCTAGGGTGGGGCTGCAAGCTGTTTTTTTGTTTTTGTTTTTGTTTTTTTTTTTTCTTGGTCTCCAAGTGCCCTTATTAATGGAATATAATTGTCAGCATGTGCCAGTGGTACTCTAGGAAGAGTAGTGGATTCAGTAGGCTTTGATCTGGTTCTTACTCAAAGGGTTTTACATGCTGGATCTCTTTCTCCCTCAGGCCTGTGTCTGCAGCACTTTTATCCCTGTCTATTGTGGGCTGATACCTCCAACCTTACGTGGAGTGGTAAGTAAGAGTCTAAGATACTCCTTCATTAAACTATATGCTAATAAAAGAAGTCAGAAATGCTGGTGCTCAATTTTTACAGTCCTGTTGCCTCCCTGCTGGCAGTAATTAGTTTGAAGAGGCACAAGAAATCTCCAGATAAAC
>NW_028185472.1:1807801-1821405 GCF_003343005.1 Rhea americana
GTTCTTCATTGAATGTACCTTCTTTTCGGTGCTGCCTGCAGTTGACTGAAAATGCTAGACAAATTACTCTTCCTATTCTGCTGTGGTGTATTTGTACCATTTCTGCGATGGGCAGTTCTCTCTTGCCTTGTTTTGTCTTCTGGATCTTGCATGCAGTAACTGGTGCGCTCCCCCCCTCCATACTCTTCTGTCAGGAGTGGATACCAATTCGGGCAAGTGATAACTGTTTTAGAAGATAGTTCTCCTAGCTTTTTGGTACAACACTCTAGCACTGAAGCTTCAAACCTCTGCTCATGAAGAGTTCAGATCACCCCAGGATACAAATTACTTAGTATAGTCCATCTCCCACATGCCTGGGACTCTGCAAAGTTTTAATGAGAGGTGATGACACCAGACCTCTCTTCCATGAATTTCTTATCCTTTGTATGGAGAGTAGTGCTCTGCTGCCTAATAGAGCTATCTTTAAAGGGAACCTGCTGCTCTTCAATTTCTTCTCCAGGACTGTCTGGAGTGAGCTCTGCTCTCCATGTCAGTAGATTCCAAATGCAAGCTTCTGCAAAGTACACAGACCTGAAAAAAGTGCTGGGGTGTCTCTGCATATTGCAGTTGTGCTTGAGGGCCTCAGCTGAACTTGGACTCCTCTTCTGCTACATAAGTTAATGCACACATTAAGAGGCAGCCTGTTTGCAAACTAACTACTCAAAAGGGAACTGTTATATATGCCTTGGTTTCCCCTCAAGAGACCTGGCCAAAATGCCGGTCTGCCAGAGCATGGCATTGAATCT
Organism: Rhea americana; assembly: GCF_003343005.1. NCBI lineage: Eukaryota > Metazoa > Chordata > Aves > Rheiformes > Rheidae > Rhea > Rhea americana. Next base: position 1,808,587 of record NW_028185472.1, read on the forward strand.
GTTCCCTGTGTCCTAAAAGTGAGATCAGTTTTGTTCCTGTGTAATATATAGTTTGCCTGTTTTTTTTGTCTTGTCCAAGATGTTAGGCAGGGAAGTGATTACAGCAAATATAACTAGAGGAAATGTCTTCAGAGAAGTGACAAAATTGGCAATGCTTGGGTGTTCGCTCAATAGCTACAGGCTAAGCTTCTGTCCCGCAGCTGGTGAGAGCGTAGAGGTGGCTCTTGCATGAGCCCTCTTGGGTAGCAGTTGAGATCAGCTCGGCTCAGGAAAACCTCCTTCTTTCCAACTGCATATATCATGAGGGTTTCTGGAATTTGCAGCTGCCCAGGCATACCAGGGGATGACCTCTCATGTCAACACTTCCTATGGGAAAACGGGAAAAAAAATGAATGTGATGGGAAAATTAATTCCTCTCTCTCCCTCCAGAAAATAATGGCACCTTCCTCCTTTGAAGAAGTTGCTGGTGAGGGGAGAGGCTGAACTAGGCTGGGTATGAAACTAGGAAAAGGCCTTGAAACTGGGCTGTATAGCTCCTAGCAGTTCTGCAATTACTGTATTTACCAATGAAAAGACTGACAGGTTATCTCAAAGCAGAAGAAACAGTTTTCATGGCATTTGAAAAAAAATTGTGTGCAAGGTAAAATCTGTACCGAAATCCTCCTTTATCCTAATCTTCCAGTGGTCTCTTCTCTGAATACTTGTAGCCACATGAATAGGAGGATGAGGATGATGTGTGTTCTTTCTAATGACATCTGTTCACTCATGCTGCCACCCTCAGGGACACTTATGCTTCTGCATCCTGGCTGTAAAATGTGCATTGTTGTAGATAAGCTGCAAAAACATTTACCTCCATCTTCTATAACCAAAGTGGTTATCTGGCACTTGCACTGCTTGCATTACTCTGTCCTCTTCTTGCTCCACTTATCCCAGTCTCTTCCCTGCACTGGGAGTCAATCAGCCAGACTTCTCCAGCTTGAGCTCTGAGCCCAAGAGCCTATGAGCTCTTCCCTGGGCTCGCAGGAGCTGATCAAAGAGGTCTCTGCCTGTYTGCCCTCCAGAGCAAGAGAACAAAGCACAAAGCATCCTCTGACCTAAAGGGACAGCATTTTTCTACGCATCATGCTGCAAAAGACCAATGCCAGTTATCGGTCTGCCTGTGAGAAAAAGCAAAGCATGGGGCAGAATGAAGCACCTTCTCCTGCCATCAGTGTTCCCTGCTTTGTATGGGTTCAGCCTGCACTAGCTTTGCCTTGTGCCTGCTCAGCTCTTTACCACCTCATTAAGCTGGAAGATGGGTTCCTCTTTGACCTTGCAGTCCCTTTGGTAGCAGCTGTAACAAGCTCATTCCCTTTTTGGCCATCCAAAGGGAAGAGTTTCAGGCAGAAAATGGAAGGATCAGCCCTGCTGTAAAATTGGTAGGACTCTTCTGTGGCAGGGATTCGCAAGAGCTGGAGTTGTTGGTCTGCAGGGGTCTCAAACCTGCTCTTTCAGCCTGACCTGTGACCCTTTTCCTTTTTATCTTCTGCATGTTGCTTGCTCTGCCAAAGGCCTGTGATAGGGATTGTCTTGCTCAGCTCCTTGTGCAATTATGGTACTTTAAATAATTCTTTGAATTGAGTACATGCTACCAGGGCTGTCCTTCCTGCAAGGATAACATAAATGTATTTATGGTACTTATGTACAGAACATTCTCTGATAAGAGGGTGCCTGCTGGGGCAAAACCCAAGTCTCTTGTACTCTGTTATCATGCTAAAGCGAGTGAATTCCAAATGTGTATGCATGTGTTGAGACTGCTGCTTGATAAGCTTGCTAGCAACAAATCAGCTGCTCTTGTTTTTATTAAATTGTCCTCTAGTGGGACCTGTGTCTGAGCTCTTTAATTTTAAAAACAAGTCAAGAATGGTTTATTTGAATGGCTCAGTGTCAGTGTGACAGCTTAGTGGTAATTTGCACTGTGAATGGTTGTTGGAGTGTCATTATTTAATTGGACAATGAATTATGCCTTTTCACTGAGAACACTGGTGACCAAAAACACAATCCTAGGGAGAAAAGCACATAACAAAAAGAAGTTACAAGCAACACAGTTGTGGTATCACTGTTTCTAGTTTATCCAGTGCTGGTGGATGTTCTCTCTCTTCTTCCTAAGTTGTTGGAACAAACATGAAGAGGGACACAGAAAAGAAAAGCTGCTTAATCAGTTACATGAATGAAGGTCCTTTATTCACCTTTATTTCAGAGATATGTGGATGGAGGGATTTCTGATAATTTGCCACGCTATGAGCTGAAGAACACAATCACAGTGTCTCCATTCTCAGGAGAGAGTGATATCTGTCCACGGGACAGTTCCACAAACATGCATGAGCTCAGAGTCACCAATACAAGCATCCAGTTCAACCTTCGCAACCTCTATCGACTTTCCAAGGCCTTGTTCCCTCCAGAGCCGCAGGTGAGACTCCTGTCAGTGCTGGGATTTAGGAGCAGTAGACAAACACTAGCTGTACAGTGCAGCTCAACAGGAGAGGATTCTAGATGCCATATTATTTTTGCATTTGTTTGTCTGTTTTTTTTCACTTTGACATTAGCAACCCAGTGACTTGGCAAACCTTGACCATTTGCACAAAGTTGTATAGATGGCTTGGTTTTCTTTTACTACTGAAAAATCTGGAATTTAAGTGCTAGCAGTTGCTTGGAAAATATTGCCACGTGGCCCTCTGTAAATTGCCATTTGCCAGGGATGCAGCCCTACTTCTAAACAAGGATGTATAAACTCTCAGAACCAATATGCTCTCAAATTTCTTAAGGTCAGGTGGGAACTGCCAGCCTGAAGCCAGTCAGTCTCCTAAAAAGTGCTAGTAGAGCAGGTGGCACTCTAAACAGCTTTGTGTGCTTCTCCTTCCAAGAAAGGCAAATTCAGCATTAGAAATCCCTGGCACTGGAGCATAATAAGCATGTGTTCATGTGCTTAATCACTTGTCCAAGTGTTTTCCCTGCCCCCTCCTGGGGCTAAGATAAGTYTTAGCCAGCTTTATCTGCAAACATACTATGGCCCTTCCTGGCATCTGCCAGGAAGTTGTCTGTGCTGGCTGCTTTTTCAGGTGGTTTGCTAAAGGCTGCCCACAGGAACCTCAGCTCTAGATGAGCAAGTGCCCAAATCTAGGCCCATCCCTATGTAGAATCTGCCCACTCCAACCTGAATTATTCTGTGATTCCTTTATCAAAGGTATTTGTATTATGCCTCCCATTCCTGCTCAAAGCCTGGGAAGGGCTGGCAAGGGTGAGCCTTGTGCTTGGTGTAGCTCAGGAGCGAGGAGAATTCCAGACTCAAACTGGATGTTTGCTCTGCTCAGCCAGACCCTCTCCAAATGACTTGTGCTTGCCTGTCTCTTTCCACAGGTGCTGCGGGATATGTGCAAGCAGGGCTATCGAGATGCACTCCACTTCCTGAAGAAGAATGGTAAGGCACTGGGTGTTTGTACAGAATGTGCTCTGACTTGTTTAATCACTTCTGGAGCAGGCTTGAGGGCCTAGTCTTGAGCAGGTAGCTAGTGGTGTGTAGGAAAGATGGAAAGACAGTTTTGATCTGGTGTGTGGGGGAGTGAGAGTTGCACCTTGGATGTGGGAAAATGGAAGTTGTAAAGCAAGCAGATTTTAGCACTTCAGGAAGCAGAGATGGAGAAGACACCCTTCCCTATAGAGTCATACAGAAGGACTCTAATGGCTTTGAGACCAGAGCCAGGGTCGCTTTGGCACAGCTGAGCAGGGAGGCTGTTTAGGCCGCCATGCTCTGTGTCACAACAACACAGTTGGGCACCAGTGCCTTTTGGAGCTCATGAAGATACCCTGCTCCTCTTTAGGTGCAACTAGAGCATGTGCTGCGCTGCCCTTAGCAGCCTGCAGGGCCTGGCAATATGATGCTCCCTGCTTCCCTCCTTTTAAGTGCTGGACTTTCTTGTCGCCTGCAGCTGTTGTAGCATGCTGTGTGTCTGGTGCCGCCTAGTGTCAATCTATAGCAGATCAAGCACACTTGCTCTGTGTTGCAGTACCTTACTGGGATAAAAGCAGTCATGCAGCTGTGTGCGTGGACTAAGCAGTAGGAGGGAAATCCTGCCTGTAGAAGTGGTATTCAATGGCAGAATGTACAGCAATTAAATGTTACCAAACAGCATCCTGCAGCGCTTATAGGGCAGAATTGCTAGAATTTCTGGCAGGGAAAGATCAGTTGAAGTTAAAGCAGCCAGATTTCAGAATGTTGTAAACATCACAATAGATAAAACCTGAGCAGGCTGGATGTGATGTCTGTCTGACTGAAGAGTGTGTTAGGGTGAAGCAAGGCCTAACATTCCAAAGGCCATGCAGCAGGGCAGCTAGTTTGCATCATTCTGATGGTATGACTTCTCTCTCAGGCCTCCTTCATCGTCCAAGTCCTGCCCGTCCTCTCCTTGCCATAGAAGCTCCCCCAGAGGAGAAGAAAGAGGGAGAAACAGAAGCTGAGGAGCAGTTGGAGGACAACGCTGCCCTTGCTGTTGTTGAAGAACACATCTTTGAACACTTGCCTCCCAGATTGAACCAAGGTATAGCCCCAAGGGAGAGAGTCCRAGCAGTAGTCTTCTGCTTCCTGGCCCACAAAGGATTGCTGGGATGTGGGTATTGTTTGTGACCATGCTTCCCTGGATCCCATTCCCTTGGAACTGAGCTGGCACCAACTAGTCCTTAACTGGAGTCTGAGCCCATTACATACAGGTGTGGCTTGGCCTGTGGAGGCAGAGCTGCAAAAAGGTTACTTATTTGACTCTGACCTGCCATTTTGATGCTTGTTCCTTTGGGAGTCTGATAAAACTAAAAGCTGCTGCTCCTCAGCTGTGCTCATAAAATGATTCCCTTGAGCAAGACTTCCTTAAAAATTCAAAGTGGAGAGGAGAGATCACAGGCTGGGTAACTCCAAGGATATGAGAGGGAAAGGAATATTCCTGCTGAGAGGATTCAGTAGGTTTTTTGTTTGTTTGTTTTGGGTTTTTTTTTTTCTTCAGCTCTTATGGAGGCTTGTGCTGAAAGAAGAGGGTTTTTGACTGGTATCTCCAACATGCTGCCTATACGTGTGGCCACTGCAATGATGGTCCCCTACATGCTGCCTCTGGAGTCTGCAGTTTCCTTCACGGTCAGGTAGGCCTTCAGCTGGTTCTCTTGATGGCTTTCTTTTCAGTGCAACCAAGTGTTTGGTATAGCTCTTGGAACATGAGTGGAGAGAGGAGTAGGATCCTTTTCAACTCTGCACTGTACAGTTTCTGACAAAGGTGTTTGTGCCAATTATGAGCCACATGAGGTGGGAAAAGTCCCACCTCCCAATGTCACTCAACTACAGCCAATACTTAAGGCTTGAAGACAGATGGTTGCATACTGGAACTTGCTGTATGGACTGTTGATAAGCTTCATAGCCTGGAGGAAAGAAATCTGGATTGAGAGTGAAGATGAAAGTAGGAACAACACAAGAGGCATCGTTCCTCAGGGGTGAAGAGTAGAGTAGTCCTAGCTGTCTCTAGCTTTACATTGTGCAACTGGGAAGGTAGATCCATTAGAGACTTTTTCATAATAAAAGGTACCCTTTTGAAAAGTTTCTGGAAGGAGGGAGTACGTGCTAGAAAGGGTTAGAGGAAAAACATCTTCCAAATCTGAAGAGGATGGAGAATATGGAAGGTGCCGGAACAAAATGTGAAGATAAGTACTAGGCTGTTTCTCTCCTTCAAAGCTGCTTCCCCTCAGTTTCATGAATGGTGGTGGAAAGGCCTCTTACTGCACTTTTTGTTAAAAACGAGTAACTTATTCATAGGAGGCAAAACTAGGTCTCTTTTATTGAAGGAGAAAGTGTTAACACTTAAAACCATTGCCTAGAACATATTTCTCTTCTCTCCTCCAACAACATTCATCTCGGCCAATTGGACAGGGAGTAAAGGTCTAGTAGTTCTGGCCCCTCCTATCCTTTGTGTGATTCAACTAATGGTTGTGTCCTGTCTCCCAGGTTGCTGGAATGGTTACCAGATATCCCTGAGGATATCAGATGGATAAGGGAGCAAGTGACTGAAATCTGTAACTACCTTGTGAAGAAAGCCAAAAAGAAACTGGGCAGCCATCTTTCAGCCAGGTATGGCTGCTTTCCTCCACTGGACTGTTTTGGAGTAGTGCTTCATTTCCACTTTTGTCCATCACTTCTACAGGATCTACTTAGGGCAGAGCAAGTAAGGCACAAATCAACTGCAAGGATTTACTGCCCAACTTAGTGTTAATCTGGCTTATAGTCTTTTGACCTTAACTGTTGGATGTACTCAGCACTTGATCCCCTTCCTTTCTCCCAGGGAGACCCTGTAATGAAGCTGTTTATTACCGAAGCAATAGGGCAGAAGATGCAGGTATAATTAAAATATTATGCTAGCTCCTTTGTAGAAGACAGGTGCTTGTCTGTGTGGTGTTTGTCAGCCAAGGATCCTGTAACAGTTCCTTTTCAAAGGTATTTGAGTTCAAATGACTTTTTGCTTGGAAGTGTGGGCTGCAGAGGCAATGTTATGGCCAGGATCCAGGAACCATCAGATGGCTTCCATGTGCAGCAGAGTGCTTCAGCTGTGCATGTGTGCCTTGGCTGTGGCTTGTGCTTCTGAACTGAATTCCCTGCTGAGGGCCGCAGCTTGAGGCTGAGGCAAGACTATTGCATAGATCAGAACAGGAAACTCTGTATTAAAGTAGCAGCCAGAGGTCCTAGCTGTGATCAGGATCCTAGTATGAGGGATGATTCTTACCCACAAGAGCTCATGGTCTGAATAATCAAGAGATGCAAGGGGGAAAATGGGTACACAGAGAAATCCTAAAATCATGCAGCCAGTTAGTGGCAGAAAAACACTCTGGTTTGTGAAGCTCTGATCTGGTGAAGCTTTCCATGTACTGATTCTTTGCATGTCTTTGCCTTTCAGGCTTTATTATCATCTTGAGCTTGGAGGAACCCAGAGCCTGCCAATTTCTTCAGCAGCTGCGTGTGGTGAAACACTGCCCATGTGGATGAGAAGTAACCGTTCCCTGTCCGATGTCATGCTGAAATGGGAGGAGTACCAGCGCCAGCTCATGCTGGGCTTACTCTGCATCAATGTGGACATGCAGGCCTCCCTCTTCCCTCAGGAAGGATTTCAGATAAAGCTTCCACCTCTAGACTATGCAAAAGAGTGCCTGCCACTATTCTGAGCCTGCTACCATGAGGGAATGGGGGTGGGTGGGAAGGGTGTTGGATGGGACCAGTCTCATCCCCTGGCAGCCTGCTGCCCTGTGCTTGTGAATATGCTGCAAAGGGGATTTTCCAGGGATGGAGACTGGTGGAAATGACTGTAGCCATTTGTTGCCCGCTGGGCCAGGCAAGGAGTCTCTGTGTTCAAAGAAACACATGTGCAGGCACTTTGCTTTAGACTTACCTGGCCATTTCCTGTGGCCAAGCAGATGCTGACCCAGCTGGGCTCTCCCAAATAATGCACTTTGAATTGCCATTAGGTTTTTACCACCAAATAATCAGGATGTAGCTGACATTCTGGAGTTCATATAGCTTTAGCTTTCTCTGGTTTCTAGAGGCCATCAGTTTTTCTTTTTCTTTTTTTTTTCTTTTTAATCATCTGATATCACTTAGCTCTTCATGCTACTGAAAGATGAAGTAGCATCTGTTGCCAAACCAAACTTCCTCTTAACTTTCTTCACTGAAGCCAGATCCTTTCCTCTGTCCCTAAGCTGCATCCTCACTGGAAGCCAGAGCTGGTTCTGTTGCAGTCTGCACTGGAACTGCAGAAATGTAGGGAAATTATGCATTTACCTTGGTTAATGTTGTGGTTGCTCTCTCACTGACTTTTGTCTTGGTGGAACTTTTGCTGTCTGAACTGAGTGTTAAATCATATTTTAAAGAACTAGGTTAGACTAAGCTATTTTTTTTGGTTTTCCAGAGAAACTCATTGAGTTTGAGGCCCCATTCTAGTCAGTGTGAATGCAGTTAGTGTGGGGTTGCTTTGGAAAAGCCTCAACCTGGCTCTCCAAGGATTGGCCCAGCATCTGGTATTGGGAAAGGAATGTGAAGTGTCTGTAGGAAGGTGAGATTGTGTGGGCATGTTATTTTTGAGAGGCTTGTGGTAGTGTGTCACAGCAAATGCAAGGAAGGAGCTGACTGAGAGGGGTCAGGCTTCACCCCTTAAGGGACCATACCACTGAAGGAAATTCTAAGTTGGTACCATGGCAGGGGACTCTACTGACCTCAGGCTCTATTCTTATCTTGTGTTGGAAGAATTTGGACACTGAGGACTGAGGTTTGGGAGTGATAGGGATGCAGGCTTCCAGCTCTGTCAGCCCCACCACATGCCTATCTTGCACTGTGGCTTACAAGTGGTACCACAGTGCATCTGGCAATAGCAGGAGCATCAGCACAGGTACAGCCCTCTTGGAGCTGGCTACATTTGACATTTGTCTGTCTCTTGAAAGACTAGAGCTGATGGGTCTGTAGCAGGGCAGGACTCTGCTTTATAAGTTACTGCCTTCACAGTGGCAGCCTAGTTGCAACTTGCTGTGTGCAAACAAACACTCTGATCTCCCCAGGGTGAAACCTGGCTTCCTGTGGGGATTGCACATGCTTGAGCTTAAGTCCTTACACTGGGACACAACCAACTCCTAGTATCCTTTTTCTGCAGCTTGCCTAGCTGCATGAAGCGTCCTCTACCTCTCCTAGCACAAACAGTGTGCAGCTGGACAAAGCAAGTGCATGCTGTGTTTGTTTGGGAGCAGGATGGGGTGCCTGAAGCTGATACATGTAGGAAAGTGATTTGTAATAGGCTCACAATTGTCCCTTTAGTTTATAAAGGGAAAATATCCCCAGAAATTCTACTGATGGCTGGAGAAAGTAGTGAATCTATTTGATCACATCTGCAACAGAAGGTCACCAAGTGTGGAAGAGAAACTTGGAGGATTCTGAAACCAGAAGTTAGGAATATTAGATTATAAAACAAATCAGTCTTAAAGATGTAACACTGTCTAAAGCCTGCAGAAGGAGCTCGCTGCTAGATGGATGTAACTGTAGTCTAGGTGAACTAGCAACAAGCTGCTATCAGTTTTGTGGCAGCAGGATAAATCTGATGAAACTTGGCATCAAAAAGGGGTATTTATGTGGGCTTTCCTCCCCACATCCCCACTCTCTGGGCTGCCTTCTTTGGAGGAATGAGAAATGCACTTCTACTTAGCTTGCCAAATGGTATCTCTGCTCCTCATGCATGCAGAACAATTGGCAAGAACATGTAGATATTTAATGGCATAAAATGAAGGGATTTCCTCCAGAAGCAAAACATCTGTGAGGGGCAGAGCCAGGAGATGGGAAAACTTTGTGCTTGGAGGCTACTACCCTCTTGACTCTGCCTTGTTTGTTTAAACATATGGGTGGAGAGAATGAGGCAACTATTTTTTTATCCCTTCTTCCTGGACCGGTAAAACCACTGAGTGATTATGTAAACCACTAAACTATGAAATAAAACTCTCTTGGTAATAGAATCTGCTAAGTAGTCACAGCTTGGCATGCTTTTCCTCTGCATCCCCTCTTGCCTTTTCTTGTCTTTCATCAGAACTGAATGGACTGGTGCCACCCTCTCCCAGTGCCCTGATCCAGAAGGTTTGCTGGTTCTGGTCCATCCATTTCAACAGACTTAACTGCTGTGGCTAGTGAAAGGCCCAAGTTTTGTTCTTTATATAACCTCATCTGTCTTTGATTTGTTATATTAACCTCCCAAAGAAAAGCTTTTGTATGCTTTGACTGTAACCACAAACCAAAGCCAAGCTTCAAATGCAAAGGGCCAATTCTTCAGAGAGGAAACTCCTGCTTTCCCAATGCTAATTTGCAGGGTGTGAACAGATAGTGGGAAAGCACCACCCTGCATTAATCCTTTCTTTGCCTAAATTTATTCCCCAGATAGCACAGTGGTTTTTGTGATAGCTAGTTGACTTCTCTCTCTCTCTATATATATATGTATAATAAAATTTTATATCATGATCAAAAAATGGTAGCTCTGTCAAAAAAAATAATAATAATACCCCCTAAACTACTTTCTTCCTTCTCTTTAAGAGAAGTTTCAAGCACCTGTTTGAAATTTTTACTGCTTATTCATCACAGATCACAAAGGATGAGGAGGATAGGAAAGATAGCCCAGCAGATGCAGAAAAAGGCCTGTGGTTGCTTTTGAAGAATGGCTTTTGATTATGCAGGTCTATCTTGTCTGGATCAGACCCCATTTCTCTCAAATCCCTGGAAACATCTTGATAAACCTGTCTAGGTCCAACCTAGAGTCTATCATAATGATGTTATCTGGAATTCTTCTCCAAGTCTTTGCTGTGCGTTTGCCTTGTGGTACATGTTAGCTGCTCCCCAGCAGCTACTAATTAACATACATTTATCAAGTTTATAGGAACAAGGTAATCATCTGTAGTGGCTGGGCCCATCTTCAGTGGAATGTGTAACTGGGCAGCCCAGTGGGTACTTGTCAGGGCCTGGCTGCACTCCAGTATATGGTGTTTGAGAGCTCAGGTTCCTGGACCAAAAGTTCATCTTGCAGTCCATGTCACAAGTCCCCATGACATTCACTTGAACACCTGAAGGGTTCCAATCGTTGCAGTTTCCACTGTTCTATGTAAAGGATTCCTGCATTCAGGAATCCACTTTTTTTTTTTTTTTTTTTTTTTTTTTTCTCCCTCTCCTTTCTATGGTACAGGTATTGCTGCTTTTAACAAGGCTAACAGTGAAGTTTGGGGGCATCTAATCAGCTCCTAACCTGTGCAATACTGTAAAGTGTTTCATGTTGTGCACAACAGTGTGCATCTCTGGCATGCTCTGTAAGCCACAATGAATGTATGGTATGTTGGGTTTGGTTTGCTGCCTGCCCTACTGCTAATATAACATTGCAAGTTGATTTTCAAGGGGGAGGGGGAAAAGCCCAACTTCTGACCACTCTTCATAAGACCTAGGAATTGTTTTCTTATGTCTTTGGGAGGACTGTGTACCTACAGCTCTATGATCAGGGAATAAATGAGAATTTGCTCTCTCCCAGTACTGGGGTGTCCTCAGTATATATTCTGTATTCCCCACTACTTTGTCCTTTTTATTTTTTATTTTTTTAACAAATTCATTAATCTGGTGATGAAGCTTTCACCTCTTCCATAGAGAGGAGAACTCTCACTTTCACTAAAGGAGTTGTGGGAGAAATACCTGAAACTAATTGAGTTTTCTTTTGTTTTATGCTGCACTGCCCAATATTTGGGGTCCATTTCTGGTAAATCTGTGGTAGAAGTGGTAGCAGGGTTGCATGTTGCCAAAGTCGGAGAGCCTTGCCAACATGGTTCTTAAGCACTTTTTTTTTCCTTCCCCTTTCTCTGTAAGTCAATGAGAACAGACCATCTCACCTGGCTCCTACATCAGCCAGTTTATGCCAAACTCATCCTGTGCCTTTGCAGTGGGCTGTGGTCTGCCTGCCTGCCTTCTGTATCCCTGTGGTGTCTGCATCTTTAATGCAGTACTTAGACCCCTCTCTTCTTCCTCCTTTCCATTACTGCCACCAGTGGGATGTTGCTCTGTTTCCAGTCTCCATGTGGCTCCACTAGGACAGTTTTGACTTAATGGCATCTGTCTTATTGTATGGACCCACATCAGCCTTCCTGTAAAGGGAGGGGAAACCTGTAATTCTAAAACAGAAGATGAGAAATGTAACTTTGGAACACATACCTTCATCTTTTGGGTTTTCCTCTTGCTCTGGAAAATAGCATCTAAAGCAGATCTTCACCAGCTAAATGTTCCCTGGGATCTTCTGCTGTCAGCGAGTCTGAGAAGACCCTTAAGCACACAGGACTTGTAGAGCGCTGTGGAAATTACTGATGTCAGAGCAGCAACTAGACTAGCAATAGCGTATGCAAGTATATTTACACAACAATGTCATTTAGTAGTTCTCATAGTCACTTTGACAGTTCAGTATTAAATTGTTAATGCTTTTCTTTCCCCCCTCCTATTTTTTCTAATATTTTGCTGAAGGAAATGTAACTATTTATTTTGGCAGAAATATATCTTCTAATAAAAAGTTTCTCAGTATACTTACCTGGCTGTGGTAGGTTGCTTGCCTTGCCATTTAGAGGTTTATTAAATATACATATATTTTTGAGTGCACTGTACTGTGTGGGTTTGTTTTGCTGGACACTGTTCACTTCACTGAATTTTAGATAATTCCATGGCAAACGCTATGTCAAGAGGTGCTGAGTGGTGCGTTGACCTAGAAGGTGGAAAAATGGAAAACTCCCTCAAACTGAAATGCCCCAAAGGCAGTTAGTCTCTTCTGCTTTGGAGGGGAAGAGGCTGGGCGCGTAGATTTGCAGTGATGGTGAAACTAAAATCACAGGGGTTGGATTTTACTCGTTTTCCAACAGGGGCTGCACGGCTTGTGCTCTGCCCCTGCAGTCCTTGACCCTCGTGAAGAGCTTTTGCAGGTGACACAGAAAGACGCTAGTGCCGTAACCAACGTTGTTGTACTGTGCCGCTGGTAACGCCGGCAGCACTTGCTCTTTTAATGACGGCAAAACCAAACATCCCCGCTGAGCAGCGAGGGCGCCCTGAATTTCCGAAGTCTGTATTTGCTCCACAAACCAGCCCGGGGATGAGAGGGTGCCTTCAGCGGCTCGGGCTGGGGGCGGCTGCGGGGCCTCGTTTCACCTTTGCGGGGTTCGTTTTCCGAGGGGCAGCGGGTTGCTTTTGGCTGCCGCCGCCCGCCGCGGGGGCCGCCGCCGCCC
>NW_028185472.1:1821640-1962354 GCF_003343005.1 Rhea americana
GGTGACCGTTGGCCGCTGAGGGGACCGTTGGCGCCTGAGGCGACCGTGGCCACGTGGCGCCCGGGCCCTCCCYCCTCGGCCCACTGCCGCCCTTACCTCCGCCTCGAGGGAGCGCGGCGTGAGGTGTCGGGGAGCGGCGGCCTTCCGCGAGGGTCGGGGTCGGGCGGCAGGCGCCCGCTGGGCCGGCCTGGCCTCGGCGGGCGTCGCTGGGTGTCGGGGACAGTTCCCGCGGCTCGCCCGGCGGTTCGGGGAGCTCCTCGCGCTCGCTGTGGCGGAGGTGGGCGACGCTCCGCGGCTTCTGGCACTCGCAAAACGCTGCTGCGTGGGCTGGCGCAGGCGGGCTTTGGGCTGCTACTGGGTCTCCCCTCGGCTCTTGCTTTTTCCTCCTGTAAGTTCCCAGCAAGTTGGAAGAAGTAAATGATAAAGTAGCGGCTGGCTGCAGGCACCGTGGAGACAGCCGTCTGAGAGAGGTCAGAGACGCCAAGGGGAGGGGCAGACCTGCACCAAGCCACCTCGGCTGTAGAGCTCCCCTTTGCAGCAGGACTCAGGACACCCTGGAGACCTGAACGCTCCCCTGGCTTTATCATACTGCACTGCGTTGGTTGACTGAGCCTGACTGTTTCTTCACAGGAACCACTCAGCTTTGCTACATAYTTGTCAAAAAGTCGGCAAGGTAGCATGTGGGGAGAGGGGAGCAGTGAGCCTCAGGCTTTGTGCATGCCATGAGTGTCTCTGCTGGCTCAGAGTTATCTAGCCGCCTCCTCCCCAGCTGTTGGTAGTCTCCTAATGAAAGATGGATACGGATTCACATTCCTGTGCAAAAACCTTCTTCTCTGCCAAATGCCATGCTGTGTGTGCAGCACAGCTCTAGCTGCATCCATGGGGATGGGGAATGCCCTGGCGTGGGTGTGGGCGTGGAGGCTCTGGTCCTTTGCACTTGCTGCCCTCCTCTATTGCTCTACTCTGAGCTGAGGAGTTTGCAGTCCGGAAGTTTTCGTCTTGCATGCAAGTGACTGACCTGAATACGTGTCCTGTCCCTTCTCCTTTTCTTTTTTTTCCATTATCCTCTGTTTGAGGAATATTTTTTCTTGCCAAGATCCAGGTGCAGACAATGCTGGGCACGTAKTAGCAACCTTGGTGACTGTTACACAATAATGATGCAGTGGGTCTCTATGGTTGCTGGACTAGYGCCACTTCTCCTTCTCTTTTGAAGCAGAAGATACTGGAGCTCTATCTCTCCTAAGGGAAAGCCTTACCTTTGAACTGTGCTGTGTTTAACATGCTCGTGGGATGACTTCAGTGAAGTTGTGTATTTAATCTCAGATCCTTCCTGTAGCACTTCCTGAGAGTAACAAGGGGGAAAAGAGGCCCATGATTGCCAGCCTTGGATACTGAAAAACAGCCGTGCTCAGGAATAGCTTGAGGAGATAAAATAATCCAAACAGAGTTTCCTTGTTTAAACATGACCCTTTGAATCCTTGCCTATTCTGATGGAGATGTTGGAAAGGTGGCTGTTGTGCAAAAAGGGACTCTTGGAAAACCTGAAATCTTTAGCTTTAATTCCTCRAATTTCAGGAAGAATTCCATTTTTTTTTCATATTTTAGAGCTATATTTAATTCTGGAGATCATATAAATATGTATATATGTAAGAATGTACAAACACRTCTCCTGACAACTAAGGCAATTACTATACTAGGTAAAACTGGTAATCAGTCTAGTCTGTTCTTTAGCTAGCCAGTGCAGGTGGTCCAGAGGGTGAACTGAGAAACTGCGATGACCTGGAGTGGAAAAATCCTCTCCTTGCCAGGAYGTCCGCCTAAATCCTGCGCTGAGACAGATGTGAGGCCTGAGGTGTAGTTTTGAGATCCTTCATAAGATGGTATAAGGTCTGTCTGAAACTGCCTTTCTGTACAAAGGGTTTTATTATGAATCTCCAGCATATCTTTATGCTGATGATGGCAAGCTAAGTTGGGTAGTGTCAGTTGTCCGTCTGAAAAATCTGGTTGGCTGTTTTGTCCCTTTCAAATGGGAATATTTGTCCCCTTGCCCCTAATTTGATGCTTATAATAAATCTGGACTCCATCATCCAGTGCTATAAAGATTTTATTGCAAATGACAACTCCATGTGCAGCTGTCTTTAGCAGCAGACAGACAGTTCTGGTGTCTGCTGTTACTCGTGACTTTGCCAGGCAGCCTCAGAGAATAAACTAATGGGAAAAGGTCAGTTGACAGTAACATGAATCATATGGGCAGAGCTGCCAGCTTGATGTTCTTCATGGTCAGAGAGCTTTGCAGATATTGATCCTCATGGATAGTAGACTAAGTCTGTTTCCATAATACAACCCACATGTTATTCACTGTCTAAATCTTTTTACTTTGATAAGACTGCTTTGGGGAATGAATCCTCCCACCTCTCTTCACCTACTTGCAGAAGCTCATCTTGGAGTTAAAGGAAGTGACAGAAAACTTCATCCACAGTAATTCTGCCTTCTCCCACTGAACGGAGCAGTGTCTTCCCTTTTCCTGCCAGACGCCTTTGCTTGCTGTCTAGGTGGAAATTTTTGTTTTACTTTCAATGTCTGACTCCTGAACGATCCRTTCTGTTACAAAAATCAGTAAGACTTTTTGTCTTTTGACTGTCACTGTGTATACTTTGAGGTAGGGCGTAGCCTAGCAGGTTGAAATAGAGATACTGTTGCTCAGTGATGTTCTGATTACTTCTCTTAGTATTTTTGAAGCGAGGTCTTCTTTTCCTCACTTAGCATCCTAAAACTTTAATTTGTTAACTGTTACAAAGAGGGATTTTCTTATGCGTATACCTAATTGTACATTTTGCTAAGTAAACTTGACCTCTGCAGCTAAACAAGGTGCCCTGAAGTGATTTGCTGAGTATTCCCTGTGTGCCTCTGCTGTGGCAGGAAGCACTGCGTGCTTTTCTCAGACCGTATGTTCAAAAAGTTTGTCAGCCCAAAGCATTTAAAAAATCATCAGCTGGACTTCAAAGAAATGTGTCATGGAATGACCTAAGTGTTTTTTGAAAATGATGTTTTCCTTGATCTGTTTTCTCATGCTCAGCTTTCTTAAATATTTCCGAATTCTACATGCTTGTATAAGCCAGMAGGAACACTACAGTCTCAATATTTAACTTGACAGCAGGACCTGGGGGCTTGAAGTGGAGTAACAAATATTATGAGTTTTGGGAGAAAATGATGCCAAACCTCACATTAATAGCTCTTGTGGGTGGTGCATAGGTTATGGTACTGYGACCTTTCAGATGAAGTCTGGAGCTATGCTGGGCTTTCCTATGCTTTGTTCAGGGTGGGATAACATGCTCTGCAACCCCGTAGGCTTTTTTTTTACCAAGTGTTTCTCTCTTGTTGTGTGTTGCACAGCACTAAGACAGAGGAAAGTGTTGCCTTGTGCTCTTAAATCACAGGTTTGTTTTAGAGGAAATGGGATATGGTACATGGYTCTGGCATTGTACAGCTGATTGGCATAGTGGAATGCAGGAAAAACTGTCAAGTAATAAAAGTTTGTAGGGGAAGAGTCTTGTATCATCTCTTCTTTTTATCTAGTCAGACTGTAGTTGTGATAATGGACCATGAAGTGTATGATTCCAGCTAATTTRGCAGAGATGTCCCCTGAAGGAGGAGCTGCTGTGGCTGCTTCTGTAGTTTTAATTTCTGTATTGCTACAAGACTTGGCATAGCTTTCCTGTACATAGCTAACTGCTCTGTCCCCATGAAGTCTAGTTCATGTCTAGTTCAGAAGGATGTTTAAGGATTACATAAAAACACTAGTCCCGCAGGAGCTAAGTCCATCCAGCTCCTGGAAAAGAAGGGGTTAAACATAGCCTGCAGACTCTCCTTCTGCCTGAAAACCCTAAGTACCCAGAGTGAGTTTGACTGGGGAAGGGAGGGACGAGTGAGGAGAGGTGCAGATGCAGGAAAGCACATCTAACGTAATAACAATTAGAAGAAAACTTGCTCGTAGCCCTCAGTGTCATGGTAACTGAATACCTTTCCCGTTTTACTCTGCAAAACTTCTCTGAATAAGGTAGTTTTTTATCTGCCTTGGTTCCCCCTCTGTAAAATGAGGAAAGGGGGACTAAGCTTGTTTCCAGCTGAGAATTTAAGCCGTAGGTGACCTGTACGCCAACAGATGATGGATACAGAAATCTCCACTCCGGACAAATGGTCTGGCTCCCTGTAAAATAGTATCAGCTAGCCTATGCCTTATCTACTGGCAATGGCTAGTGTGACTGTACAGTGTTTAGAGAAAGTAAGTTGTACGACTATGCCAGGAGTAGCTGAGGTGAAGGTGAGATGAGCTGCATAAAYATTTCTGAGCCTTATTCCCTCTGTAGCTCTTGCTCGTGGGCTGAATGCTTTCAGATGGGACAGGTTGGCTAGCAGAGCCTGCAGGCCTGCCTGCCTTCCCTCTGGTGGGAATCACTACAGGCTGAAACTTTGGCCATTGACCTTTAGTCAACCGTCCTCCTAGGCAGATGCAACAGTTCTGAGCTTTGCCCAAGAAGCCAGACAAGTATCATGGTTTCGATAAAATAAAGCCTGACCCAATCCTCGTCAGCCTTGGCAGGCATGGCGTGATGCTGCCTGGGCTTTGTGCAGCAGTGAGGAGTAGCCAGGCTCCTGTGGTGAGGCCTGCACATCGCTCCTTGCAAAGTCTCTTTAAAACACAGACACTTGATACTGGAGCCCAAAGGGAGGGTACGTGAGGTGGTGCACCTGGCAGGAAGGCGACAGCCGGGGCCTGAGGCAAGCAGCAGCCACCCAGTAATGCTGCCAGCAGAAGGGCTTCTGCTGYGCATGCCTGGGTCTGTTTTCTGCCACAAGCACTGGAGTTGCTGCAGTTCCCTGAGGTGCAACACTAGTGAGCCTGAGGTCCTCTGAGCTGAGCTGTGCAGATTCCTTGGTGCCCAGCGAGGGTGACGGCCTCTTCAGCAGCACTGGCCAAGCCCCTGTCTTAGCTRTCTGCATTTCGAAGGTGATCTCTTGTCCTGAACTCTGTCCTTTTGTCTCGTCTCCTGGGGACTGCGGAAAAGATTCAGATTTGCTGGAGGAGAGGAGGACACACGCAGACACCCCACAAACACACATACCTTTCTCCCACTGCACAGTTTGCTCTGGGGCTTGAGAGCTGCCTTCCATCTTCTGCTCTACCTTCCTTTCCACCCRAGCTGGCATTTAGACTTGTGGCATTGTCTCTAGCGTAGAAGAGTAACTCTCCGCTCCAATACAGATGTGCAAAAGCTTTTGATTAAATATGTTTCCTTTGGTGCAAAAGGTCTTTTGCTTCCCATGCAAATCTAGTTGCTCACTCTAAGCATGCAAATAGATCGCTTGTTATTCTCTCTAGAAAGAGTGATCTGCACTTTATGCAAAGTATAGGTAAGATCTCAGCAGCTACGTGAGCACAGCAGCGCATGGATTTGTGCTGGAGAGAGGTCAACACGGCTGTGTTTCATTCGTGATGATCTCATAAATAGTTCTTGCCAGCTTAATTTTGGTGTTATCTTCCTGTTCGTTTCAATATAAAGGAGTTCRTAAAACAGCTTAAGTCCAATGTAAAGCCTTGTGTTCAAGTACGTAATGCTGTCCYTTTGTGCTGTACTTAGGAGTTACAACAACCATCGCAGGATTGTTCTCCCATGTTACCCCTCTCTGATCTCTTTGTCCTGAAGGGAGGATCCATAGAGAAGGAACTGAACAAGCCTGTCCTAGAATATTTACTCAGTCCTGCCTTCAGCAAAATTTAGCTTCAGGCACTGTTATAACTTCCAGACGACTAATGTCTGTTTGCACACATTGTTCACTTCCTACATCATTTACAAACAGAGAGAGAGAAATTGCACTCCAAAAATTCTGCTTCTGTAGTATGGAGAGAACTGTGTTGGAAGAACATGAGCTCAGCTAATAAATACTAAGGTTCACTGACATTAATCTGAAAGAAATGTGCAGTGTCTATATTCAAATTAAAAAAAATATGTATGCACGCATCATATTTCTTTTAAATATACTTTAAGAATTTTTTTAAAAAAAWCTTTCACCTTTCTGTGGTGATGCTGCTTGTACCTGTTCTCTCAAACTTGTGAGATATTAAACAGGGATATTACCATCAAGCTGTTGGTATCAAATAAATTAGTCTTTATGAAAAGGGATTAACATTTATTAGCTATGAGTGTGTGATGGGTTGGTTGTCCTCCCCCCCCTTCTTACCACATCCCCGCTGCATCCAAGTGCARGATCATTGTACACTGTGATTTGGTGAGTCAAGCTGTTCTGAAAYCTAGGTCCTTTTTCTCTATTTCGGCTGGGCAAATAAAACCGAAGTGTTCAGYCTGTAGTCAGGCTTGAGAGCCCTTGCTGTTGCCCTAAATGTGGGGAGGCTGTAATGATGCTTACATTGACTCAGCTCAATTTTATCTGAAAATCCACTTCTCTGAACAATAAACTCAGAGGTGGGGGGAATTGGAGTGCCTTGACTAAATCAAAAACCTTTTTGGCATGAGTGGATAAAGCCTTTTTCTTTTCAACATGTATTGCTAAATACACAGGATGTGGAGTATGGTTTAATTAGCATTACTATGGGAACCCTGTATTTCCTGACCTTTATCCATATAATGCTAAGGCTTCATTAATACGTGGCTCCAAAATACTTTTTTCTCCCTCTTTTTGTTTATTAAGCTTTTTGTTCTGGTCAGTACTAAGAGGAGCTTTATAAAGAACTTCAGGAGGAGATTAGAAACAGATTGTGAGGTGCAGAAGAGCAGTTTGTTCCCTCTTATATGCTGTTTTAGAAATTCKGGCTGAGATGAGAAACACAAGCTGAGATTGCAGTTCAGTGTTAAGCATCACCTCTGCCACAGCGGTAAACAACACGGTGAGTAAACTCTCCTGATCGTTTGCTGGAGGCAGGTAATGCAGATCATCTGGTTTTGCATCTTGGCTGCATTGCTAGAGCCTGCCCCAAAGCATGTGTGGTCCTGGAGCTTGCACAAAGCTGAGCCAGTGTCGTGAGGAGAAGAGAGAAGAGGTGAAGCTCCCAGGCGGGGAGGCGTCGGGCTGCCTTCCCGCACTGTCGAGCCCTCCTTGACAGCCTAGGCCAGCTCGTTGTGGGAATGGAGGCTGTGCGGGACTTTAGGTTGTGAAGCTGAGGTATTAACATGCTTTAATGATTGCTAACGTAGGGCCTTTTCCTCCTCCTACCTGTTCTGCCCTATCTTTGGGAACGCAAGGAGGCATTCTGCCCTCCTATAATGAAAATATTTGGGATGGGAATTTTGTGGCAGCCTTTTCCCTTTCAGTTCTGTCTTCCATACTTTTCTCCTGCATTAACACTGTACTCCCTGAAAGTGGCCTGGCTAAAGCTAGTATCTAGCTGCATTAAAGGCATRTGTGGCAATTTGTCTTCATGTGTCTCCATTTTTGAGTCTGAGTTATGAAATGGCCATCTGAAAAATATGGGAGGAGGGACCTGCCTTTACCTTTGCTTTCCACAGATCCCATTTTTCACTTGCTACTGGGAGGATGGGGCTATTTGTAACTCCCCATCTTGCATAGTTTGTGGGTTGATGAAGTATCTGCTATTCAGAAACCAACCGGAGCCTTCTCAGCAGGAAACGTTCAGATGAGTGGTTTCTTTGGGGCACTGCAGAGGCTGGGCCTGCCCACTCACCACTTGTACATCGAGGCTTGTTTGCTGGGCAAATATTATCCTTGAGGGCTGATGCAAAGAGGCATTTGGGGTGGGAGGGAGCAAAGGGGATGAAACCATGCCAGATGATGAAAAGTCAGCCTGCCAGCGTCTGTGTGCTCTTTTTGTGCTTTGTCATCCTCTGAGAAGTCCTCTGGCCTGACTATGGGAGTTGACATGGCTGAGGACAGCTCTGTGCCAGCTGGAGGCCCTGAAGCTGCTGTTTGGTGACAAACCCCCACCGCCATTCAGCATCTCAAACTGGCAGAGGGCAAGGAGAGGCTTGTTTCCTTTTTGGTGATACTGTGGGAAGAAAGGGTACTTTGGTTAGTGACAATACGGAGTAGCCTCTATGGCTGTTCTAATGGGAAAATCTTGGGCACGTGCTACTTAGCACATGCTGTAATAGCACAGGCTGTTGTACTGTGCTTTGGAGGGATGCTCCTTGTGCTTCAACGTCCTGTTTTACCTTTGTAAGTGTAGTCAAACTTGGGGCAGGCAGGATTCACAGGGGCAGTTTGCAGTCTTACCCTTGTTGAAACTGGATGAGAGGTAGGCACCAAGCTGCTTGCCTTCCCTGAGAAATTCTAGCTGTGTTTGTAAYTCCAGCATGACATAAAGGATTGTCTGCTTTCTTACCATTTCTTCCTATCTTGCCTGAGGCAGCTCAGCCTTTCTCCTTCACACCAACTGTGCAGGAGGAAGGATTATGAAGTATTACCTAAGGAACGTAATTGCAGGATTTTGTGTGTTTCTTTCTGAATCAACTGCTACTAGCCTCTGTTGGAAGGGGGATGAGATGCCTGGGAGCATTGCAGACCACACCTCTTAGTGCGAACCTACTTTGATAGTCTATTTACAGTGGCAGTGTTATTTCTTCACAGATTTTCGTGTGGAATACTGCCGGTTCCAGGGAAGGGGAATGATACCATCCTGCTTCTCGAGGTATTTGGGGAGAGTTGGACCTGTAGAGAGAAGAAATGGTGTTATGAAGTAGGGGAAAGGGGAGTGCAGAAAGTGTCTCCTGTGGGCAGGGAATTATTTGTGTAGAAGGGAGAATGAACGGCATTGCAAGCTGCTGTATCTCAGTGGAGTTTCTGCTTAGGAACTTTCTGTTCTGACTTCCTGCTTTTGCTTTAAAGAAGCAGTGTAGAAACAGGACAAAGACTTACTGAGTGGCGTGGCGCTGTATACTATTATGGAAAATAGTGGTTATTCCCATTCTTTAGTCATTGATTTAGAAGAACTGGAGATGCTTAATTAACAAGTGGTTAATTCTTTGATTTGAATCAACCAACATCTCTGCAAATGTTGAACTGAAAATGCTTTCTCCTAGTTTTGATATGGTTATGCAGGTTACTTAACTAACTAAACTAACTAGTGGATCTCTGTTTTGGGAATTGCTGGTTTACAGTAATCACTGCAATGGCAGTATTTTCGAAAGTAAAAAAAAAAAAAGCTTTCTTACAATATGTGAGATTGTGTTGTTTTTTCTTACAAAATGAAGGTCTTGAGCTGTTTGGATTAAAGACTAAGGCTACTAAGGCTATACTACTGCATGCTTTGTGAAAACTCAGAAGTTTTCTTTGAAAATAATTGTCAGAAAAATTTCCACTCTTATATAACTGAAATAAGCACACTTATTTCTCCTCCTTCCCTCCGTCCCCATTTTCTCTAATCCAGTGTCAGTGCTGCTCCTGGGAGCTTCTGACTCTGTGACGGCTTTTGTCGGAGAGGAGGTTTTTCCTTCCCAGTAATTTCACTTTACCCAGAACAGTTATAACAGTKGAACAGAGGTAGCTGTTAGACAACATCTGCTCCTGGGCTGCTTCTTGGTTTGCTTCTAATGTTGTTGCTTGCATTGATTGCTCCTTGCACTAAGCTGCGCCTTGCGTGCAGGGAATGTGTGCCGTTCATTTCCACATGTTACTCTGCTCCATGGAGGAGAGGTTCAGGGCATGTGGCTGCTTAAAACATTCTTTGTTTTTCTGCCTTGCAAAAAGTTGGAAGCTTTTAGTATTTTGTTGTGTCTTGAATGAGAAAGGGAAACTGTATTTCTGATACCTTGCACAAGATCCTGGGATTCCTGGACATTTGAACTGGAGTCTCTCTTTTCTTTAGGAGGAAGAAATGGGAGGGTTGACTCCCTGGACCCAGGACCTCATCTGTGACCCTCTCAGTGGTCGGACAGCTGAGAAATATCTGTACTCAGGAAATGAATTTAATCCTTTTCCAGTGTACAGATTAATCTGGTGTTTCAGGAAAAGTGTTTTGCATAGGACAGCCTGCACCTCCTTAGCTCATGGCGGGGGGGGGCGAGGGGGGAGGAAGCTTTACATTTATACCTGCTATTATCAGGGTGGATTCTCAGCTGCAGGGTAACTGAATGACATGCAACTATGTTCATGGCTGGCTTCATATCTGTGAGGCAGAAAAAGGGTTAATTGTCTTCTGGAAATTGGCTTCGCCCAGCTGCCTCAGCTGTGTTTGTTGTTTTAATAGCATTTGCAGAAAGGTCAAACTGTCCATGGGTCCCATACATTGCGAGTGGGTGAAACTGATATAGCACCAGCCACAGAGAGGCTTTTCCAGGGAGTCCTGTTGTCTGGAAATTCTCTCCCTACTTATTCCTGCTCATGAACCTTTGTAAACTGTTTTTGCCCTCTGTGTCCACCTTGCAGATGCCAAGTAGCAAGGGACAAGTTCTCTTCCTGGTCCTGTCTCAAACACGCAGCCCAGAAACGACTGCAGTGCTGAGACTGCTCTGTGCAGTTCTCAGGAGACTGGAGATGAATTTGCTGGGATGAGGGAAACATAGCTGAACTCCATGCATCCCCCTGCACCTCCAGTCCTCTGTATAAGGGTGGGTCAAGGACTGCAGAGAGCTTGCTGGCTCAGCTGGAGAAGAAATTGCTGTCTATCAAACGTATGAAATACTCTGCGAGTGGGGTGCCTGCGGACAGCTTTACCACAGAGCGAGATTTCTCCTTAGGAAGGAGACTCAATGGTCTGATGATCTGGATGTGGTGTTTTAACACTGTGTGTGTGTGTGGTGGAGGAACTGTTCGAGGAAATACAGGAGGCTATGAACTTCTGTTTGTATAAAGTTACTTTCAAGATCAAGGATCTCGATCGGCAAAGTTGAAGGCTCTTTTCTTCTCTTCCATGAGCTTACACTCAGGGTAACCCAGAAACAGCACTATTACCAATGTGTACCAGTACACCTGGGATGAGATTGACAGGGTTTTTAGGCTTTGTGCAAAGAGGACACTGAAATGACTGAGGAAGCCTCACAGCTGGCCAGGAGGAGCTTGTCCCGAGCTCAGGGAAGTAGTAGTTGTTAGGAAACTTAAGGAGGAAGTGACAGAGCAAGACTGAGGGCCAGCTAGATGCAGGAGTCAACATCTTTCTCATTTGGCATTCCAAAGTTGGGTAGCAGATGAATCATGAAGGGCCTCCTTCACAAAGCGAACTTACTTGCATCTTTATTGGCAGAGATGAGAACTAGTAAAAGGATGCCTAGAGAATTTTACTGACTTAGTGAGCTTGCAGCAAAATTTTGGATAAATAACACAGCAGGGAAGAAGGGTTTTCTGCTGAAGTCAGAGAAGGCCTGTGGATGTCATAGGTGGAAGAGAAATTCGGGAGAAACTTTGTTCTGGCATTTTGCAGACATGGCTGGGATTGGAGGATTTGGAGGGAGGTCTGAGTTGAGTATGGCACCTGAATTACAGGTCTGGCGGAAGGGATAGTTGTTGGGAGCAGACCTTTTTCTGTTAGCATCCTGTGTCCAGTTCATGCGACTGTCCTTTTTGAAGATGCAGAAAATTCTGTGGGCCTTTTGGCAAAAAACTCCACATTACAACTGTGGTTCCTGCTGACGAGAAAGCAGCCTCTGTTGGTACTGAAAAGTGGCCAGGCTGAAGCACAGTGTTGTGTCTCCAACAGCAGCTGGTAGCAGATGTTCTCTTCTTGTATTCTTCCCAAGGTAAATGCATAGCGATGCTTCTCTAGTATACTTTTCTGGCTATTTGTGGCTTAGAGATTTTATGAGCCAAAAAGAGGTGCTTTGTGTTCCGTAGCCCTTTATGGACAAACTCAGGAAAGGAAAAATTGGTCACTTCTCTACCCCTTGGACGCCTGTGATACACGCAGTATCCTGTGTCGGGGGGTTCCACACTTCAGTGACATGTGAAGAAGTGCTTCCTTGTGTTTGATGTGCAACTGTCATTTCCCAGTTTCATCTGATGTTCCCAAATTCTTTTCTTTAAAGACGACGGTGACTTGGAACAATTATTTACTATCTCTGCCATTTGGAAATTAGCTATGTGCAGAACTTGAATGCAACATAAAGCTTTGTGTACCYATTAGAACCTTTTATCCATTTAAAATTATTTTGCATAATTTTTGTTTTGGCCCTTGAAGTACTTCACAGACACTAACAGAGTGTGTCTAGCTCTACACCAACACAGGGATGAGGGGTGCCTCCCTCTGGTGTGAAATTTCTCTATAAGACACAAAATATGACTGAGCAGTGATAGTAGGTTCCTGAGGGCAGGGAAAGAGCCTGGTACACCAGTGCTTCTGGTGCTGTTAGGATCTGAAAGGAGCTGCAACAACAGTTCTGCTGACATGTCCTTTCTGAGCTGCAGCAGTCAAGGTAGCGCATGTCATGTGTTGGGTTTTCCTGGATGACATCTTAGCTGTTCAATAATTAATGGCACAAGCTCAGCAGAACTGCACTGACTTCTGATTGTCATCCCTGTTATGACCTGCTCTGCGCACAAATACTCTCTTTGCTCAAAGGGTAGGTAAAGCAGCAGCACTCAGAGGAAATTGCTAGGAACGCTCGGTTGAACAAGCCAAGGAAATGCCCTGGATTTTCATTTCCAGTAATGACCACTGCAAGAGCTTTGAATGTGACAGTTCAGGTCTGAAGCTCATCTTTCTTATAGGGTGTTCCTGGCTACCACACCAGCTCATGGAGGAGGGGAGGAGAAGAGAAAGGGGATGGATCTCCTTTCCTGGGTTCCCTATGTTCAGTTTAATTTGAATCATAGCATTCCAGAGCTGTCTTAGATAAGTCCTCTGTCTTCTTGCCTCCTTTTACCATATCTGGGTGTCAAAGAAAGTTTGTTTGCCTCTTTCCTGCTTTACCAGAAGGTATCACCAAGAGAACAGAGCACATTACAGTAGAGCAGACATGCTTGGTGTAAAGCCGGTGTAATCCACCTACTTGCTGCTATACTTAAAGCAGCATCTATCTCCAACTTCACAGCACTATTAGCAGTGTCCAACTAACTGGAATAAAGGTTATATTATCTTTTACAGTTAGAATTTCCTGTCTTTTTCAGTTAATGTTCTTGAGCTGGTTGCTTCTGTGTTCATAAATCACATATTTATGGTAGAACATTAACAGCAGTGGCATCAGCAGGAAATTTGATGCTGCTCATAGCCTTTTTCTACTTGACTAAGTAAATGATGTTTACTTACTCCTGGCTAATCATGTCCTTTGTGGATGTACAGCATGATCTCTAATCTGTGGAAACACAATGGAATTATTCCTCTTGAAGCCAAAGGACGTAATAGTGCTGGTTTTCATTTCGCTGCCGTTGTGATATATGAGTTGAGGTCTTGTGTTGTATGTGTGAGATGTTGCAATATTCTGTCTCTTTAAAAACAAACAAAAAATGTTCTGGGAAACCTGTAAAACTTCAGAAGGCAAAAGAACTTGTAAAAAATGAGTCATTTTTTAAACAAGCTGTTGCTATGTGTCATGTCTTATTGCAGATATGTTCTTTATTTTCTGAAAAGTCGGCTGCRCACTAGTTACATTTACAGATCCTAGATCGTTAGCTGTATATGGAAAAAATGTGGTTTGGGTTTTGTTTGTAATTGCTGAGAGTTAACTCTTGGTCCAGATATTGTTAGAGGAAAAATCTCATGCTTTCCTTCTCCTCTCCCCAAGAAAAATAACCTAGTAAAGCCAAAACCCCAATTAGTAAGAGTGCTTCCAGAACAAACATGCGCCCTCAGTGTTTGCAGTGCCAACACTGTGATGCTCTGCTAGTGTGCAAGAACTGCAAAGTGTTGTTGGCTCTGTTGATAGGCAAAGCAGAAGAATGGTGTGAGGTTATGATGAAGACAGAGTATTTGTGGCAATTTCCAGGGGAAAAGGTATTGTTCTGATATGTTCTGGGTACCTGACCTTATTAAAGACTTATTACCCTAATGATTCTCGGGAGGTGTTGGTGCTTCCTGTTGTGTTGTCAGAGCAGAAAGCTCAGAAAGCATTGGTGAGCGCAGTTTAACTATGTCACTTGTTCTAGTGTCTTTAAATAAAATAAAGAATTGTTACCAGCCCCCTACTGCTTGCAGATGGGAGTGTAGAGTCTGCATCAAACTGAAGCTTTTTCATGGCATTTTTTTTTCTGACAGAGATTGAGAAGTTGGCATGACAAGTYATAAAGAAGAGTTCCTCTTTGATAAGCTTCAATGAATAAACCAGTGAATTGCAGCAGAGGGACTTTTTTGAGATGCAGTCTATTCTGACTGACAGAGTCCTTTCCAGCTGCCCATATTTCTGGGATATACCTCTTTATCTTAGTGGCACATCTCACAATGTGACCCGTAAATATTGCAGCATGGGTTAGCTCAGAGCTATCAAGTGGGGCTAATCTCCTGCTGAGTAAATAACACAAAGTTTCCTGGATTCATTCCTATTTCCTTAAAGGGATACAGTCAAGTGCAGGCAATTAAAAAAGAGAGGGAGAGGGAGAGGAGTGTAGCTCTAGATATTACACCTGATTTCAGGCTCTCTGCCCAGGGTGTGGGGGGGTTCTTTTTCGTTTTTTTAAAGAAAAACAGTTCACAAAACAATTGATGTTTTTTAAATTTTTCAAAGCATTTCTTTTCCTATGGTTCCCTCTGGGAAGGGAGGACCCAACAACCACCCAAACAGATTCCAAACAATGGAAACAAATTTCCTATAGAAAGGAAAGAGAAGAATTAATTTTGTACAAAGTATATTTAGAAATAACTTTTCCTTCTGCTTTCCTCCCAGCCTTTCTAGACACAGCCTGGCGGAGCCTTTTAAACCCATTTCTGCCACATGGGTGCACAGTTCCTTTGAGCACCTTTTGGAAATTTTTGGAAATCCACAGAGTGGAAGCAAGTTTGATGTAGGGATCAGTGTGACTCTTTGGCAAGACCTCTCCTCTATGTTTATCTGGTCACACATGCTTGTATGGCTGTAGTTTTGTCAACACATTCAGAAAATGTGCTTTTGCTTGCAGCAAAGATAGTGGTTTTATATGTGTGTGTTTGATCACTTGACTCTCAAAGTACTATAAAATCTGACCAGCCAAATCACCTGTAGATGGTACTGTCTCCTATGCGAGGTACTGTTTTTATAGTAATTATTAGCTTCCAAAGTGTGAGGAGAGAAAGGGAGGTAGAATAAACAATACAAGTGACATACATTTGATGTAAAATGGTATAAGGACCCATAAAATTTTTATCGCTATTTTCTTTAAAGCCTACTTAYTACTGTGCCGCTCCTGAATAATACACCAATTTCATTAGCAGACAACACACGCTTTGTATCCTGCCACATTTTGAGTGCTTCTGCTCTGTATTTGTGGTTTGCAGAAGCAACTAGCTTGTACTACAGGGATAACTTACATTGGCCCTTCATCTCCCCCTCTTTGTGTTACATCCTCTAATGCAGGGGATCAAACCTGGCTCACCTGGTGTTTGCTTTAGAGAAGGCTGGCATAACCAGTGTACACCTAAACTTTCAGTGAAGGATGAAGCCAAATTCCTTAATTGCTCTTGTGTAAGACTACATTTGCTTCTGGGTGGCCTCCTTCCTATACAGGCCTGATCCTACAAGGAAGTTGTTGGAGTGCTTTGCTGGAAGAATGGGTGGTTCTAGCTTGTGGCACGTTATTTTCTTTGGTGTCTCCCTACATCCAGAGAGCATCTTTCTGGCAGGAACAGATCTGTTACTGTGTTGCAGGCTTCCTTTAAAGTTGCAAGACTTGTTTTATGCATGAAGAGGAGAAAGGAAAGGGTGTGCGTTCTTTTGATCTATTTGGATGAGTGACTTAACTGTTTAGCTTTAGTGTGGGGTGTTTTTTATTTCTAATTRTACTGTCTCAGACAGAGATAGAGCAGGATCTCTTTTGGGAAACTTATCAGCAAGTATCTAAGCAGTCAATTTTGTGGTACACCTGTGGTACCTATTATGTTACCTATAARGATCCTTCTTTAAAATTCTCTTCTACCACTGTGTCACCAAAATCTCATAGTACAGGAGGGCAAGAACCTACATTCCTGGGTCCTAAGCACARGACTTACTCTGTAATCCTGGATAAGCCACTTAGCAAGTTGTGCTTAGTTTTTCCTTTTCAAGTGACTGTTGATTCATTGTATTGCATCCTTGCAGGATTGCTAGGAATGCTGTGTGTGCCCTGCTGGTGACTGAGGTCATCTGAGGACTGACTGTGGAAAACTTGGCTGTACTCCCCTCTTTCCTTTCCTTCTTGTCATCAGACTGAAAAAAAAAAAAAACACCAATGTGATCATGTGGTCACAGTAACATAGATAAGGGCTCAATTGTAGATAGCATTTTAACCATCAGTTTTCTTTGCCTCTTTAATGTTGATTAATGCTAAAACACTAAGCTTTCCTAAGCAATGAGTACGATAACTCAGTAACACCARCTTGAAAGAAATTGCCTTCTCTTTCTGGCAACAGCACCTTGGGTGTAGTCTTTTGTTGAGATTGCAGTGCATTCASATTCTTCATTCAAGTTGTTTTAAAGCTATGAAACTTTAAAACTATTTTACTGCTCGAGTTTCTCATGTAATTTTCTGTCTCCAGGAACTGAGCCTTAAAATAAAATGCCAGCTGTCACAGGCATGAGAATCCAATTGGAGGAGCTGACAATGCTGTAAGCATAGGCAGGTGACATGACTTACCAGGGCCATATGGCAAATTGAGTCAGAATTCAGGTCTTGTGATTCCCCAGAGAGTGCCTTGCCCATAGGATCCAGCTGACTTTCTAGCATAGCTTTGCACAAGACAAACTACACATTTATGTCTCAGGTGGTTAAAATATACATGTATGTAATGTTGGTCTGAGGTTCCTGTGTGTGTAAATGCAAGGTGACAATGCTGTCCACCTTCACTGACAGTTGAGTTTCCGTTTGTGAGCTTTGTCTGAAGTGACCTGTGTTCGCTTTCTGCATCCTGTATACCCAAGAAGTTGTCTTGTAGCTACAGATGAACTTTTGCTTGTTAGGCCCCAGCATGCACCATGACAGGAGATGCTTGATGTAATCCCACTGGTCTGGAAGACTGGCTCAGGCTCAGTATCAGGCCATTCTTCTGTCTCCCTGAGCTTGCCAAAGTCACAGATGTTGCTAGCATCCCTCAGGGAGAATCCTATCAGGAAGTAGCAGGAGCTGCCAGTTCTGCAAGGGAAGGGGAGCTGGGAGATGAGGGTGATGGCAGGGTAGTGCCCTTACTGATGAGCAAGAAGAGCAGAGCAGGTCCAGCGACAATAACCAAAAGTCCAGTGATTCAGTCCGTAGTGACCAGGCAGATCTGAGGTGAAACCAGAAAATCGGTTCAGCAAGTCAGGAGGAGTAAAGGTCAAGGCATGGACATTGCTACAGTGTAACTAAGGGAAGTGCTTGAGCTTAAATGCAGCTCCCAAGCTGAGGGACAGTGGATACACCAGTGGAGTCCTCTGCACAGGCAGGCAAACCCTTAGGCTGGGGGAGGAAGGAGCTGCAGAAGAACATCACCCGCAGAGGTGTTTACAGGCTCGTCAGGATGATTGTAGCCTGTTGGAGCACTCAGGTCCCTTACACGTCCATATTCCTGGTAGGTCTGCCAGTCCCTCGGAGAGAAGCTGTGTCCCTCTACCACAATTCCCACATATGAAGATGGCAGGAAACACTTGTTTGACCTGATGCTGGGACGCTGTCTCTTGTGGAGTAGATGTGGTTCAAACTGTGTAGYAAGCTCACAGAAAACTGGAATAATCCTGTAAAACTTTGTCAACACCCTCTACTTCTAKCAGACAGCTGGTTTCTATCAGCAGCTCTTGGTTCCATCACAGAGCTCATGTGAACGGTAAATATTTTTACTCAGATTCAAAGAGACTGGACAAGTGTTTTGGAAGACAAATCTGTTCAGGAAAGAATGACATGGCACTTCTGACCCCAGAATTTTCCAAAGTGGAAAATGGTAGAGGTTGGCAGGTCTTCTGTTTGGTCTTCTGTTGCAAAACTTCTGTAGCAACCTGGGAGGTTGTCACTAGGAGATGGCATGCTCTGACTTTGTTTATGTCCCGCCGTGGGAGGAGGTTTGGCTGACCATAAACATTAGTGCCTTTACCGGTCTTCTCTGGCTCCTCCACCTGTGTCAGGCAGGTGTGGCTCTCAAGAAGCTGATCCTTTGCCYTCAGGCAGCTATGCTGGCCTCTCTCTTGGTACCAGTCCTCAGGCCTTCTAGTCTCATAAACTCATCCTCTTCTGAGGTTGTCCTTTGGTAATGTTCTTTATCTTGCTGATAAAACTGCTTCCCCCAGCACTTTGCAGTGATGATTTTTACCTGGGGAAGGACCAGCTGCTCTTGCTAAATTGGGTTCTGCTTCATCCTTCATCTGCATTTCTACCATGCCTTACAAATGCCATACCCTCCTTACAAATGGGGGTGCAGAAGAACTTCTCTGTCAAAGGTCTCTGGGAGAGAAGTCCATCTGGAAGCTGCACTGTCTTGCTTATGGGGCTATCTTTTATTTGCAGCTTTATTCCTCTGCAAAGTCATCCTGCCTTTGAGAGAGCCACATCTAGCCTCGAGCTGCTAGAAGAAGCCTGAACAAGAGACATTGAATGTTGAATTAATGGGCTTGGTCTTTTATGTGCATGAGTCAAATCTTCTCAGATTCATGTCCATGACAGGTCTCCAGCTCTTCTAGAGAAGAGGCTTTTACCTCAGCTAATGTTTTAGATCTGCAGTACAGCTGGGCTTTTGAAAAAAGGAGATGTAGGGATGTCATGTGTCTCCAAGAGAACAGAACATCCTCCTCATAAAACGTTTTTTTTTTTTTTTCCTCCCCACAGCAGAAACCCACCTGGATGCAACCCTGTCTAACATGCTCTAGGTGACCCTGTTTGAGCAGGGAGGTTGGACTAGATGATCTCCAGAGGTCCCTTCCAACCTTTCTGATTCTCTGATCACCTGTATGTACTGCTCTAGCTTTCGAAATAAAATGATGAACTTGCTAACAAGAAAACAAGGTCTTTTTTTTTTTAACTACCGAGGACTTCAATATCTCTTGGATGGTCAGAGGGATGTTTCAGAAAATGGCACTTTCAGTATTTCTTACTTATGCTCTTTCTCATTCTGCCCCTGTGTGCAGTCCTGTCATGACTCTTCTGCTGAACTCTTGTTCTGTGTCTGCCCCCACCTGCTTGTGCTATGACTGCATGGAAGAAATGGATCTGGCAAAAACCTTCAGCAAGATGGCCTGTAGCAGTTGATAATTACCATTCATCGCTGTAGCTATGCGACTCCTCACTGTAATCACCTGTAAAATCCAAGGCCAACTTTGCAGCTTTTACTTAAAATATGAAAATGAAGCTGAGGTTCTTTCTAGCTTCTTTTCTGCTACAGTGTACAGGCTTGCCATCAGAAGCAAGCTGACTGTCCAGCTAAAGAGACAGAATCAAGCTTTAGTCTCCAAATGTTGCTGTGTTGACTCCATAATATGAAATAGAAAGCTTCAGCAAGATGGAGAGAGAGGGAGAAGGAAAGAGAAGAAGCAACGCCCCTTACGTTCACCCTTTTCTTGCTTTCTTTCTTCCTTCCAGCCCCAGGATTCCCCAAAGCTTGAGTTCTAGCTCTGTGTTCATTGCTTGCCTGGGATGACTACCTGACTAGAGAGCAAATGTGTAGTACTAATTTCTAGATTGTCCTTCGTAGTGTTTCAAATAAATATTTCTTTAAGTGATGCTGAACTGAGATGGTCTGAAAAAATGCTCATTTAAAAGGGGGAATGAAGTGATGTAGTTGTTCTCTGGAGCAGAACCACCCTCTAGCTCACCAAACAGCAGTAATAAGCAGAGTCAAATATCACAGTACATAATTGCCTTTTCCTTTTGTATTAGTTTCATATGTTTCATGCTTGTGACATGTTCTCTATCCTTCTAGTGTACTAATAGTGCAAACAGAATTAACTTGGCTGTTATCGCGGCATCTGTATAGGGCTTTTTATTTCCTGGTGGTTAAAAAAAAAAAAAACACTCCTTGGCTTGGCTCGTAGTGTTTAAAGCTGCTCTCAGCTTGCTTGCACAGCTCACTTCTGCTCTGCAATGCAGACTGTAGATCTGGAGAAGGAGAAATCTAAAGCAATCATTGCAACAAGGCTTTAAAAAGAGGTGATGTTGCTGAAAACAGACTGTCTGGAGGGTGTTATGTTGGATCAGTAAGTCAGAAGGTGGGTTGGGGTAGGGATATGTTGTACGGATCTTTACAGTCACAGTGCTGTACTTAGAGGGGTGCTCTCATTCCTAGCCTTTTTGTTTCGGGTACTTGTAAATAATGGGAGTTATTTTCTTTGGCATCTGATCCGTCTGCATGATCGTGGAGTTTCCTTCCTTCAAAGGTGAACATTTCAGATTAAAATTCTATTTGGCAGCTTTTAAGCTTTCAAAACAGAGGCTGGGACGCAAGAGGGGCAGGAGTGCCAGGCTTATTAATTTTTTTCCATCTTGTATCCCAGTGTAGGAATTTTCTGACCTTTCTTTGTGTGAGATGGAATTACTATTTGGGAAATGTTAACAGGAAAATGTCAGAGGTGGAAGGTCAGTTGAGGGACCTGGGTGGGAGAGGGCTGGGAGAAACATTCCTTCTCATTCCTCTATTGCTTGCATAGATCTTGGTCCTCTCTGCTTTTGTCTCACTCTGCACTCTTGGAGTTGTCATACAGCGTTGGTGTTTGAGGGTGGCACGAATGAGCAGCAGGAGGAGGAAAATGTGTTACTGTCAGAGAAACCAAGAGCAGAAGCTCAGGTATTGGAGCAGTGGAGTGTAGTATGCCCAACCCCAGAAGCTGTTTTTCCTCTTCTGATGAAGAACCTCTGCGTCGAAAAAGACATTTTCCTGTTACCTTCCTATTAGTCCTGCTGCCTGTGTCTGGGTCCGGAGGGAGAGGACAGAAATGTGCCTTTGGTTGAGGGCTCAGGACTGTGTGCTTTTCTGTGTCTCTTCCGTGTGCTTCCTGTGCTCTCCCAGCTGGCAGAGCCACTGGAGTGAAAGCCTGGCCCCAAAGGGTTGAAGGACGAAGCTGGCRGGAAATTCTGGTGAGGAGGAGCGAGAAGTGTCTCAGCTGAGGCAGCCGGGGAACTGAATGAGAGAGCTGGGAGCTGGCCCTGTCGATGGTGCTCCAACCCCACGTCTCTGTGGACATGCAGTACTGCTGTGTGCACAGGCAGAGATACCTGCGTGTCGAATATGCTCTTCCCGTCCTCTCATCTCTGCTGAAACCTTCCCTTGGCATCTGGATTTTGCCAGCAGAGATCTCTGATTTCCTTGGAGGTCTGAGCTGGAGGAGGAGCAGTGGTAATAAACATCCCTGCTAGATGAGTGGTCTGGAGCCCGTCAATGTGCTGAGTTATACCTCTGGTAGGCTCAGTTATGCCTCTGTTTGGTAGGGACTGTTSCTCTGTGACAAGCTCTGCTCGCAGTCTCTCCTTCCCCCTACCCCTTGGTAAGGACTATGGATACTGAATGTTGTTCTTCCAAAACACATGTAACTAGGTGGTATGTGAGGTGGAGGTGGAGGAACATGTTTGACTCAGGTTTCTCCGTTCCCTGCCCCACAGCTCTTCCATTTGCCACCGCCTTGGGGGGAAAGGCTTTGAGAAGATGGAGAACCAGAGGGGAGCGCTGTTGGGATATGGCCRCTGGGAAGGAGAAGAGGAGGGGGACAAGGAGGATGGAGTGGCTTCTGGTGCTTCTCCTTCCAGCCAAATGAGCGAATTGGAGGATGTGCAGGTGGAGATGCTCAAGAAGGCAAGGGAGCTCTTTCAGCTGTGTGACAAGGACGAGAAGGGCTTTATCACCAAGGTGGACATGCAGGTGAGGGAAAAATCCTTCCCCACTCAGCTTTAACAGCTCCTTCCCCTACAGTCATGGGACCCACAAAGAGGGGAGAACATGGCAAGTCTTTACCATGTCAAGTGTGGGTATGTGTACAGGCTCTATATGTTCTGATTTCCTAAAGTTAGACTCTGCTCCAGCCAGCTGCTAGCAACCAAAAATCACGGGTTTTTTTGTCCCAAAAGTTCTTAAGACAAGGGGGACTGCAATTGCAAACTTTTAAGGGATGCATAACATCAAAATCTTTGTAACAGTGCCTACAAACATTAAGCATGCAGGAGAATGGATGAGAAATCTGGAAATGTAGACACTTTGGTTTGGTAAAAAAAAATCAACAACAAAAAAACTACCAACAGAAAAAATACCCACCAGCCTCTTAACAAAAAAAGCTTTTATTTTATTTTATTTTTATTTTTTATTTCAGCCGTGGCTAAAGCCTTGCCTCAAAAGCTCACTTTAGGCCTGAATTATAAYTTTCCTCTAGGATAATATATTTTGGTGTTTTCTGTTAAAAACAGTGTTTGTCAACAGAATCTCTAGTTATTTGTGTCTTTTGTTTTAACAACTTCCTTTACTGGGAAGATTACCTACAAGTTATTTTTCTTCTGTCCAATCTGTCTCTCCATCTATAATTATCAGTTAGCAGGACCTGTTTAATAAGCAAAGCTAGATTAATTATAGAGTCACTTTGTTTTGGGTTGTGTGATGCCTAATTTTGTGTGCTTACGTTAATAGATATTTATTAAGCTTTATCTACAGCTSTGTGTTTCACAGACAGTAATGGGATTTTAGCTGTACTTGTTATTTTGAAGCTCTGTAGGGGAGCTCTTCCTGCTAAATGGACATTTGTTATAAGGGGAAATTCATCTGTTGCTTATCTGTATATTAGGAATAATGATACAAATCCAAAAGACAGGAGATGACAGAAGAAAGATAACTTGGATGTGAACTGAATCTCTTGCTTTTGATCTGCAGTGGGTTTCCTGCCAGAACTGGTAACTGAATCCAGGCACTCTGAATTCCAAATCATAAGCCCTTGGTCCCGCTCTGGCTGCAGTGATGGAGCTGGCACCTGCCACACCATGCTGAGAGCTCCTTTAGGTGGAGCAGTGCCTGGGGAGGCTGGAGGGCCCTTCGGTGCGGCCACCTTTGTCACAGTGGTGGTCAGGCAGGCAGTGACCTACAGGGAGGAGGTCTGAACTAGAGGGAGTAAGAGGGCTGAGTTCCCTACAAACCAAATAAGCTGAGGTTCCCTCTGTGCAATCCTGGCTGAATCATCCAGTAATGGAAAGTATTGCCATGTCAGTGGGCCCAAACAGGCATTTGTGTCATGACTCAGCTCTCCTGGCAGACTGTCGCATCCCCGACAGGATGCGCTGCTGTAAGGGCACATCACTGGGGACAGCAGAGGCAGAGCGAGTCATGTGGAAGACTTGAGTCATGCCTTCATCTTGTTCCTTCTTCTATCTCTGTAGCGGCTCCAGAATGAACTCCCCCTTACACCTGAGCAGCTGGAGACTGTTTTTGACAGCTTGGAACAAAATAATAATGGATACCTCACACCTGTGGAGTTCAGCATGGGACTAGGTAAGAACTGCACAAAAAAAGAGGTAGGAAAATGTCTGTATCAAGGTGTTTTATGTTAGCAAGAAAGTAGAATATACAGTTGTTCTGCTGTTTTGCTGAAGCCATACCAGTTGTGCAGCACAATGCCCCATGTTTACATGAATATTTTTGGGGAGAGGTGTGTATATAATAGCCTCTTTACCTGCTGTCCCCTTCCCTGAGGCTTTGCATCTGCTCGTTCCAAGGCTGTTACCTGTCCATTTGGTAGAGCCAGGCTCTGAGCCTTTCCTGATGGAGGTGGTTGCAATGTGTATCTGGCTGTGTGATCAACAGTTCATTTAGACAGAGACTCTTGTTTTGTGAGAGGACAGAAATATGCCTATTGGTAACTGTCTCTGTCCAGTTGGTTTATGCAGTGGTGTCCAAAGAATTAGTAAAAGTCCTGTTAGTAGGATAACACTGACAAATAAGATTTGCTTTTCTCTCACTGTGTCTTTACCAAACACTAGAGGAACGCTAATCTTATACGTAAGTCATCATCTAGCACTACGAACAGTGTGAGAGGTGGAAAAAGWAGAGAGGTGACCATAGCAATAATTACCTGTGGGTGCTCTGTTGCCTTAGCTGGCTGCTGGCTTTCAGGAAACCTGCACCGCCTTACCCCTTCCTTAGCTGAGTTGCTTGGATCTGTGGAGGCATCAGGATCAGAACACAGCAAATGGACATACATAATCTAGGATTTTCAGAGATGATTAAAGAGCCTCTCGAGCTGCTGTGTCCTGGTTGCTCAGACTGTCACTGCCAAGGGCTTTTTCCCAGCTGGGGGGCTGCCTTTTTGGTGCTTCAATTTGAATAACCAGAAACAGCCACTTCTGAAAAGAGAAGCTGTAAAGATTTCCTCAGAATAAATGTAGAAAGCTTTTTCAGACCTGTCTGTTGTGGGAATGTGCAAATCCACAGAATGCCTGACAACTATGCCTGTTTCTACCTGATGTACCTGCTGCAGGTGTGAAGCCTTGTGTCTGGTGCTTCCTCAGAAACAGGAGTCATCTTGGCAGCATGGGCTTTTCTGCCCTGCTCTGTATGGAGGGTGAACAGGCGCCATTTGGGCACTTTGGTATCTACTGAGCCTTCGTTGTTGGGATGTTTGCCACAGCCATAGCCATGGACAGGCGTCAGAAGAGTACCTGCCTCAGTGCTTTTGCTGGTACGGGCAGGCGAGATTTCTCTTTGTGCCAACCTTCCTGGCTGACCCTTCTCAGTAAACCTGAAACAGGACAAGTTGACAGGCTGTCTTGGCAGCCTAACTCCATGGGATTTACTCTGGCTAGACAAAACAGTTCATTTCTGCATTTCTTTCCTTATGGTCACCCTTTGTGTCTGGCTTCCCTGAATCCTTTTCAGGCTTTGCTTCTAACTCACAAGTTTTCCCTGGCATATTGTTGCTTAAAGCAATTTATGAGATCATTTTGGGATGTCAAACTAATCTTCAGATCATTCTCTACCTCAATTTTCCCAGCTATAGAAGAGCGATGATAACTCTTTCTTTAAAGTAGATGTTCAAAATGCCTAATCCAAGCCTATCTCCTTAAATAACTAAGTCTTCAAGTTTTAAGCTGGAGTTAGGCCTGACTGTCCACGTCGTAAGCCTTTTTTTTTTTCAGCATATGATTTTAAGAGCAAGAGAGAAGCTCCATCCCTCTGCATTACTGCCTGTATTGGGGGAAATCTATTGTAAATCCAAGCATTTTATGTTGGACTGGACTGGCTTTGGGCCTCACAGGTTTCTAGCAGGCAGTCAGGGTACAGAGAAGCTGTAGCTGCCTGGGAGAAGARGGAAGCACAGTGGGGCAAACTGCCTGATTGTTGGGCCAAGTTCTTGGTGTCAGAGCACAGATAGAGGGAAGATGGTGAGGGAAAAGGAGCTCACATCAAATAAAACCTCAGCACTCTCTTTTTGTAGAACTTTACAGATCATCTTTTTACAGATGACTCTTCACAGCGTTAAAAGTAGCTAATAGAAAGGGTGCAGTAATGAGATTTAACTTGGAGCTAGGAGTGATGGAGTTAAGTGACTTAAGGTACACAGGCTTTGGACTTTTTCCTCTAAGAGCAGCTTCATGTCCTCATCCATGCTCTTAAAGTCCTTGGCGCCTGGCCCTGTGGCTTGGATGTCACCTCTGCCTTCTGGACCAAGCAGATTTATTTTAGAAAGGAAGAGTAGTTCCTAATGAAGGTCTGGTCTCTGTATATAGGATTAGGGCCGCGTTCTAGAGAGAATTGCTTGATTTGTTTCCTTAAGCAGAATTTGTTCTCCAATACCAATATTTGTCACATTCTTTGAATAGCATGAAGTTCTCATGGCATTAGTATCTCAGCGTGAAACAGGATCTGGATATCTGGAAGCCATCCTTATGTGGGCAGGAGGGGGTTTTCAGAGATTAACTGCTTTTTGTTCAGACACTGTACACATGCCTAGCAAGAGGCAGCTCTTGCCCTGTAGCGCTTGAGTCGGAAGAGATGTGGCATGTGAGAAGGGAAGGGTGATTATCTCTCCCCACCACCCTCCCAGTATTTTTAGCTAGGGAACCAGAGGCCCAGATGTATTCGGTGCCTGGCTTGCAGTCTTAGAGGGATCTCATGGCCCTTGACTGGGAACTATCAGCAAATAGACTGCAGTGCTCCTCCACTGGAGTAAAGTGAGCTAATGCCAAGTGTTTCACATGCTGAAACTCCAAGGCCGAGGGTGGTATATCATCTCAGCCAGGGTGTGAGCAGTGCCAGAAGAGCCTGTTGTTAGGCTGGAAGCCTGTTTCAGCCCCAGCATTGCAGGTTGGAAGCTGACATAGCTCAGGATGTTAGAACAGAGGCTCTTTACTGAGAAAGAGCTGTGTTCAACAATAGCAGCATGTTGGCAGATTCTCATGGAGCCATGTCAGGTTGTCACTTAAATAGCACACAAATAAATGATGTCCAACTTACCTTTCTTTCCCCCCCCCCCCCTTCTTCCTGTCTGCTTCCACCAGGAAAGTTAATAGGAATTGAATTGTGTCAAGGAGCTGGGAGCACAGATCACTCCAGACACGAGGAGACCTTTGAGTCAGGCTGGTCAGATGACTTGGATCCAGCAGATGATGATGAAGAGAAACGATTTTGTTCCATGATGGAGCAGCTCGGAGCAGCCCAAGTGTTTGATGAGTAAGTTGAAGAAGCTGATGGCTTCACTTGTGCTCTGCCTTGATCTTGCAATGCCAAAACTTCAGAGTACCGGCAAAGACCAAGGAGGTGGAGAGAGCTGCTTGTTCTCTGAAGCAGTTTGGGCTTTTTGTCTTCTAGACTTGTGTTCTCATACGCTCAGTAGCAAATGCAGTGAAGTCTGAGTTGTCTCATAAAACAATTATCAGCTGCCTTTAGTGTAGTGCTTTTCTCAAAGAGCTTTCCAAACTATAAATTCATATTACAGTTGTAAAATGTAGCAATTGGGATCATCTGCACACAGCAAATTAAAACACGTATGTGAGGGTTAGATAAGGTGAGGAGGACAAGTGCTGTCTTTTCCAAAATGGTGTGTGATTGTTCACATATGTTCAGACAATCTTAAAACTAAGAGTCTGCATGAAAGAGCAGTGCTCAAAGGGCTGCCTCAAAGGGCTGGTCTTGAAAAGGGTGAGAGGCCAAGCTGGGCAAGGGATGCTCGCCTGAGCCTTGACATTTGTGTGGGGTGGCCCAGCTGAGTCTGTGGCAGCCCTGTCCTTCAGGCATTGTAGTCCAGCAGTGTGGCAAATTTGCAGGGAACAGCCTGTCCCATGTAGGGACTACTGCTGCTGGAAGGCTGAGAGAGCAGGAGCTTGCTGCTTGCAGAGATGCATTATCACAAAACAGATTTCTTCTTTCATTTCTCTCATCACAATTTGCATTATGATGCAAAACACCTGCATGTTTCTTCTAAGGCTAAGCTTTTCCTCCTGTTACAAAAAGTTCTGGGAGGCTGATATGCCTCAAGTAATGGAATGACACTGTGAAAGACGGTAGTGCTGTCCTGGATAAATAGTCACTGCTCCTTTACAACTCTGCTTTGAGAAACATCAGGCCTTGAAGTGGGATTATCCTGTGTTTTATTTTGACCACTTACTTGCGGTTTTTTGCAATGAGTTCAGTAGCTATTTCATGTGAAGCTTTTGGGCCAAGCCAGCTGTTGTAAAGAATTAACGCAAAACAGAAGCTAATTGGCAGTGGTGTAGAGAGCTGGCCTGCCTTCGTTGTTTTTGCTGAAAAAAGGATGTGTTTATTTATAAATGGAACTGGATATTTTCTGTTACCTAAAGAATAAGATTTTGATGAAGTATTAGTAACTTTCAACTCGAGGAGAAAAAAAAAGGGAGAATATCTTGTAGTGGTGATGGGGGATATCAAGGGCTTGATGTGTTTTTTGTTTTTGCACAAAGAATATTAAGGAAGACAAATACATACACAAAGAAAAATATCTACCCAAATAATATCTAGGAGCGTAATTATTTTGTACATTTAATGGCAGTTCCTGCAAAGTGTGTCATAGGTTTAAAAGATTTTCCCCAAGAAGCCTCTGAAGAGAAGCATGAGGGGTAGTCTCAGTCCCTGCTGACTTAAGAGACTGTATGGGAAAGAGTCAGCTTATAAGTGCTATGTTCTAGTTGTGATGAATTAAATGCCAGAACAGTGTAATGGTTATTGCAGGCTCTGAAAGGCAAGACTTTGGGTTTTCAGGGCTTCCTGTAGTCCAAACTTGAGGTGACACCTTGGGAAATTTGCTTCTTTTGCTACTGCTTCACTTTCCATGCTTGTTAATCTTTTTTTAATTTTTAAAAATATTTTTTATTTTTTTATCCACCAGTACAGTCCTGGCGTGAGGACTACACTTAGGTGATGTATGCTAAAATCCTTGGATTATAATAGTTTGCTGCTTGATCACAGCTCACAACAAATTTGCTGGATGTTCACATCTTCAAATCTTGGTTTACACACCAAATGTATTATTATTGAATAGTTGAAAAATAGTCATTCCATATTTGCTGCATAGGCCACTAGTAGATCTTGCTCTACATCACTCAGTTGCTATTTTTCCTCCCTCTTTGCTGTGGTGGTGTAATGCAGAAGGTCATGGGAGAAGAGCAGTCTGTCTGTCCTTGAATGCATGTTGGAATTGGAATAACAATCCATATGATGACACAGAAACTCATTTGTTTTCCTTCTTTCTTGTACGCTTGCTCCAGTCCAAGCGAGGTTCGGGAACTCTGGGCCCGGCTACGAAAGGAGCGTCCAGAGCTCTTATCCAATTTTGAGGAGTTTCTGTTGCGTGTTTCATCGTACATCAGGGAGGCGCATCATGAGAAAGAGTCCATGGAGCAGGCACTGAAACGGTGAGGAGAACATCTTGCTGCCAGGAACCAGCTGATGCAATCTGACATGTTAAGTTCAGCCTCATACACCAGTAGAGACAGAGGGAGATGGGGTTTTTTTTGTGAATCAAATGACTCTATCTTGATCTGATCCCCACAGATTTGTTTTGTATTAATGCCAACCCATAACASTTGGTCCAGCTAAAATCTTGTACTTACTTTGAACTCAGCTGTTAGTAGGAAGCTTTCTGCACTCTCCTCTCCTCTCCTCTTTTCTTTCTGTATTCCCTTTATTGCTCCTGACCTGTGCCCCCTTCCTTTTGTAGGAAGGAGACAGACCATGACCGAGAAGTCAGGTGCCTATATGAAGAAATGGAGCAACAGATCAAAGCAGAAAGGGAGAGGCTGGTCTGCCAGGTGCATCATCTCTCTTGGCTGGAGAGTCCTCAAACTTTCTCTGGTCTGAAAAATGGCTGGTGGCTTATTTGACCAAGCAACAGCTCTTACTGTGCTGGGTGTTGAATGCATACTCATGTACATTTTCCTCTGCAGGAAGCACTGAGACATGACAGGAGTAACCTGCTTCAGAAGGAACTACGTAGCAAAGAGCAGGAGCTGGAGAAAATCCTCTATCGCCAGAAGAAGGTAACAGGGCCCTAAGGCCTTCCTAAAGAAGTATACCACCTTCTGGTGTCTTTCTGCTAAGCCCTCATCTGCTGAGAGCTGGTACTAGCTAGTCCAGTTCTCTGCAGGTGTTGGAGGGGATTGATTTCTCTTCAGCTGTAATAGCTGCCTGCAAATATTTCCTTTCCACACACTCGTTTTCTTATCTGTTTTGGTTTCTTTTCTTGTACTCCTCCCATCAGCTGGAAAATAACTTTATTAAGCAAGGAAGACTGGGTGAAGATTTAGAAGCAAGTTTGGAGCCTTCTGTAGCACGTAAGAAAGCTGTGTATAGACTTGCAAGAGCTAAATCTCTCTAGT
Source organism: Rhea americana (assembly GCF_003343005.1). NCBI lineage: Eukaryota > Metazoa > Chordata > Aves > Rheiformes > Rheidae > Rhea > Rhea americana. Next base: position 1,851,461 of record NW_028185472.1, read on the forward strand.
TTGTGTTTTCTGGCTGCACCAGAATAACCCAGGATAAAAAAAAATACTGCATCTAGCTTAAACAATACGGCCTAGCAGTTCTGTGACAATTAGAGCTGTACATACGGTACATTTGCATTTCAGCACTTAATGATATATTGATTAATCAGTCACCAAAGAGATCAAACCAGAAACTTTCCTTTGGCCTGCTATCCCTGGTGTGTGTATTTGTACAGGAGCATGCTTTCTAAGCGTCTTCCTTTTCTTCTGAAGAACTCAGGCATGACTCCTGGAGAAATAAGCTGTGGGAGGTACCTGAAAGATGCTGGCAACTCAGAGTTTCCCAGTTGGGTACCTAGCTGTGATATGAATGAAATAACAGTTCTCTCAAAACACCAGCACAGTGTGCAGCAGCCAGAAAAGCCAGCAGAGTTTTGAGTGCTATAAGGAAGGATATTGAGAATGAGATAGAGGATGTTTTCCTGCTACCCACAGCCTCAGTGTGCGTATTTCTCAAGTGCTTGTGCAACTCTGTTCTCCTCTAACTCCACTTCATCCTATTTGAGGTGTGAGGGTACAGAGAACTAAAATGCTTAAGGAGRTGGAGCATCTTATGATGCAGGATGTGTCTTATAAGCAGAGCTGGATAGCAGAGCAGATGATGGAGCATCTTATGAGCAGAGACTAGAAAAGTTTAGATGTCATTTTGGAGAGGAGAAGACTAAGGAAGGATATAACTGAATTTTACGGTATCAGAAGATGGCGGATAAGGTACGTGTGGAATTGTTATCCCCTAAGCCCTGTACCAGCAGAGCTGGGGGAGACTTGATGAGGCTGGTATGATGTTGGTTTAAAAGAAAGTTCTTTTGCAGGAGATCAGTGAACTTCTAGAATTTGTTGCTGCAGGAGGTTGTGGAGGCAGACAGTATCAGCAGTTTGAAAAGGGACTGGTCAAACTAATGGGTAATAGGCTCATAAATAGGTACAAAAAGGAGAAATAGACAGACATATAGCCTCTAGCATCCCTAATCCAAGGACTGTAGATGCTGGGATGTTTGAGGGGAGTGGACTATAGTAAGTAATGGTCATGGCATACTGGGCCAGATGAACCCTTATTCTGACCAAAATGGTCATTTCTAATGCTCTTAACTCTGAGGCTTATACCAAACTGTGTGGATAATCAGGTCCCTCTTGTGGTGAAAGTCTAGTATCATGAGTGTACTGTTCTGTGGTATCAATTCAGACTACATACAACATAAAATGGGTTAAGATTTGTGTGATAGAGACTTCTTAGAGAGGGACAGGAGTTTTACTGAAAGTCTGTCTCTTGGCTTTCTGAAGACCTAAAGGCTATGGGATGGTATTGCTGATTCTCCAAGTCTGGACTCCAGTGCCAGAGTATGGTCCAAAGGACTGGAAGTCCCCAGGCAGAGCTGAGCGTGACTTATGCTTGTAACTTCAGCTGGGAGAGACGTGGGGCTTGTGTTTCTAAGAATGTGGGAAAGGTTAGCTCTGTTCACTCCCCTTCCTGACTGTTTGCTGAGAGCAGGGCAGCAAGGAGAAAAGCACTTAGCTTGTGCCATCGTGTACTGGTTTAGTTTGCCGTCAAGGGTTTAACTGAAGATGCAAAAAAGTATGCATGAGTTTCTGCAAGAGACCTTGTTCTGTGCTGAGATCACATCTCTCTGTGCCCTTGCTTAACTTTCTAGGTGGTAAGAAGTTGTCACACATGATATTTAGAGAGCTGTGCTCTGTACTCAAAACTTCTGAGAACAGGAGCCTGTTCTGCCAGGTTGACCACAACTGTAGATATTGACTGTTCAATTCTCGCAAGCTCTTTGACAGTCCCAGCCAACATGCTGTCTTTGTGATCCTGATGCAGGAGTGGGCTGCTGTAAGCTGGGAGATTTTTTTGAGTGAGATTTAGGAAACATGATTTCTGGTCCTGCGTTCTGCTCATGCTGCTGTCTCTGTTGCAGCCCTCTGGCCTTGAGTCCTGGGGAGGCTGACTCTCCTGCCTACAGCACTGACCAGAGCTGGCTCCTAGTGCTCCTCTCTGGTTGTAAAGTCACAATTGTATCATTCTCTGTTTGGGCTATAAGTGCTCAGATGGGGACCATAATTTTTGCATAGCACCGAGTTCAGCAGAGGGCCCTAGTTGGCTGTAATTGGTGGCTCAACCCTGAAGAGTCAGTACCATCCTTCCAGCAATGCCTTGCTCATCATCTGAAATGAAGTGTGTCTGACTGCTACGACTCTGTCCTTGACCCTTTCCCAGGCTATGCCAGCCATTTTTTACGTTGTGATGAATCAAGTCACTGGCTGAATACAGGACAGCAGGCTTTGAACTTCCCAAATCAGGCTTGTTAGTTGTGCTGATGTCTTGTTGCACTGTCTAGAGTGGAACTGTTCTCCAGTGGTATAAAAACAACACACTGGGACAAAATGAAGGTCCCTCTAGCCCAAGGTCCTGTCTCTCACAGGAGCTTGCTTGCTTGACTTTCCATGTGTCAATATTTAAAGTAGGGCCTGTGTAGTGAGACATGCTTACTACACTTCAATACATCCACCTTTCACCTACCACATGCTCAGGAAGTCCCTAACCCAGAAGTTGATTCTCAACACCTGTACTTAAAACTTCTTACAAACACAACTTTGCCTCCCTCTGCCCATTTCTTTTCTAGTACTTCTTTTGCCCATATTTGCAATCTGCAACAAGTTCCTCATGCTGCCTGAAGTGCATGCTTAGCTATGCTTGACTAATTGCATTGCTTGCTCCGCAGTGCTGGCAATGATGAAAAATAATTGTTTTCTGTTCATCTTCTTGATACTACTGGTAATCGTATTCTCAATTACAGCTGTAACACAAATCCCTTCCTCTCTGTATTTAACCCTTCCTCCTCTTCCTCTTCTCCCCTTGCAGCTGGAACATCAGCTACAGTCTCTGAACTCAGAGCAGCTGGAGACCCGGGTACAGAATGAAAGGCTCCGGCACCTGAATGAAAACCTCCTGGAAGAGCTGGAGAAAAGCAAATGGGAGCTGGAGGTAGCAAAGGGGCAATTACAGAAGCTCCAGAAAGAGGCCCAGCTTGAACAGGAGCAGAAGCACAGGTGGGGATGGGCAAGAGGGTGGGTTGTCTGGATGGGGGCCCAGGCAGAGGAGAAGGATGTGCAAGTAATTAGAAGAACAAGGATCTCTAATTAGAAACTTTCATCCTGTCAGAGGATTGTCTATCTCTTCTTGAGAAAGATAAGTAACCCCTGTGATCTTACAATCCTAAACAGGGAGTGGTACTGCTACCTCTCACATGCCTATGGTGGGCAATGAATTTGTTCATTGATATTTGGCTATAAAAGCACTATGAAAAAAGCGTCTGTGTCTAAAGAAGGCTTTTCCTCGTTGTATTTTCCAGTTCACCATCATATCTGCAAAGTTCCTACAGATCCTATGCTAATTACTTGTGTTTCTGTTTTGGAGCTTTATCTGATAATACCCAACAGCCTTTCATTGAGATGTTTCAGTTCCAGATGGCAGTAAGCATTCTTCCCATGTCTAGCAGTTGAGGAAACTGGAGGGCAAAAAGGGGGAAATGGATTACCTACCCTCACACAGAAGGAGAGCAGAAGAGTGGCTCTTGTGGCCATACCTCTTCCACTGCAACATCCTAGGAAAGGGCAGGCCTGTATCTTTGCAAATGCCTTGAGTGTCCTTGCGAAAGGGAGCTTTGTATTTCTTGCCCCATTGACTTCCACTTTTAAAATTTCTTTCACCCAGGGATGTGTTTAGAGTCTCCAAGAACATGCAGAAAGAGAAACAGAGCCTCCTTCGGCAGTTGGAGCTCCTCAGGTAAAAACAAGGGTAGTGGGAGATACCGAACCCTTGGTATATAACAGACAGACTCAAACCCTGCTTGCTTGTTCTCAGGAGTCTGGCTGACAAAGTCAATGGCATGGTTAGGGGTGGGAATGGGGAATTGCCGTTTCTTTCTGATGGTCTCTTTCTCACTAAGCTTATATGCTGGTTCAGCAGCAGTGCTGAGGTTTCAGCACTGTGCTTATTCTCTCCATGAAAAGCTGTGGGAGTGTTTTCAAGCAGTGTTCGCACGCTGCCAGTTTTCTGGGGGCCAGACAGTATTGTGCAATCTGATCAGCTCCCACAGAGCACAGGCTGTGTTACTGCACCAACTAATCCCTCCAATGGAGGGATTTAGTCTTTCCTGCTGACTAGGGGGCCATGTGAAGCCTATTAACTGTGCTGGGACATGTGGGAGTCACAACCTGTCTGGCAATAAAGAGCATCTTCATCGGTGTCCCAAGCTCCCTCTCCTTCCTCACATTCAAATGCTGGTCTTTACTTCATTTTTAATGAGTGCTTCTTTGTGTCTCTGCTTGTGTCTTCCTTTGGAGCAGAGAGATGAACAAGAAACTTCGAGATGAGCGAGACACTTTTGAAGCCAAGAAGCTGGTTAGTCTAAGAAAGAAAATCCTAATTCCTAAGCACCCTCCTTTCATCTGCTGCTATTGCTGTCACCACTCGGGAGCTTGTCACTTCCACGGGGGACAATGACCTGAGCTCACGAAGGCTGGTGTAGTGCATGAATACAGACTTCACAGCACCTCTCTCTGAGCTGGAGAGAAGCTCTGCTATTTGCTCTCTCCAGCTGCCCAGGTTCAAACCAAGGCACACTGGCTTGGGACTGCAACATAGCCCTCTGTGGGGCTGCAGTGGGGTGCTGCATGTGCTAGGCCTGCATTTTGTGACAGGCATTGAGTACAAGTGAGGAGGGTAGAGAAGCTGGATGAATCGCTGGAGCTTGGTGGTGAAGAAGATGTATTCCCAGATACGGGGCCAGCTGCACTGGAGGTGGCAGGAGGATGGGAGGGTTTTAGAGTTTGTCTCTGAGCCCTGAGTTCATAGCAGATGTTTTCAGAAGTTCCTTTTGGGGCAGCCACCTCGTTCCTGTGAACTCTGCTGTGGTGGAGATGCAGCATTGAGCCTTGTATCAAAGGACTAGGAGGAAGTGGGGAGCCTGCTTGGAATATGAGCAGTTGTTGGCCCTGGGGAACGTCTGGGACAGTCAACTACGTCACTGGTCTTTCCCAGCTTCTAAGATAAATATGGGGATGGGATTTATTTTTAATTACATTTCTGCTCTGTGCCCTTCTTTGGACCCATCCCTGCTACCATGTACCTTTCCCTGCTCTGCCATCGTGCTCCACTTGAAGGCCTGGAAGCAGCTTTCTTGCAGTGATGACAGCCAGTAGTAGCCACAAGAGATGAGACATGTCCTTTGTGGCTGGTGTGTGGAGGATTATGAAAGCAGGCCCAGGGACAGGGCGCAGGTAGGACAGGAGCTGCTCTTTAGCCTTTTGAGGAACACTTGCTGGGTGAAGTCTCTACACAGCTGCTTTCTATTCAGGGGAGTAACTTCAGTAAATATCATAAAGAGGTGAGGTGTGTGTGCCTGTCTGTGTGTGTGCGTTTCTGAAATCGGAAGGGAGATGTTTTATTTTTAGAGATGTGGTGTGTTTTGTGTGTGCATGCATGTGCGTCTGTGTGCCTACATGTGCGCATGCCAGAGCTTACTGCTTCCTCTGGAAAAGTAATAAACACAGTTACTTTGTTGCAGAGTCCAGTGCAAATAGGCAAAGAAAATGGTGCTTTCTCCTCTTTCCATGTGTAAAGCTACAGCAGCTTCTAGGTTCCTGTGGGTGGGCTGGGAGGCTTGCGGACACTGCAGTTCAGGTAGGTGCCTGGGTGTGTGCAAAGCTGGTGTACCTCTCCTGTCCTCTCCTGTCTTCTCCACTGCTAGGACCTGCCCAGGGCAGGACAGCTGCAGATGGATCTAAGAGAGAGCCTGGCAGGAGATAGTCATGGCACAGAGGAGATGCTTTCATCCTTCTCCTTCCTGAGCAGGCAGTAGGGATGGAGCAGCAGGGTGAACTCCAGCTACTAGCATTGCTCACCTGGCAAGGCTGGGTTATGCTGGGCTGATCAAACTTGTGCTGGAATAAGGTTTTTTCCTTTGACAGCCAGAGCCTGTTGGCCACTTTCATTTCAATCTGCAGGAAAGCAGGGATCCAAGGGATTGCAGAGATGCTGCTATCATCTAGCACATGCAGAAGATCTGCCTTCTAGCCTGTCCTACTGTAAGAGGGACAAGAAATAACAATAATTCCCTGCAGCAGCAAAAAAGGGTGGTCTGGCTTTCTGATGTGGGTTCCTGGTGTGTGGCATGCTCCATAGCACAGAATATAGATTTCTTTTTAGCTTTTAAAGCTATGTATGTCCTCAATACCCTCTGTCAGTGATGGGAAGAATTTTGTTATTTCTGTGAAATGAAGGTGTGATGAACAGTGGTTCTTTCATAGTAAAGATGTTGAAGTGGTTGGAAGGAGTGTTGGGCTGTATGTGGCTGACAGCAACCCAGCCACTGTTCCTTTGCACTTCTCAGTGCCTGGTTGAATACCTTACTCTTTGTAAGAGTTTCTGGCCTTGCCAGGGTGGGCAGGCCTGGCCCCCTAGTCTGTGGAGCACGTTTTCCCTTGGTAGTCACATCACAGGCCGCAGCTGTTGCTGCCTGTGCACAAACTAGGCTGCAGGTGCCCTTTAGATCCCGGGGTTACAGGCTCTTTCTGCACCATCTGGCTGTGTTTGCATCCGGTGTGGTGACTAAGGGCTTGTCCTGAGTGAGCAAACTTCATGTCCATTGCTTGTGAGGGGTGTTTGGGGATTTTAACTACACCAAACATGTATTTGCATTTTGCTGACAAACCAGAAGATGCTTTTGTTTTCTTTCCCATCCAAAATGCCTGTATGTATGTTGTCATTGTGGAATCTTTGGCATTGTGTGTTGTACAACTGCAGTGTTGCATCTCCTTTTACCATCCCTGTGAAACCAAATGTTACATAAACCTGGCAAGCCAATAAAGCATGGCAGAACCAATGGGAAAATGCACCCAGTTGTTTCTTCTTTCTTCCCCAGGTACGTACTTTGCTTTAAGTAGGGCAATGCAGTAGCAGGTTGCCTGAAGGTTACAACTCATCTGAGCCTCCAGTGGCTCATGTAATGTGATTTTCTTGTTCCCACGTGTCTAGAAAGTGCCCTTGACTGAGCCTGCTGTTCCCAGCACAAACCCTGAAAGCTTCCTCCTCCATGCCCACTGGAAAATCACTGATTGGTTGAACCACAACCTAATATCAGTGCTGGCAGATGAGTCACTACAGACTTGAGGGTCCTTTGGCTTGGAAGATGTGTGCTCCACAGTTGTGAGCCTCTTACAACAATCCAGAGCCAGGCAGCACCAAGTACAACCAGCAAGGTCATGTGTTTGTTGGCTGTAGGACACTAGAGGTGTGTGGGTTTGTTTCTCTTTGCGGGTTTCCTTGATTGTTTTAAACCACTTCCTCTTCCCTTTTCCTGGAAATGAAGTTGCTGAGAGATGGCTCTCAGTGCTAGATTGCTTCTGTGTCTGAAGCTTCTCCTAAACGTCAGTTTTATATGCAGTAAATGTTTTGGATTTTTTCTTTAAGTTCCCAGTTGGGTAAGGTCCTCTGTGAAGTCCAGAGTATCTCCTTTTGTTGTATTGCACTGTGGTAAAGGTATTCTGGAAGTTCTGGCCCATGGAGCAGTTTTTTAAATTTTTGCCTGTTAAAATAAGCCTGGAGGTTGTTAAAGGAATAATCTTTATAGTCTTCCCTTGGTGTGTGGGCAGCAGGAAGGAAGGCCTATCACCAGCTGTCTGCAGGTGTTTAGTCAGCCTAAAACCGATCTGGCAGGCTGCAGAATCTTCTTCTTTCCCCACCCTTACCTCCAGAAATAACTTATGAGGACATATCCAAAATCTACAGACTTACAGAGGAAGCACATCTTCCCCAGAGCCTGGGTGGTGGGTACCTTGCCACACTGTATCTTATTTCACATTTTGTGGGCAGATAGAGCAGTTGGCCTGGCTGTGTGAGACAGAGAGGCTAGGCCTTAGCCCAGCATTTGGGAGAGCTGGTGGGTCATCCACCCTTCTGTTACAATTTTTCCCGCATGAGCTTCGGCAAACTGCTTGTCTTTGACTCTGCTGGGGATGACAAAGCTGCTTTATCTGGGGGAGGACGATTGTGAGAGGAACTGTTCTGTTTTCTCCTTCTCTGGGAGGCTGGTAAATGCTGGCTGTAGGGAGTGTGCCTACTTCACTTACTTCACATGTGAAGCAGCCCATGTACGCTGTGCTTTGCAGAGCAGTCTCCTTCGTTGCAGGCTGTTCCTGTGGCACCTGCGCAGCTGTAGATGAGTAGCTGAGGTGAAGGGGTAGTGATACCTTCTGGAGAAGAGGCAACTGATGTCTCCCACAGATCATTGGCATAATAAAAGGGCAGCTGGGAAAAGAGAGATTCAGCTGTGGCACAAGCTAGAGGTTAAGCCATAGAAAAGACAGCTCTGGCTATCTTGAGGACTACAGTTTTGGACACCATCATTTTTGCTGTATTTTGTGGCAAAGGGGAAAGCAGCATCAGTGGTGCCTTCTTGCATGAGTTAAACAAGCTGAACTGAGGAAGAGTTAGCGCTGAGCTCGCCTTTGTTGAAAGCTTCAGGCTGGGCTACCCCACTGCACCTTGTGGGGCAGGAAGGGCTCCAGCCCTCCTCCCAAAGTGGTCACAGAGATGATGAGTGGCTGAACTGGGACTAGTCAGGTTCCTGGCTCCTAACCACATTCTTCGTCCCTTCTCTTTTCAACTTCCAGGCGCCTCAGAGCAAAAAGCCCCTGTTGAAGAAAGGGTCAGTGCTAGGCAGTTACCTGCTGGACGACAAGCCAGTCAAACGGTTAGATGGGCATCTGTGTTGTGTTTGTGCTGTCAGTCTGTGCCCACTGGAGTCCCCTGTCAGTCAAACTGTGTCCTGTGTCTGGTTCCCCCTCAGCACTGGTTGGTAGTGGGAGAGGGAGGGATGTGGCTTGACTATGGCTCTGATCACCTCTTGGCACAAAAGGATGGTGCCTTTAGTTAACTTCCACATTGTGATGCCCCCACTCTGGGTTGCTTCTATATGCAGCAATGGGGGAGAAAAATCTAAATGCCATCAGAGTCTGAGGGAATGTGTTTTGGGGATGGGAGTCATGAAGGTTGCCTTTATGACTGAGCCAGCAGCTCCATTAAAATGATGAAATTGGATCCCACATGTACCAGTTCCTCCTTGCGCAGAAATCCTGTCCACTGGTGCTTCATACCACAGACTGTGTCCCCAGGGCATGGCAAAGGGCAGGAGTTGCACAAGGCTTGTGTTATCTCCTGCAGCTGAAAGCCCCAAGGAGAAGGCCCAGCTCCAGGAGGATTCATCCTGTCCATCTCCCTCCATGCCCACACAGACACCTCATCTGGCACATCATTCTCCCCGTTAGCCAGGGTAAACAGATGTGCCTGTGTGGTCCAAACCACACTTTATTTATTTATTTAGCTTGCAAGTAGTACAGTGGCTTCAATAACCATGTACACACACTTGCCTGAACTGTGCTGGGTTTAAGCATCAGCCATTGCAAACTAGGTGTGTTCTCTGCACATGTGCGTTGGCCAAAAACCTGCTTCATTTGACAGGCAGGAGAGGTCAGCTCAGCCCGCATCTGGCTTGGAACTGCATCTCTGCTGGACCAGCTGGCCTCAGACAGATTTTAAGGCTGCACATTTGCCTGTTTCCTACCAAGTTGCTGTGGAAAGTTCCCACTCTTCCACAGCTTCCCTGGTGCCAACCTAAAATGTAGATCCAGGCTGAGAGTTTCTTCCAGGTGCAACTTTGCCTCAATGCTGTTCTGGTAGTGGCCTTTAGGAACTGGCCTTCAGGCATATGAGCTCTTGGACAGCTAGAAAAACAACAGTGGAGCAGGCCTGATTCTTTAGCCAAGGTCAGGAGGTTTCTTGGCTAGGTCTGATGCAGATCTCTTTCTTGACTGGGTGACTGGCAGATGTGCCATTCCTTGGGACCAAACATCCAAGTTCTCCTTTTCCCTCCTTTCCTCCACTTTTGCTTCTATTTCTTGCAAAGATACAGCTAGCTGCTGCTGGCATAAACCAACTGGAAAAGCTTAGTGAGAAGTCTGTCAGAGAAGGTGATGGGCAAAAGAGAGAAGTACCTGTTGGTCCTGTCTCTTTCCTATTATTGTTTCACATCACATTACTTGAGAAACATAAAGCCATTAAAGCTGTTCAAGTTTTAATGCGGAATCACTGCTCAATAAGTTGTGGTCTCTTTTTGTGTCCTATTTTTCTCTCTAAGGAGGCTTTTGACTCTCATCCCCTCGTTGCTGATCTGGGAGATGGGGGAAGATTGTGCACCTTTATGTCCCCCCAGAGCCTGAGCCCGGGGGGGATGTGTCTGTTTCCCATGGGGAGAAGTTTCAACCAGCCTAGCTCTGCCCCAGTGTTTGGGCAGAATGCAGGGAGGAAGACTGGGAATTTGAGCTCCCTTCCACAGAAGAAGCATGGGCTTGGCAGTTAGGGAATTTTGCAGCACTGGTGAGATGCACCCTTAGGAGTGAAAGAGGAGAGTTGTTGCCATCATTCCTGCACTGATGCCTAGTGAAAAAGTTGCAAAGACAGGTGGGATGTGCTGCCTCTGTACAAACTGACTGTAGGAAGGCTTTGGTCTCTCTTCTTTGCTTTCAAACCCAGTTTAGTGTTCAGTGAAGGTAATGGAGATCTCTGCGGTGGATAAAGTACTTTGATTGTGTTCTAAGCCTTCTCACTTCTTTCTTTAGTTCTTTAAAAATGGAAAGCTGCAACAGATCTAAGATACTTTCTTGGTTCTTGTCAATAATTCCAGTGGTTTTAGTCGGTTATTCTGTCTGGTTCTGTCAAAAATGTTCCTTTGCTTACTTTGCCACTGTGGATGACATGTGTCAGCATGCTCCTGTGCAATCACAGGCAGTGTAACACCTATGCCCCAAAACACAGCTTGAGCAGGGGGGGGTGGGGAATTTTGCCTTTGAGAGTATAGCGTGGCAGGTTGGAAGCTTGTAAAAGCAGTTGTCTGTCAGGTCCTGGCACTCTGACTTTGGGCCAGGTGCGGATGCAGGCCAGAGCAGAGCCAACATTGTGCAAAGTGACAGAGGAACTCAGGAATACGACTGCCCTGGGACAGGGCTCTGGGGTAGTCGCTGTGTTTCAGGTAGATGTGCCCATATACTACTCCTGCAGCAGTGTTGCTGCAGGAGCACAGAAATTTGCACTGCCTGCCCACCTACCTCTCTCGGAAGGGCTTTGCAGCCCCTGCAGGTCCCGGGCTGCTGGAGCTGTACAGCAGCAGCTCCCAGTCTCGCTAGTGTAGCCAGCTCAGGTTCCATGATGTGAGGGTCTCACTGCATTCTGCACACCTGTGGCAAGAGAACTAGGACATGGGATGGCCAGCAGGTTTCTGCTCTCCTGACTCAGTAAGACTCTTCTTCAGCAATGGTTGGGAGTGATGGACTTATTTCCTGGAGCAAGGCTGTGTACCTTCAGCAGGGGGCAGTAACATGCATGCACGCTGCACGCAGCCTCCTCTGGGTACGCAGCTAGCCCTCACCCTAAACTCTGCGGTCAAAACTCTTTTTGCTAATCTTGAAAACTTGGTCACTTTTTGTGTTGTTTTGGCAACTAAGCGGGGAGTTGTTTCTTTTCCTTTGTCTTTTTCCAGTTGCCACTGTACTTGCATACTTTATGTGTTTTGTCCCGTTTTTCAGTACTGGGGGAAGAGGGAGGCAAAGAAGCCTTGAAAATCCATAAGGTGTGAAGCTTTTATTAAAGTTAATGAAATGTATGTTACCACATATGAGTACAGCATTGCTCAAGTGAGCTGTTTCTCTTCCCCCAGGGGTACAGCTGCTGTCTTAGTCATAGTTAGTGTGGGGAGTAGTGTATGTGTGAACTAGAGTTCCTTCAAGCATATTGTTGGTACTAACCGGATCCCACTGGTTGTTTGGGGGACTCGCGACCTCCTCCTCCTCCTCTTCCCCCCCCCCCCAATTCCATTTGTGGTGCCTGTGGACTTTGATACAGACAACTGGCTTCTGCGGACCTTCCCTTTACCTTCTCTGTGGATATGGCAATGGAAGAACCCAACAGGAAGAACTGTAAATACTTCCCAGGCAATGGGACAGACTTGAAGGTGGGAAAAGGCACAAACTTTGGAGAGAAGAGCAGAGATGAGGAGAGATGGTCGGTGGCAGCAGATACTGAGAGGCTAAAGATGACTTTGAAGAGCAATGTTGACTATAGAAAAACAGCAGATGGATCGAATGATGCTCCATTGCCTCCTAGAGGACAGCCCATTGGCACAGAAACCCGGGTGAGTCTCATTACTAGCCCTTCTTTCTCAAATATTTGCTACCAGGGACTTCAGGGATCTTTACTGTCTTCCTGGCTAACTCTAGCTCCATAGGTTTGTAGGCAGGAGTCTGTTGCCTAAATCAAAGCGCAGCTTATAGCTGGGCTTCTCAAAACTGCATCCTTTTCTTCCATTACAGCTCCAGGCACTGGAAGCAGCCAGTTATTCCCCAGATCGCCTGTTTAAAGTGGTGTTTGTGGGCAACTCTGGTGTTGGGAAGACTTCCTTCATCCACCGCTTTTGCTATGACAGGTTCTTGGCAGACCTTAACGCAACCATTGGTAAGTAAAGGGGTTCCTGACCTGTCTGGCTAAGAGGAGTGGGAATGTCAAGTTGGATGTATGCTTTTCCCTCTATTTTAGTCCAGGCAATTTCTAACCCTAAAGGTAAAGGTTGTCTCCTTCCAGTTTCCAGTCAGTCTTCTAGTTTCCCTGAACTAAATGGTGCTGATCCTGCTCACTGGTCTTTCAATGGCAAGTAGTTTTCTCCTCATCCTATCTTATGATGCCTGTTACTTCCCTGACAGGTATTGATTACCAGGTGAAGAGTCTGATGGTGGATAACACCCAGGTTGCCTTACAGCTTTGGGATACAGCTGGACAAGAGAGGTAAACAATTTCTGTGAAGATTCCCCACTGCCAGGTTCAGTATAGGAAACAGGAGATGAGGCGGGTGGCAAGGACATCCTGAATCTTGTCTGTGAGAAAATTGTCAGTTGCAGAAGGACCATAGTGTGCACAGCAGCTATTCTGGACCTGAGGCAAAGGTCCACATCAGAGACTTAGAGAAGTTGTGGTTGCCAAGCAGGACCTGATGAAGATGAATTTGAGGACTGCCAGGAGAGTATGTTTCTATGTGCCTGCTTCTTAGATTTGTGGCTTCATGTAGTCTTCCCATAAATGACTGTATAGTGAGCTTCAAAGCTCTTATAGACCTTAAAGTTCTCTTTTATTGGCCTGCTTCCAGGAAGAGCTATGAGACAGAGTTGGTGACAAAAATCTCTGTGTAATGATTTCTCCAGCCAAGATGGAACCAAAAACCCTAGATAGATGTTCTATTCTCTGATTCAGTTGTACTGACCTCTAGCTTCAAAATCATAGGCCACCACTAGAGGTTGTCACCAGCACTGCTTGGTGGAGAGCAGAGTAGTAGAAGGATGCTCCTCATCAGCTGCTACCAGAGAGAAAAGTCTGTCACTACCTTCGTGTAACTTGCATTTTATTTAAGATGTACTCTGAAGCTGAAGATTGAAAGCCAGTTTAAGGCTGCTGTTCCCCTCAGAGCCTGGTAAAAATAAATGTTGTATATTTTGTGCTAAATATGGCATGGGGGCAGACTTTCAAGGAGGCAGTTGAGGTCATGGGAAGATTATAACCTTGAGCTGTGCTAACTGAAATTAGTGATGCTGTCTATCTCAGCCAGCTAGTCCATGTAGATTCAGTGGGAATATATTAAGCGGGGTTCTGTATTGAAAAGCAAACTTTTTTTTTCTTCTAAGTTCAAAGAAATCATGATTTCCCTTCTAGGGGACTCCTGCAGTTATCTCAGTGCTGAAGCTGAGCAGCAAGGGGGAGCTGTTATTACATGAATTGTGACATTTTATTGAGGCCAGATCGCATCAGAGGTTATATTCAAAATACCGTCTTTGCAGAAGGCAGTTCAGTGTATGGCCAAGATCCCCTGCAGCTTTAGCAGGTCTTATATGTGTACTTGCAAGGAAAACTTGGCTGAATAGCTTTCTTGAATAGAAAACATGAGAGTAAGAAAAAAACATTTTCTTACTTCTTGAAAAATGTGAATTGCTTCTGATTGGAGGTGTCCAACCAAACATCTTGAGGAAGAGAGAGGAACTCCTCAGAGCGTGTTGGGGGGAGATGTCCTTGGGGACTTCCCTGAGCCTGGTTCTCGCTACATTTGGTGTTTCTTCTGGAGTGTGTGGCATGTCCTGTAGTTCCAGAGGTGCACCTTGACTGCCAAAGATACAGTCTGTGCTTTCTCAGTCAGATTAGTTGCCGGAATGCCATGCCCTTAATTGTGCTAGGAAAGGACAAGCTTCAGACAATCAACTAAAGAGTTCAGGAAGGCCGCTCCTTGCTATAGGTTTTCTTGGCTCTTAATAGCATAGCAGAGCTTATTATTCTGTGCAAGGCTGAAATACACAGCTCTCTAGTGAGATCCCAGTACTTGTGCTGCATTTAATTCCAACAGTTTGCAAGCAATGTAATATTGTGTCATGGCCCTACCATGAAATTCTTAAGATTTGAGTTTTTTTTTTTAATTGGAATTTATTCCCCAAATACAAGTCTGTGGTTCTAACAGATTCCCACAGGACAGAGTAGAAATCTGATGGGAATTTCTCCTGGAATTTTTTTTAACTGCTGAATTTATGCTTGGGAGCATTGCTTTATAGGTTTGAAATTAGATTTGAAATTTGGAATCAGACTGTATCAATGCTGAGGTCTTAATTGCTGTTTTGGCAGCACTGGGGCAGACATTATGCAAGCCTCATTTACACTGTGGTACAGCTTAGTCTGCAGATTCTTCCGGACTTCAGGGAAAGGTCGTGTTTTCCCTACTCATTCCCCTTTTTAAAGGCAATTACTTTTTACTCTCCCACCTAATAGACTCATCTTTATTTCCTTCCTCCTGAACTGAAAAGGTTTTCATTCCCGCTTTCTCAGCATCATCCGTATAGAAACTCTCCTGCTTAGTCCTCACTGCTTGGTCCTTTGCAGAGATGGGGCCTCAAAGTCCCAAGGTTTTGACCTGTCCATTACCAGCCTGTGCACACATCAGCTCCAGGGGATGCGTCTCTGCTGTGTAGCTGCCAGGCTTTGCAGAGAGCCTGCACTAAAAGATCCCATTCTGTTTCCTGCCATTCCACAGCCATGGTTTTGAGAGCATCTTTGGTTTCTTTTGGGCTCAGGTTTCGGAGCATTACCAAGCAATATTTCCGGAAGGCAGATGGGATCCTGGTGATGTACGACATTACGGCTGAGTGCTCCTTCACGGCAGTGCGGAACTGGATGAGCAGTGTCCAGGTGAGAGTGAGGCAGTGACTCTAACTCTGTCACTGCTGCTGCCTCTGTCTCAGCTCCCCTCTGGGAGCAACATTCTTGGAGGCCTCGGGAGATCTGGCTGGCCTTGGGAAGATGAATTATCACAGCAGATGCTATGGGTATTTCCTGTGGTAGTGAGTTTTGGACAAAGCGTGTGTAGTCCTAAGAAAGCTGGTGGTACCCCATTAAATGAATTGGGATGTTTCTACGGCAGAAGCCAGTGGAAGCTGCCAGAACAACAGTGTGCAGTAAGCAGCTCACGTGCATTGGCAATGTCTCCTAAACATCATCACGTCAGACCTGCGCTGGGGAGAGGGGCTCTCCTGGCATCCAGCCTGTGCACAGGGAAGAGAGGCAGCCCTGATGTGCTTAGACTCAGACCTGCAACACACATGGACAGTGCTTTGCCCAATCACGTCTTGATTGCTTTGAAATTTCTAGATGAGACTGTGTAACTCAAGCAAAAGCTAGTGGGCCACTGGAGAGGGAGTTTTGTGTAAAGTAATGGGTTCCAGAAGTCACCTAGGAGTAACAGATACTAGTGAGGCCCTATGCAGGAAAGGATCTCTGCTTGGAAGTTGCTTAGCCTGCTTGGCCAGTGAGTTTTCAGCTAAGTGGTTGAGTTCAGGATAGCACATCAAGTGAAATTATTCAGCAAAAAGTATTGAACTTAATAAGAAACCCTGTCTGAATTTAAATTTCCAGTAGCCTAGTAGGGCAAAATTGCTGCTCTTTAGGTTTCTTATTTCCCAGAGAGGAACTTAAATTAGGTCTTATCTTCCCTCTCTATGCACCCCAGCTGTACACACCAAACACTTAGAATATATTGCCATAGTTTAACTTCCCTCCACAAATCCCTGGGGCCACTTACGGAATGGCTCTTTTAGAGAGCAAAAGGGAATATTTTAGCAGCTTTTTCAGGGACACTGATTCTGCTGCCACTGAAGTCAATGGTAAAACTCCTGAAATAGGATCTGCTCCAGGATATTTCTGTCCTTCAGACAAATCTCATGGATGCTTTGCTCTGTTCCTTTTGCAGGAAGGTATTGAGGATGGAGCTGTGATCTTTCTGCTTGGAAATAAAACAGATGCTGTGCCAAGAGGGGCCCGGAGTGTGCCCAARGTGGAGGGAGAAAGGCTGGCAAAGGTGTGACACTGTGCAATCCTGCTCTGCGGCCTCCCTGCAGCTGGGAGTGGGGCAGCCTGGCTGGAGGGGAGTCCTTCTGAACTCGGAGCCATTTCCGAATATGGTACCTTCCCTCTTGCCCCCACCAGCTCTCCAATGCAAGCAAGTGCCAAGGCCCTTCGGGTACCAGGGAGGATAGGATGGTCAGCCTGTGGCAGACACTGGCCCTTGAGGAATGCGAATGTGCTTCTCCTGGATGCTGCCTGACAGTGATGCCCAACCTTTCTGGGGGGAGCATCCATGGTCATTTTCCTGTTCATTTTCCCATCTGATACATGCTCTGCCCAGTCCTTCCTTGCTCCTTGTGTTTGCATGCCTGGTCGTGCCTCATCCCTCATCTTTTGGGCAGGAGGAAGAGGGCAGAGCTGTTCCCATGTTCTGGACACTGTAACACAAACGTGACACAATCCAAATACCCTGGGGGGAAAGGGCCTCTTCCCAAGTAACTCTCCCCTTCATGTCCAGCATTCCCTGACAGATGCTCCAGATAAGCCCAGCACTGCTGAAAAACCACCTTGTGTTCCCACGTAGGTGAGCAGGATGTGGGCTCTCGCCCCCGCCACTGGCAGGAGGGCACAGCAGGCAGCAGCTGCCCCCAGCAGAAYGAGGTGACCCCTTTGGACCTGCTGGGCAGGGGGAGGGGCTGGCTCCTGAGGGTGCTGGTGGATGGTACAGGGAGTCCGCTGCAGATGTTGAGCCTTACTCTGCTCTCTGCAGGAATACAAGGCTGTCTTCTATGAGTGCAGTGCGATGACTGGCTATAACATCGTGGAGCCCATGCTGCACATGGCCAGGTCAGTGAATGGGCTTAATTTATTTATTCAGAATTAATATATTTAGTCAGAAAAGCTTAGTGTAGTATTCCAGATTTTAAGATGGCATTCTCAGTTTGAAATCTATATGCACTTACAATGTTTTTCTTCCTTACTGGATTAAGCATTATACAGAATGTGATATTTTGGTGGCAATATTTTTGAAAAGGGATAGATAAAGCACTTTGTAAGGCTGAAGGAAGTTTGCTGTAAGATTCCAGGGTTTTAAAAAGCAGAAGTATTTTTGAAAAAAAAAGTATTTGAAATTTTGCAACAAAAATATCCTCTTGCTTCCTCTTATTGCTTTCCTTCCTGCTGCTTGAATTTAGAAAAGATGATGCAGGACTTAGCTACTAAGTAAGTTTTCCCAGTTAATAAACAGCTAGGTGAATCATATGTGAAGCACATGCCTTCGATGTGCTTTGTTGGCCTATCTCTGCAGGGGCTGACCCAGGTAGGTGGAGTGAGCAGCTCAGGATCCTGTTGTCAGTGTGGGAGCTTGGAAATAAGGCACAGACCACTCAAGCCCCAGTCTGGTGCTCTGACAACCATGCCGTCACTTCTTGCGCCTGTCGAGTCTTTCTCCCTGGTCCTGTCCTCCTGGAAGTTTGTGCTTATTTTCTGTGTGGTTTATTTATCCAACAAGCCCAACTTTTTGGCCAGTCACTTTTCAACATCCTATATGGTCCTGGCTGATGGGGAACAAAGGGCACAGACAGATGCCTTGGCAGGAAGAGCTCAGTATCCAGGCTGTATTTTTGATCTGTGTGGCTTATTCCAGGTTACTGACAGCACAGGAAGACAGGCAGAGGGAGACTGCCCTGCAGCTTGAAGCTGTCAGCAGGAGGAAAGGGTGCTGCACCTAAGGCTCAAGAGTAAGTCAGCGAGAGACACATGCCAACGCTGGTGCGCAAAGCTGGGCTCCTTTTGAGCAGGCTGAATCTGATGCAGCTCTGCAGCCACTCGGGGAAGGTGCAAGTTTTCCCTAGCTGGGGGTATCAAGGGACTAAATCAGGACAAAATGTATATGTTTTCTGTACTGTTCCATTTCCCACTTTTGCACGGAGCCCTGATCTCTGGAGGCCTCTCTTGCTTTGGAGGAACTCTGCTGATATTGGTTAATGGCACAAACTGGGCCTTCTTTCCCTAGCAGTTGCTTCTCTGTAAAATGATGCAGTCTTGTTCCTTTTGTTTCTCTGCAAAGATGTGGCCTATCAGCAGAGAGTGGAGGACATCATGGACATTGTTTTAGATATATGATATTATTGTTCAATTGTGTAAGCAATAAAGAGATTATTTTAAATTT
Source organism: Rhea americana (assembly GCF_003343005.1). Taxonomy (NCBI): domain Eukaryota; kingdom Metazoa; phylum Chordata; class Aves; order Rheiformes; family Rheidae; genus Rhea; species Rhea americana. Next base: position 1,870,150 of record NW_028185472.1, read on the forward strand.
GGGCTGACTCTAGGTAGTGATCCATCTCTTGCCAAGAGCAGCCTCTCTTCTTGGTTCTGTAAGTGCAGAGCTCAGCTGAAAGCCTGCTCAGATAATGGGAAGGCCTCCATCAGTTCCCGTAAGATCTGGATCCAGCCTGCTCTGTTTACCGGGAAATCTGGGTTGACTTGCCAACACTGTAGTTAGCCAATTCCATTTGTGGATAGAGTATGAGCTGCAAACCATTTATCCCAGTGGCTTTCTTCGTTCTGTTACCCTGTCAGACCTTGGCACTGTTCCCCTTGTACTGTTTACAGACCACAGAGCGGTTGCCCTGGGACTCACAGGTGACTTTATAAAATAGGTGCTATTGTTTTATAGCCACCTGCTGCGGGAGCTGTGCAGTAACTGCTGGCAGCGGTGCTGTACATAGCCTGTTTTAAGGCTGAATGCTGCCCATTTCCTGCCCCTCTCATACTTTTCCCTGAAAAATCTCCAGCAGTTAGGAGGTGACTTCTCTGCAGTACTGAAAAGTCATGCTCAAATCCCACCTTTCTGGCTTGACTGTAATTCTTTCAAACATGCTTCGTGTGGAAGCACAAGGCAGCTGCCACAGCTGTGAAATATACCTAATCCCCTTGCAGCGACCTTGTGGAATAACCTGTTTCCTGGTAAATGGCCTGAGCAAGAGCAGAATTTGAACCTCTGCCTGTTGGGAAAGGTTTTGCTTGTCACCAGGGAGTGGAGCAAAGCATGGGAAAGTGAGGAGTGAGATAGGAATGGGCTGTTTGGGCTCTGGGCCCATATGAGCACCTTTCAGCTGGCCTGACCCTGTGGGACACTGCGCACAGCTTGTACTGTGCTTGTACATGAAGCCCTGTTGTTCTTTGGGCTGTGACGCTTTCTGTGTTTTGTAGCTCAATCATCCTAAAGGCTTATGGGACTAAGAGAGCTTTTGTAATGCCTTGTCMCCTTTATTCTTGAGCCTCTCTCTGTGTGACTTTGAAATCTTGGGTGCAAGATGTGAAACTGCAGCTATAAAACTGGCTGCCCAGCCTTGTAGTGTAGAGAACACCTATATTTATCCACTGCCCTTCCTCTCTTGGGATAGGGCAATTACTCAGACTTCAATTCTGTGTGTCTGGTTGCTGTCCAAATTTCTCTGGGAATATCCCAGGCAGGAAAAGTACTTTAAGTCACGACAGCCTGTCCGCATTACAGAGATTTTCCGTGATTCCTCCCTATGCAATTTCCTTCTGATAGGAAAGAGGAAATTGCTCTCCAGAAGAGTAGGATCCTGACCAAAAGGAATAACTAAAGATAATGAGTTCATGGTCAGTCCTTACTGCTGACTGGCTGTGTTTCACGCTGTTGAACAACTAGTGGATTCAATTGCAAAAATGCCTTTCAGAGACTAAGAAACAGTAAGTCAGAGGAGGTCTTGCAGGGACCAGGGCTGTTTTTGCTCTATACACAGCACCAACCAGGCTGCCAGCAGAACTGCTTGTGTTTGCAAGAAAGTATGTTTGGGAAGCAAAATCCTCTCTATTGTTCTCAGAAAACACCTGTAATCTTTAGATTACTCAATGGTAACCCAAAAATGGGACTGACTTTCTTGTTTTCTAGCCAATGTGGCTCTGAAGGAACCCAGAGGTTATCAGTTGTCTGTCCCTGCTGGTGGTAAGTACAGGAGGTTTAGAAAAGCTGATCAAGAACCCTCATTCTGAGGGCAGTACAAGAGCAATTCATCCCGTTTTGTTTATTTTTCCTCTTCAAAGCAGCCAGAGTTTGGATCATCAGGGAAGGCAGTGCAGAGAAGAGAACTCGGGGAGATGTTTCCCGAATGTCTGGGGACAATGTAGTGCTTTCAGAGAGCACGCACTGTCACCTTATGTCTGTATTTCTAGAACTAGACGTATATTTAATAATATCTCAAGCACCCTTCTCACTGGGGTTAGAAATTTGGTTGTTCTTAATCCTTGTGCCATGGCTCATTTCCAGCTGAATTGGATACTTTTGTATGTTACAGAACTAGAACTCTCTGCATCTTCAACCAGAGAAATTATTACTCATTTCCCCTTCTATAAACTGATGGTACAGTAGGTACTTCATTTTAGATTCTTTTTTTTTAGCAGAGACAAAGTAGACTTTTGTTTAAACCATGATAGGGTGGCACAGAATTTGAGCATGTTGCACTTAGACAACAGTAAGCACCAGAGTGGGTGTTACATGGATGGGACAAGGATCTTTCTTTGTCTCTCCAAAGAATATTTCAGTTTCTGGTTAGAAAACCTAGACACATTCAGTCTAGAGGAGCATATTGCTGGTATTTGAACCTTTCTGATAAAAGATCCAAACTCATCTAGGAACCACTTTTCACAAAATTCCTTATTTTATCAAATCCACCTATTTTTTTTTGTCAGAATCTCTCCTGCTTTCAAATGGCAGCCTTGGGAGCCACCATCCTCTGTGAGCAACTGCAGGAAACTGCAGCATAAATAAGCAGATAATGGTGGTATCCTGAGATGGTAGGAGACTTAAGACAGAATGCAAAAATAATTCTACCTGGAGGCTTGCTTATTCCTGCACTGTGTTGGCTGCAGTTTTTGGTGGACAGGTGGCTCTTTGCACATAACTTGTAAGGCATTCTGAAATCATACCACAAGAAAGCACTCCTCTTACAGCCTGGCAAATGTATCCTGGCACATGTCACAATGCAGCTGGGTATGCAATCAGAGCCAGAGGCAGAGRAGAAGAAACAGCTGCTCTAATAGGCAGCCAGAGTCCCCCAAAACTTCACACTGAGGCAAAGGGAACCCACTCTGCCTTTAGTTTCACTTTTCTCATGTTAACATGTTATAGGTAAGCCTAACAGGATGAGCCTGACAGCATCTCTTTGAAAAAAGTTAAAACGATGTTGTTTAAAACTTTCCCACAGGACAAATGCAGGAATCCCAAAGGCTTGGGATGTTTCTTCCCTTCTGCCTGTAATTGTGATGAATAAGGTATCGGGGAAAAAACATCCAGCTTGTCAAATAATAGGATTACTAGCATTACTAGAAAAATCCTCACTTAGAATCAGGATCCTTGTTTATTCTCTATTCTTCTTGCTGCAGTCACGTGCACTTGAACACACTGGAGACATGACCGTGTTCACGTCTTATACCTGCTTCACGTGCCTCCCTCTCAGGATGGAGGCCCAGACAGCCGTATGGTAGAGCCGGGGTGCACGGACAGCACAGAGCTCACTGGCGAAGGCTCGTGTCATCCCTCAGCAATTACACACACGAGTCCAGCTCTTCGTGGGATTTCTGGGAGTGCCTGCTGCTCCTTCCAGGGCAGCTTGTTCCTGTGGCACCGCTGGCACCTCAAAGGCATGCTGGGGCACAGCTGCTTGCGCAGATACACTGGCTACTGTGGCACGACTTGGGTTTCTTTATTCCAGCAGCCTGAGCTCTAAGGAATGTTTTCCACTTATACACATTTAATCAGTTCCTGCCATGGTGGTCATGCAGTCTCTCCTGGATTCTTTTCTGTCCTGTTACTGTTTTCTATTCATGTCTTTTTCATGCACTTTTGACTTGGTTAATCACTTTTTCCACATATACTGAATAAGTACCTATGCTCTGGTTATAAACAGACCTTGTGTTCAGTTCATGATAAATATCTTTAACACTCTGTTTTGATATCTCCTGGTCCATATATCTCTCCAGTAKATCTATAGTACTGCAGTTCTGAACTCTTAGCTCTTTGAGCCACTGTCATTCTGCTTATTACTTATCTAGCTGCTTATGAGTCACATTCATAGTTAGTTGCACACTACGAGAAGCGAGCCCCAGATTCTTCATGCCTGCGAGGCATGCTTTGTGTGTTCATTAAGCCAAGCAGTTTAATAAGGCCCTGCAGACTCTGGAGTAGCTTTATGCCTTTTCTTAGTCCACTAGTACTGGCCAGGTAGAATTAGTATTTTCAAAGTAAAGGCTATGTATCTAAGCGTTTACAGAAGTTACATTCGTGCAGTTCTGGGCACAGGTGGTGGCAGTGGGTCCTGCAGGTGAGCAGGCAGCAACCAAAGAACACATTCAAAGGGCAAAGTGTTGCTGAAACGGCCTGTCGTGTCATTTCCTGAATGATGTGACCAGGCCGCTGGGTCCATGACTGCTCCAGTAATTAGCTGGGAGGAACAGGGTCTTGTGGTATACGTCACCTCTGCCTTCCCGGCAAGGCCCACGGATGCCACATAGACAGCAGTACTGTCTAGCTGTGCCCATTTGCTGACCTAGATCTGCCGAGGCGGGAGGTTGTGATCTCTCCTGTTTGTATGTGAAATCCCTGGACACGGGAAGAAGGCAGCCAAGTACAGCTGCACTAGGCCCTGCCAACGAGGGTTTGGGCACTGGGTTGGGACATTTTTTTTTTTTTTTTTTTGTTCCTGGCCCTGCCACAGGCTTTCTGTGGGAATCAGAGTAAACCTTTAGACATCAAAGTGTGACTAGTCACTTGAGTCCCCTCTTTTCAATCACTTGGCTCTTCAAGGACTCTAAGCTAAAACCAGTTAGGTTCCCAGAGGGCTGAGGAAACAGAAGTAGATTTATTTCCTCCTTGTAGTCCTTTTCTTTCATAATGCTGCTTATACTTAAATGAAGCTTTTATGCTTGTTTCCACTTCATACCTGGATTTTTCTTGCTCCTTCCAGTTTTGTATGAAAAGGGCTCTTCTCTGCTGCTTTTGGCCTAACTTGGCGCCTATTCTTTTGAAAATGTTTCTTTTCTCAGCCTTTCTGGGGCTGCAGTGCCCTCTCTGGTTCCTTGTAAACTGGATGATGAATAAATAATGAAAAACAAAACTGTTATGAATTGAGTCTCTCCTAACAGTCCATGCATGGCTTTTTGGGCTGGCTGTCTTGGTGTCTTGTCTAAAAATAGTGTGGTATCAGTTTATTAATCTGTTTACTCACTCTGGGGGGAAGGGGTGTGGAGCAATTTTGGAGTGTTTCACAGTAAAGACAAACACCCCAGTGGTCCTAATCTGTTTTTTTCCCCCTCCCTGCTCAGATCTCAACTCTTCCTCGCTCTCATTCCCCTGAAACTGTGCATTAAGCCCACTCAGCCACCAAAGGCAGTGAGTGAGGGGGTCTTTCCTCTGTGACCAGTCTCTGCGCAGAGCTGTTTCTCTGYGCAAGGGTATTGGGACACAAGCTGAAATGAGGTAATGGAAGAATGAGACAGTGTGCCAGTCAGGGCTTGATTTACAGGATCGTTCAAGAAAAAWCTCTTTCACAAGCAGCTCTGAAGCATAAAAGAAAAGAGAGTGTAAAACTCGCATTCGTTGCAAGGTAGTGCCTACGGCAATGGAAACGCCAGCTTGTGCTAAAGGTGGAAGGAGCCAAAGGTCGCTGCTGATAGAGATTTAGCAGGCTTGCCCAGCGCTAGCAACTCCAAGTACTCGGAAAGCGTGCCGTGGCGGCCGCTGGTGTGTGACAAAACTCCGGATTTCAGGGTGTTTCTGTTCTGCAGAAAACAAACGAGACGGAGGCGGGCTGCGGGCCGAGGCCGTGCCGGCGGCAGGGGCCGGCGTGGACGCAAGGGCCTGGCTGCCTGGGGCGGGAGGGAGGCACCCGCCCGGCGAGGGACCGCCCCGCGGGGTCGGGGCGGTGGCGCCCGCTGGGCGTCCCGGGGCTGGGCGGGCCGCACCGCCTCCCCCCTCCCTCCCCTCTTTCTTCCTTCGCTGCTTTCCTCCCCCACGGCGCGGCGGGTCCCGGTGTGAGGCAGCGCGGCGCGCTCCGGGCGCTGCGGAGGGGTGAGACGGGGCGCCCCCGAAATGGCGGTTTCTCGGGGCGGGCGCGGGGGGGGGGGTGCGGCGCGCGGCCCCCCGCGGCCGTTAGCGGGGCGCGCGCGGCCGTTAGCAGGAGCGAGGCGCGCGGATCTCCCGCCGCCCCACGCGGCCGTTGGCGGGCGCGCGGGCGGCCGTTAACAGGAGTGGGGCGCGCCCTCGCCCCCCCCCCCCCCGCGCCCCCGAGCAGCCAGACCGCGGGGCGAGGAAAGACGTCGCGCTGTGGGGACGGGGCTGGCTGTACTTGAAACCGGAGTGGCCCCCTGCCCCACTGGGCAAGGGGCAGAAATAATAATAATAGCRTAACAGCGATTAATGGTATTTAATAGTAATTAATAATAGTAACTAATAACCTCCGGCTGCAGCATGTGGGTCCTGCTTTGTTGCCTGTCAGAAGATGGCTTGGGAGCTGGTGTGCCTGCCCGGTGTGGTCCCGGCGCAGGGTTGTCCCCGCAGCCACTCCTGAGGGGTGCGTGGCCTGGCCTGGTGTTACTGTGCTGAGCCACTGGTGTRCCTCGAGCGTATCTATCTGCCGTGTGTCCCGCGAAGAGTCCCTACCCGGTCAGGCCAGCGTGCAGCTCTGAGCGTGCTGTGGAGGTGGCGGGCAGCTCCGGGAGCGGGGCTGCGGGAAGACGAGGCTGAAGGCAGATGCTGTAAAATCGCACAGCCTTGGGGCGGGGGGGTGAAGGGCTGCCTATGAATGTGCTTCGTGCACCTGCAGAGTCCAGTTCGTTTCTGCATTTGTATGTTCTCCTCTCCCCTGCTCCCTCCCGAACTGCACACTGGGGCGCTGAGGGTAAGGTGTTTCTTCTCTACCTGCCTGTGATCACCAAAAGTCMGGCCTAGCCTCTCAGTCACAGGACCATTTTTCTTCACAGGACCAAAGACACACGGCACATTTTAGAACTTCTCTCAAGTTTTGGTTTTGCATTTTTTTAAAGGTGTTTTTTATTTATTGCTGGAAGTTCAGAAGCTTCACACAGTCTGTGCATTAGAAAGATGTTTYGAATGTTGCCGTAATCTTGTGAAACTGTGTTTATTTCCCTCTATCTTGCATTCACTATGTTTCCCTTTTGCTTGCCTTGTTGTTGTAAGCCTATATGCTTAACCTGCAGAACCATCAGAGGCAGAGGAGAGGGAGAGGGGCCTTGTTTGCTGGAGAATCCAGGATATGTTCCCTTTTGTTTGCTTTCTGGAAGCTGAATCAGACCTGGTGATGAGTTATTGTTGCACCATAGTATCACTTGCTGTCTTTCCCATTAGTCCTTGCTCCCTGTCATCTCATGAAGAGCATAAATTGTTTTTAAAAATTTCTGACTCTTCTCAAGGGCTTGTCAATGAACCTGTTGCAATAGCCTATTGGATTTTAGCAATTATGTATCCTTATTTCAGGCTACTCTGTATCATCCTTTAAATAACCTTAGTTCTCCTCCTTTTCTTTAACAGTTTCCTTTCTTGCTCTGAGTCTGTTGTGTCTGTTAGTGCAAGGATTAATTAAAATGATATCACTCATCCAAGGTAATGCACAGTAGCAATCATTTTGTTAAACAATTTACAAACACATCTCTTATGCTTAAAAGTGACCATTTGTGAGGCCGCCATCTAGGTTTATGGAGAAGCTTTTGACATAACAAGATACTTCCTGAGTACTATTGAAACAGAGGCGTCTCTGAACTTGTCATTATTCAGACATAAATGTCMAGCTCAATCCTCCTGCTAGACTTCTACTACTGCCAAAAAAGGACTCCTTGTGGTGGAGAGACCATAATACCTCTTCTGAGATGTTGCAGTCTGAAGTGAAGAGAAAAGGAACTGTCTCAAACATGTCTCAGCATTCAACAGTTTTGGACCCTGATTTTGACCACAGACAATATTAAGTGCTAATGTAATATTGATAGCTTTCCTGGTAAAAAGTCCTCGTAGTCCCAGCTGTACATTGACTAAAGTAAATATGACCATACTTCTTCTGTTTGCTTGAGGTAACATCCCACACGTGACGGCTTTTCTCCATATTGATATCTTGCGTGAGGTTCCCACTGGGACAAGACATGTCTGCCTAYGTCTTTTCTCATGCTGCCTTCAGCCATTTCACTCCTGCATCTGATGGGGCTGGTCCTTTCTGCTGTGTGTTTTGTGGATGCCAGACAAGTTTTCTTTCTCTTGTCTCAAGGCAGGCTTACTGCAGGAGGGTTTGCTCTTAAAGACAGTGCAGAGAGCAGAGCACTAAGTAAGAAAAACTGTGGCAACTCAGCTGGGATTGTGGTTGTCCTTCTCTTAGATCTAGTATAGAAATAATTCCCTGAGTGAGCAAGTGATACCAACCTAAAAAGACTTTTTACAGACACTTAAGCTTCCCAATCCTTTTGTATGGAAGTGTCATGCCAATATGGGAGTGGACAGGAAGCTAAGGCAGACATTTGCCCTAAGTCAATGTTTGAGATAAATGTGACCATGTTTCCTGCCTTCCAGGTCTTTCCACAGTGATACTTACTTTGTCATTGCGTGAGATGAACAGCAGTAGCACTCTGCAGCATTGCTTATTCTTTTGTTGCCAGGTGATATTATTAAGAGCAAAGCACAGCTTGTTTTGTCAGACTGAAGTATGGCACAGGAGAGACGGACTGTCTCRCCTCGTCCTGCCGGCTGGCAAGCCCTGATAGCCCTATATAGTGTCGTCAGCTTTGCTGATCAACATGAGTACTTACGGCAATGACGTCTGCTAGTGCAGTTTGGCACACTGCCTCCTTTTGCTAGGCACTGTGCGTATCCCTCCTTTTTTGCAGGATTTCTGTGTTTCTCTCTTCTCCTACAGCCCCTTGTCTTCCCCTAGACTGCAAATGATGCACCTAACCTGAGCAAGTGCTGGCATACCAACTCCTCTGCTACTCTACCGCTGTGCTGACATATACTTAGTGTAGCTTCTCTTCAAGTATAGTAAGGCAATTGCAGCCTAAATCTTGGCTCTACAAAAGATATTTTCAGTGTGGCCTCCTAAAGTTTGTGCTGATGAGTGTGAGAGATTCTTCAGTAAGGGGGTGGAAATAAGCTGCTTGTATTCCTTTGTCAAGTAAAAACGCTAGATGGGGGTGGCTGGTGTAGTGCTATCTATCCCTCAAAGGGAATTCCTGAGAGGCATATTATATTATTCTCAGCTAAACATAATTGTTGCACGAATCTATAACTGTTTCCTGTGAACATACACAGGTCAGGCAACAATTCCCTTGCTTTTGAGACATCCCTGAAGGCACTGACTTGATCTGAGTGTCCTTTAGTTGGGGTATCCCACAGGCACGTTTAGTAGTTCTACAAAGTTTGACTTTCTCTCTAAGGACTGCATTGGGCTGCTACTTATGCATGGAAGGGAGAAACATGCATGTGTTACATGAATCTGTGGAACTCCACAAAAATTCCTTGAGAAAGAAAKAATATACTAAACATTTTTACTGCCATGCATGCCAGGATATAATAAACTATCCTGTTTCTACATGATTTAATCACTTGTCAAGCAATTCTGTTGTCCTTGTGTGTTTTCCTTTTGCTTTCTGACTAAGACAGAATCTCGGAAAGATAAAAGATGAATTGACTGATCCCGAAAAAACAAAAAAGGGGAACTTTTAAATTTTATATCCCACTCTACTTCTGTCCTCAGTGACCTTGTCAGTCTTATTCTTTAAACCTCATGAAAAGATCCTCTTGCACTCGCCTCCTCTACTCTGTACTCAAGTCTGCTCCTGGGCTTGACATGAGGTTATCTCTAGCTGCTCCTTGAGCATGTGCACCAACAACTGAAGTTCTGGAAGGCCTGAGGGAAGGCAGCTCTCCTGGAAATCTCAGCCCTTCTCAGCTTCCCTGTCTGTGAGGAACGGAAACCTGGYTGCTCCGGTTGTTTAAAAGCCCTCAAGATCCTGAAGATGAAAAATAGGTCTCCTTCTGTATCACTTGCTTATTCCTCCTTTCAAACCCTGAATGTGATTTTCCTCTTCCCTGTGCAGTTGCATGCACTAGCAACTGCAACAAAGCCAAAATAAAGTGAATAGGGTCACTGTTCATAAAATGGCTCCATTTTCCCRTTCCTTTTTTGTATGTGTGCATCTCCCCAGAACAGTGGCCCACATTTCAATCTGGGAGAAATGTCCTTTTCCATGCCACCACTATCCCTATGCTGGAAGCCTTAGTGTGGTGGGTGAGGAGCAACCAGAGTGCAGCATACAGATGAGGTGTTGTCACAGGTCTGCTGAGAGCACCATGCACCATTTTTGCTGATGGTGCCAAAGGCCTTCACTGCTGGACCTGGCTGGCAAGTATCARCATTAAAACTGGAGCATTGCTGACGAGTGTAGCTCTTGCAGGGACCCTGCTGCATCATGCCTGTCAAACTCTTCTGCGTGTGGTCTCCACAGCCTGGCCATGGAGAATTAATCCATTCAGTGCTAGTAGTCTCCTGTCCTGGCTGCTGCACAGTAATAACAATTTAGGAAGAAAAAGAGAGACCAGGAGGATAGTTTCTATTTTGTACCTCTAGTATTTTGTGCCAGAATAAAAGGTGTGTTTTGAGGTCTTGGCCACATTGTAGTATGACTGGCTGTGTCCCTGTTTTTGACATAAAYTCCTCTTGCTTGTTGAGTGGTTATGATTCTCTGCTGTAAAAGTGCTGTGCAGTTCTGTAGGTGCATTTCAGGTAGTAGTGAAATAAGCTAGAGATGTGACTGAAAGTGTTGCTGACTCCTTAGAGGGATATAAGCAAAGATGCTGCTGTGACACATGCCAACTGGGGTGTTCATGGAAGTTATATATATATACGTGTGTGTGTGTGTGTATGTATATACATGTTTGTATGTATCTATGTGTGTGTGTTTTGTGCATGCTTTTGATGACCTCAATCCTTGATATAGTGGAGGCAGGATACTGATCTAGTGGGATAAAGGAGGGCAGTCAGGAGTTACTTTCTTTAGAGGTTAATAGAGAGGTCCTTGGCAGCACAGTGCCTGTATCCATGCAGAATGCGATACTTACATGGCATTTTTCCATTTTTTTTCCATCTGTAGTGGGTGCTGCTGAGTGTATGTGTATAAGAGGTGAGAGCATGTGTCTAAGTGAGGGAATACAAAGGAAGCAGGAAGCAGCACACAGAGAAGCAGAGACAAAACATACTTAAGTAAGGCAGGAAATGAGAAATGGAGGAGGTGCGGGAAGGGGTATTCAAGTCAGAGGATTGATGCTGGCAGCAGTAATGAGGCTTTGTAAGGATTAACTGAGCCAGAAGTAGGTGACATAAAATGTTTGGTGTTGACTGTTGTTCCATATCTGTTGCCCATACTGGATCGAAATTCAGAAGGAGCAAAGTTCATTCTTCCAGCTCCAGTCCTCTTTCCTTCTATAAATGCCTAATGCAGTCAGTGAATTTTTGTGTGTGCTTTCCAAGGGACAGCTCTCTTGATTATAAACATAGCAATGGGGAGGTGGTGGGGCAGGAGAAAGAACTGTGAGGCTCAGTCTAGGAGCCTGTGTTTAGATAGAGTTTGTTGCTGCAAAGTGAAAGGTTCACACTACTAAAAAGCTGTGGAATTGGGCTGAAATCTGCAGTGTGTTTCGCATATGTCTTTGTTCACATAGGAGTGGGGCAGGTTGAGAAGAAACAAACACGTTCTGAAGATGCTGTAGGAGAAAGATCTGGCTGTACTTTACAAATGGGTGAGGTGAAAATATGTCTAATACCTCGCTCTGGAAAATATCTGCCCTTATGTGGGAGAATGGGAGCATTTCTTGTAGGCAGGAGGAAGTCGGTCATTTACAGATTTACTGGTGACACCTGCGAATAGATTTTTTGACAGAAGGATAGAAAGATTTTTTTTTTGATAGAAGGAAAAAAGCTTTTGGGGGCCAAACCACTAGATGTATTGTGATGCAGTCAGCACTCTGCTGAGTTAAGGTGGTAGATGCCTACACGTATCTATCTGAGTGTTGGTGATATCAAAGCAGGGTGTGTTTCTATTTCTCTGCTGGCTTTCAGCTCTTAGTGCCTACCTCACAGATAGATTATGCACATGCTTGCTTTTGGCACTAACGCTTTGCAAAGTGTAGTCTCTGATCCGTTAGCAATTTAGCAATACCGTCAGTAGGATTATAGGCCTTCGGTTTCTAATCCATAATGTAACAGTCATTGGTATCACTGTCCCACCACTTTCAATGAAAGCTCACGTTTAAGGAGGGGATTTAGCCTCCTTTCTAAACCTTGAGATGTGTCTCTGCGTAGAGCGGCAGACCACAAGATTTGATGTTACATATTTTGGGGGCTCTAGGTCTTGGTTCAACTTCTGGCTCTGCCAGAGTGTATCACTTCTCTATGGAAAAGGAGACTGGTAACGCCTGCCTTGGCTCTGTCTTGCGTATCTAAATTTTGAGCTCTTGGGGCTGAGATTTGCAGCTCCGTACTGCACCTGGCAACTTGGTGATTTGGTCTCTCAGAGATGTAACTGGTGTACAAATAACAGACTCTTAGGATCTTTCACTGACAAAAATCTATTTAAAACTGTGATTGAGTGTGGCAGGAGACAGGAATTTCTGGGGGAGGGATTTATGCTGTGTATGAAATGTATCATATTTTGGGCCTCGCTGACCTGTGACCTGCTAATGTGCCAGAGCAGCAGTGATGCCTGCATGGTTTGTTCTCGAAGAGTCTCTGATCCTCTGTGATCACACTGCTAGATTAGAGAAAATATGAGAGAAGGACATTTTCAGTCAAATTTATACACTTACTGAGGCAGCCTGCAGATGCCAGCCATGCCTGCATTTCTGGCATGCCAGCTAGTGAGCAGTGCTTCTGGAGTGCTGGATGTGGCAGGAGTGAGTCATGGCTTGTGAATGTCAGTGTCTCTTATTAGCTTTGATGGAATCCAGAAGGGAGGAGTTCATATCCCATATCCTCCCTTCATTGCCCTGGAAACAGAGGGGATTTGTTGTTTTGCTTCTTGGTCACCCTAAGCTGCACGCAGAGTACCCAAGGACGTCACAGGGAGCTTGCATGTGCAGTCAGAGCAGTGTGGAAGCTGGGTACCCAGACGTGCRTGTGGCAAACTGCCTCAGAGAGCCCAGTCTGGAGCAAGACCTGATCTCAGGTGCAAGCCTAATGCTGTGTGTAAGGTAGCCTTTAGGAAGAGCCTTTAAAATTCTCCACTTCCTTCCTAGGTGGAGTCTCCCTTCTCAACAGCTGGGCCATTTATTCCTTAAATATAAGCTCTGCGTGTGTATGGGGAAGTGTTGGGCTTTGAGCTGCAGAAACAATTAATCATGTTGTGGAGTAGAAGGGCCGAGTCCAAATGTATGTGGAAGTACAACTTGCCAAGGAGTGGAGCAACTGCCAAGAAGCTGAAAGTTGTGTTTAGGTGCTGGTCTCCCCTTGCTATATGGACGGTAGAGCAGACCTCTCCCAACTCGGTGGGAGACTTGGTTTAGATGAGAGCTTTGCCAGAGATGAGATAAGGCAAGAAATTTGCCAGAGCCTTATGTAGTCTTCAGTCTCCTTTGTCAACTTGGGGGATTTCCAAAGGGCCAAATTCCCTGGCATCAGCAGGCCTTTTTCCTGTGTTTGGGGAAGGGGAAGCATCAGGCTGCTTTCTGCACATTTGAGTCCCAGTTCACGGTTCCACCGCTCCTACTGAGCCAGGAGAGAGTACAAGCTGTGTGGCTGAGCTCCTGTGCTGCAGTAGGAACGAGACCACACTCCCTGCGCAGAGCCTCAAAGATGGGCTGCTTCTGGAGAACGTATGGAAAGGCTGCTCTGTTCGTTGTCTGCTCCCCAGGCCTCACCTCCCTGTAGAATGTAAGCTGAATTTAAACCACTGTAGTTACACCAGGAAAAATCCTCATTGTCAACATCGCTGGCCATTTGCCCTCAGGTTGCTGGTCAGGTTTTGAGGAAATCTGGTCCCTGACTCACAGCTGTGCTGTAAGAAACCCAAAGGGAGGGAAAGGCAGACATGGTTGCAGGGGGGAAAACTCTGCTTTCACTGGTATCACGAACTTTACTTTGGACTAACCACATCCGTCTCCAAGTGGGAACAGCCGTGTTTTCGAAACAAGGAGTTTAATTAAATTTGCTACTTCATCAGGATTTTAAACAATTTTTTAGGAAAAAAGAAAGAAAGAAAAAAGAAGCCCTCTTGGTGAGATAAGAGTAGTGAGATTATCCAAATTGGTAATTTTATTGATATAACTACAGTAATTTAAGCAATAGTGTACTTACAAGTGTGTAAGTGGGAAGCTGTTTCCCTGTGAAGAAAAAGCATCAGAATGTTGGAGATGAATGGCAAATCCAAGGCTGCAGATCAGCAATATCTGGGCAAGTTTGTACCTTTAAAAATCATGTCTGGCCAGCCAGGCCTTCTCTTTCTGTGTTGTCCTGACCAAATGATGTTTTCTTCCTGCATCTGTGCACAACAGTAGTGGTTATCCAGCCAGATGTTGCTTTTCCACATGCATGCAACTGAAGAGAGGAGTTTTCTGAGTGGCAAGACTTGGGCACCAAAACTATCAGTGCTGAAATGCTCATTAGTTTGAGGTCAGTAAAAGAAGGATTATACTTTTTGCCAGAATTGTCCTGGTTACTTCCAGTGTGAATTTTAGAGTTCTATCTAAATTCTTGAAAAGCAAGAAGTGACATTTATTTTCTGGGTATTCCTGAATATCCTAGGGAGACCTCATTTTCAGAGTGGACAATTAGTACTGACTGAAACTCAAGTCTTTCTTGCACAGCAAAGACAAGGTACTTAGGTTTTCAGAAGCTTTTAGCTATGTTTTTCCTGGATTCTCTCTGGCTTTTGTCTTTAAGACCATCAGTAAGCCCTTGAATACTGAAAAAAAACCTGCTGGCAAACTGTGCTGTGAATTCCCTTTCCCCTCCTTGGTCACTAATGGTATGAGGGGTGTTGAGAGGCAGATAATGAGTCTGCCTGGTACTGGCAGTTTGCCATGTTCCTATCTTCTGCACACAGATGAAAAAGCTCTGCTGTTTTTTGTTGAACTCAGAGTAGTCTGAACCTGGAGCATGTGCTAATAATGTTCAGAGGGTCTCTGGAGGGAATGAACTAGGTGTTTACGCTCATCTCTTGAAATCTTGTGTTTTCCTGGAATTTGAGTTAATSCAAGAGTTCCAGAGTTGTAGAATGAAGGGACTACTTTTAAAATTTCTTGTCACATATCTTTTATTGTAAAGCTTTTAATAGAGAACACTATAAAGACACATGGTTCCACAGAGCCATTCAGGATATGACAAGCTGATCACCAGTTTGTGACTGGCCACCGGCTGATCACCTTGAGAAATGTAGTAGTCACATGCAAGGAACCCTATGCACCACAGGGACTGAGTGGGTGAAATCCTTTGACCTGTGTTGCTGTAAGAGATCGGATGATATGGTATGGTCCCTCTTGACTTAAAAATTGATCTGGAGGAGGGAAAGAAAAAAAGTAATAAAAAGATTGGCTTTAACTCCTTTATGGCTTTCCTGTAATGAGGCATGTTCATATAATTCATATAATAGATCAAATATATTCATATAATATGGGTATATATTCATATAATAAGGGTAACCTGAACTTGGAGCTGCTGTAGCCAAGGTGTGTTGACGATGGAGAAATCTTTTGCAGGATTTTTCAKTTAAGTTCAAAGTCCAACACAGTCTGTGCTTGAATCTGTTAGAGGAACCCTTTTCCAGTTGCTTATTCCTATCTGCTATAAATGATGATGATACCCTCAGACAGACTGGCCAAAGTCCGGAGCACTTCAGTACTGGTTATAGCTCTGTTCCCTTTATGGAGAGCTGCGTAACCTGCTCTTCCCCTGTACACTTGAAGCAGTACAGCTCGGAGAGCTCCTGAGCAAGCCCAGCCCTGGTGCCGCTGCGAGCAGGTYTGTACGCAGACTGGGAAGGAGAGGAAGAGGGAGGTGTTTCAGGGACATGGTTGGCGTCTTGGGGCTGGGGGATTTGTTTACATCTTGTTGGACTGTGCTCGGGGGTCAGGAACTTATTTTTTCCCTGCCCCCTGCCTTGGTGTTGGCCCAGCAAGTAGTTGCCTTGAGGACAGCCCATGCCTTCCAGTTATTTATTCACATGCTGACCCTTCGCTGCGAAGTTTGCAGCTGTTCTAAAAACAGCTGCGTAAATGGTTTTGGTGGAATCATTAAAACCTGCTACACAAGAGAGAGGCGAAGGGGGAGGAATGCTTTGTTTTTGGCTGGGGGTTGTTTAAGTTTTACTGGAAGAGTGGTTGTTTTCAGGGCAGCCTCACGCAGCCTTGATTGGGCATTGTTTTCAGCACTGCTCCTGTAGCAACAGCAGAGAGCGCTCCTATGGACTGGACGTACAGCTCCAGGAAATGAAATGTCATTTAATTTGTCCTTGGCCATGTTGGATATTTGATCTGCTTCTAGTAAAGTGTTTTTAGCTCTGGAAAGGAAGATGACTTCTCTAAACGTTTAATAGTTGCTCAAAAAGCAGTCTGCTTGGAGACATGGACATTGGGGTAGTATAAGGATGATGGGCAGAAGAGACTTCGTGGCCCTTGCTGAAGCCCTTTGTAGGGAAATGGTTGGTTGCAGACATGAGAGTCTTCCCACCTGAGGTGGCTGTCCTCAGTAGGAGRGAAGCTCTTATAAGGGGACATCACTGACAGCTCTCTAGTCTGCCAAATTAAGGTAAGACTTGTTGTAGCACTGTTCTGTGGCTGCATAATCTCTTTTCTTTTCTGTCAGTGCACTGGCGTGTTGCAGAATGTGTTGCCCCATTACCAGTACTGCAGATAATAAATCTGTTGCTGATGTGCTCTGAGGTCGTCTCTGGCRTAGCTGGCACCAGTACTGAGATAATCAACAACATATCTGAAGTGATGAAACTGTCACCTTAGTTTCTGCTGTCAAATCCCTTCTCAGCTGCTTTTAAAATATAGTCTTTATGGAACTGAAACTGAGACTGGCTTCCTGGGAGAGATCTGTGCTGCGAGTACAGAAACTTTCAMTTTACCTGTTTCCACTGCAGAAAAAGTGAACAGGAACAGCCTGATTGAAGCAGAACAAACTTTACATAAAAGAAAAAGCTGGTGCCAGCTTTCTGTGCACTTCTTTGTTTACTGCTGTGCTGTCTGCAGTCAGGTGTCTCAGGTGCAGGCATGGAAGTGCTAATAAGTAGCTTGAAGATTTTGTGTTGTACAGCTTTGCTCACTGTTGTGGTTTTCCAGAGGACAGAATGGTTCAGCAGATGGAGCATAAATCTTGAAATGTGAGGAAACTGCACCCAAGCCTTCTCTCTGCAGCCAGTGTTTTATCTGACTCAACMTCATTCAATCTCTATGTGCTCCTACATGTAACATGGAAATACTGAGACCTTATCTCTTTGCAGGTTTGCTTTGAGGAGTTAAACGGCCTTGGAGGCTGTGAGGTTATATAGGACATTGTGTCAYAGAGGCTAGAAGTGTACCCTATGATGACACCAGCTGCTTTGTGTTTGAAAAACTGAATATATTTTGATGAYGGGATTTAAAGTCCAATGATCTGTTTGTGAAGTAAGTGAGATGAAAATGATGGYGTGCAGTGGGTACGCACCCAATATTGTGGGTAGGTGGAAAATCTATTGGCCTTTGACTAATCAGCTGGGACAATGTTGAGATTTGTAGGGAACGAAACTAAAAGCACCTTTGCAAAGAGACTCTGCAGCCAAATGGTTAGCAATGATATACTAACTACACGATAAATGTCTGGAGGTTAGTCTTTGCACTGAGCTTAAACACTGTGCACAAAATGGTTATCCATAAAGAGTGATAAAATAGTTACAGTCCCTGTGGTATTTGGAGACCACTTTGAGTTCGTGCACAGAATTCCCTGACTGGTCTTCAGCATGGCTGGGAGGATTATTACAGATGGGCTWGTTATTATTGGCATAGTCTAATACTGGCATGGCTACAGAGGGAGGGAGATTTTGCAAATATTCCCTGAAAACAGAGAGGATCCAGTTGCTTCTCTTCTGGGAGCTGAGCTGGAAAGGACAGGGTAATTAACACAAAGGGATCAGGAGGAAAGCTGATTCTGCACGAACTCTTTTGTTCTTTTGTTTAGAAATTTGGTTTAATGCTACTGATCAATTCACCAGTGCAGACAAAGCCCTACTTTAAAAGAAAAACCTGGTGGCTATGAACAGAGATAGAAAACAGAATTAAAAGCACCAAYAGCAGGCTGTAGTGAACACAGAGTTTCTCTTGCCTGTTAGCTAAGCCTGACCTATCTGAACTGCTGTTCCTAGTCAAACTCTCATTGCTGTGAGCTTTCTGCAAACATACACCAGGCACTGATTTCTGGCACTTCTAATGAGAGAGTAAAAAGACTGTTATTGTTCCTCTTTTCAGTTAAAAAGGCCAGTGAAGTGGTTCCTGTATATAAATAGTGTAAAGTACTTTGGGATCCCTTGGGATAAAGGGGGCTTTATTAAATACAAGATGATGTTGTTCGACACAGAAGGAGTTCCCATTAATCAAGCACTGAGTGCCTGTCTCTTGCCYGCCTTATGGTTTTAACCAGGGCCTGTGTGTTTGAAGGGGCCTGTTGCTTTTCAGATTATCAAATTCTGGGAGCAGTGGCCTGTGGCTTCATAATTTGAGAATGTGGCTGTCTCTATGTGTTTTGTTAGGACCAGAAAGCCTTATCRAGTGTTTTTGTGCTCCAGAACTGTTTCACTATAAAGCAAGCAAACACACACTCCTGGGCATATTTTCTTGCTCTTTTTTATCCTCAAGGATCCTGAAATCAGGTTTCATCACCTCTCCCAGGTTTGAATAACCCCATCATAAAATACTTACTACACAGGAATGTGTGTGGTGATGAGCATACAGATCTTTGCTGAGTTTAAAATTAATCTCATTGTTATTTGTGTTTCAGTAACTCCTTCCCCTGAGGAGTAAATCATCTCAGAAAAATGAGGGGAACAGCTGAGTGCTCTTATCCTGAGACAGCTCTTGTGCTGAAGAAGGTGGCTACTCGGGTGTATTAGGCACATAATTCCTCTTTGGATTCCTGGCTCTCATTATAACTAGTAGGAGTTAAGGGCCTATGTCTCTCTTGAGAAGTATATTCAAAATATATCATCTAGAGYCATGATAGAATAAATAGGTGATTTTGCAAGTGTGGCCCCTCACACTCAGGAGGATGACAGGYTTTTTCTAGGAGCAGGTCTTTGACTCATCTGTAGAGGTGACGCCCAGGCCCAGAAGGTGCTAAGGTGAGATCCTCCTAGATTCCCAAGACATGATCTCACTTACCCTTTTAAGTTCTTCAGAAAGACCTCCTTGTGGAGAGGTGGAGCCAAGTGGGGTCCCCTCAGAGATGACCAAGAGATTTTATTTCTTATTGAATGTACTTGGCTTTCTAAGCTATCTTCGGCTACCTAGGAACTGTTGTGCATAGGCTTGGTTAAAACAAATGATGTGGCCAGAAATTGTTTGATTCTCAGCAGCCCCTAGAAGGCTTGAAACAAGATTATTTCATTCTAGGCACCATATAAACAGTCACGGAAAATTGCTCCCCACCCTGAGGAGTGTGTAATCAGTTTAGACAATGTGCAGGGGGAGGTGAAAGCAGGATGCTGTTTCCGAGCTGTGGTTTATAGAATCTCCTTTATAAGTACAAAATATGTTTAGTTTCCGTGTAAAGGTTTAGGGAGCAGGGTTCTAGACCCAAATCTGTTCTGCATGTTTACCCTAAACAAACTATAAATGGAAAAAAAAAATCCTGAGAAGAAGCTTCATTGCCTCACTAGATGTCTGGCTCATGTTTTGCTTTTTCMCTGGCACTAGAGGCATAAGTACTTTGACTTTCCAGCATGTTCTGGCATGCTGAAATAGAAAACAAAACATTCAGCTTTCTATCCTGGGCTGACTTTCTGTTCTAAATGGGCAGAAGTGTGGGAGCTGCATGAAGCAGACCTATAAATGGTAGGGCACAAGGGTTGCTCAGGGAGAGTTTGTGCTCAGCCTCGGGACTGAGGATACTTCGGAGTTATTGCTTGCTTTGCAGGTGGCTGTGCCTTTCCTCCTCTCCACTTGTGCCTCCAAAGTGGTCTCTGGGCTACTGAAAGAAGGGAGAGCTGCTGGAAGTACAGGCAGCCAGGCAAAAGCTTTGGTGAGGGAGTATCTCTGTGTAAATACTCAGCTGCTGAGCAAAGCTTGAAGGCAGATCATGAGCCTCTGAGCAGCTTTCTCTTTCAGAAGAGAAGGAAAAAAGGAAAGGGTTGTGAGCTGTTCAGTCTTATCCAGGCAAGGCACTGAGTGTCTGCACAGTAACACCTGCCACTACAGAGATGTTTTTTTAATATTGTCTGTTTTGTTTGTCAAATATTATTTTAAAGTGGTTCCTGAAACAGATCATAGATATAGAAAAGTCTCCATTCATTTAAACAACCTATTGTCCAGCACAGTGTGTGACAGATCTTTTAGTTTAGTTTATAATTCCAGTACTTAGCCTATTTCTGAATGTCTCAAGAGCTGCGATTTTCACTGTTTCTCTAAAGAGATTCTTCTATGGTTTCAGAGACTACATAGTAATGTGAGTTAACAAGTTTCTAGCACTTACCAGAGCATTCCTTTTCTTCAAGAATGCTAGCAGGGGTAATCTATGCTGATTATAAATGAAGATGTATTGCTTATACTGTGCCTGAACGAGGCCTGCAGGAAACTCTCCTTGAAGTTAATAGAATGTTAAAATGATTATTAACTGTGTTAAATTTCATCTGATAATAAGAAGTAAACTTCTACTCTTCCCAGGTGGTTTGAAAACACTCTGCTCTCCCACCAGGCAAGTCAGGAAGCATTACTGCTTCCATATCCTGGTAAGGGCAATAGATAAGAGATCTTAAGCCTTGGGCTGTGAAATAAGTAAGTGTCAGGGTGTAGATCTAAGCATCAGTAACTCAGTATCCAAACAGACAAATTGGTTAAGAAGAACTGATATTCTCTTCTCTTCTTTCCATCCTACTGCCATTGATGCCAATGGAGACACTTCCATGGAGAATCAAATCTGCCTGCTGTAGTATGAGGTTGAGATGGCTGAGGATATGGTGGTACAAACGTATGTAGAAAAAACAAAGACCTTTGCCTTACAAAAGCAGGCCTGTTTTTTCAGCTGTGCCTAGCCTCTTGCTTCAGGGGGCAGAGAGGATGCTGGAGGCCATTTCTCACTGTGACAGCCATGTACAGCCTAGCTGCCTCCACAGAAATGCAGTGAGGTTGCAGAGAAATTACTCCCGCTACATTTAACAGGTCCTTCCTCTAGCTTGTTGCTGATCCTTTCTAAAGGAGGCGCTGAGATGAGAGGTCGAGSCCCCGCTCTAGGAGGATTGGCAGTGGCAGAGGAGTTTGGGAGAACTATTTTCTGATGACCCAGTCTGCCAGGAGGTTACTTTGGTGAGGAGTGGAGACTCTCCCATTTGATCCAGCTCTGTGATTCAGGAATATTGTAGTTACCTTCCAGGGAGCTTCCCAAAATCCTGTGATGGAGCAGAGCCTGCCATGATGCTTAGGACTTGTCTTGGTTGTGCTTCAGCAGGGATGGAGGCTGAAGAAAACAGCAACTTCCAAGCTTCCTTTTTCTCTTTATGTTTTGGCTCGTGCTCCATTTCTCGAGACTCCTCAGCCCTGGGAGCAGAGGATGGCTGTATGCAGTGAGTTCTGACCCTACATGCCCTCTTCTTTTGCTCCTCTTAGGCTGTCCTGAAATGCCTCCCATGGCAGGGCTAGGGGCAGTGGTCACTTTGAAGCATTGTCACCAGCTAGGACATCACATTGCACAGGAGGGTTTTCTTCATGAACTTTTTCATAGAGTTACTTCCAGATCCTTTTGGACTCCTCTATTGTTGCCAAAATGGACTGTCACCGTGGCACATATATGGCCTTGACAGAAACAATAGCAATATTTACAGGACATTGCAGACATGTAATTCCTATTGTCCTATATTCCTATACATGTCCTATTCTGGCAGTTTCCTACCATTAGAAGATCTTCACATTTCCCATTGCTGCAGTCTAGGTTTCCCCTATTATTCCATGCACACTTCCCAGTTTATTCAAATGTGCTCATGAGGTGTATTCAAATACATTCTGAAGTTACGTGCTCTTCATTAAAAGGAGGGCTTGATGGCAAAATATGTTACCACATTCTGATTCCCAGAAGAAAACTTGACATATTTTGTGATTCGCTGTCTCTCTTTTCCTCTCTTTTTCAGCTGTCTGCTTTCTTGAACCCAAGAGAGGACAAAAGCCAGCGAGAAAAGAACGGGAAGAAAAAGCCTTTGTAGGAAACGGAAGATTTGCACTGGTGTTCTGAGTTGTTTTGGTGGTGAAAGGTCAGTACCCGATTTGCTGACCTATCTTGGCTATCTGTTTGAGGTGGATAGTGGTACTTAAGAATTGTGTAAAGCACAGCACTTCTACAAGCTTTAGAGTTCTTCTCTTGGGAAGCTTTATTTAATGGCTTGTAGCTGCTTTCTGGGCTATGTGAGATCTGCTGGCAAGCTGATAAACATCTTAATGCTTTTTCTGCAGATATTTCAGTGGGGTAAGTGAAGCAGTGGTGGTAATATTTTCATTTTTCAGAGAGAGAACTTGGACAGTGAGATCATGTCTCCAACAGCTTGAGTTAGCCTTCCTGGAGAATGAGGTCTTCAGTCAATTTGCTGCAGATAGTATGTCAGGTTATCAGCCTACACCTGAACTGCACATACCAAGTAGAGCATGTCTGTTCTGTTTGCTGAGACCTGCTTTAGGGTTATCTGCTATGCAGCTAGCCAGCAGCATAAACAGACTTCAGGTAACCTTGCCCTCCGGGCCAACAGCGTGCACAGTGCGTGAGGTAGACACATAGGCAAGGGGTGTGTAATACTGAACTTACAGTGCTTGGGAGCTACTCTTTCATAGCAGCATAAATAAAGCCAGAAGGTCTGTTCTGTGCTAAGTCTTTCTTGTGTGTGTTCGCAAAGATGGGCTAGAGGGCTGTTCTTTAGCCCTCACTGCTGGTCATTTAGTTGTTACGGGGATGAGTGCTGTATAAAATGTAGGATGTTCTGTTTCCCCCCTCCCCAGTTCATAAAAGTTACCTGTGAAATAGACCTCACTGACATGTTGCACACCAATTTTCTTGCCATTACTCATTATTTTTAAGCATTGCTTTGTGTTGCCTTTAATGGCCTGGGAACTATTTCATTTGTTTTGGCATTGTTTCTTCAACAACCTTAAGATGCTGCTTCAGGGCATGTTGTGCAGAAAAGGCCTGCAGGCCTGGCTTTCTTTGCTGTTTAATTAACTCCTGTTACTCTGCAAGTTGAGGCAAATGTACTAGGCAAAGTCTGTGATGACTAAATAAATGTCTAGCCAGCAGGAGTGTGTGTGTATGTGCATGCCACGTGCTTTCTGAGCTGGGATGTAGATGCATGCCTGCATATGCCTTTGGGCCTGCAAGTGAAAATACAGTAGTCTGATGTAGGATACCAGACCAAGTCTTGCCACTGAGATTCTAGGTGCTTCAGCAAAACAGAACAGCTGTTTGTGCAGTGCTGTGTTCACAAGTGCTCAGCACCCGGAATTGGAGCTTAAATGCTCAACTTCAAATGCAGTCTTATTGTCCAGTTTGTCCTGAGGCCTTAGCCTTGGTAAAACCAGAGCCCTTGAAAACTGAGCCTTAGAATGGCTAACATTTTAAGCTGATCTCTGCCTTGCCCAGCAGTCATGCACCATATCATATTACCCAGCTGGGAGGTTGTGACCTGCATTCAGACAGAGGAAGAATTCTCTCTCTCTTTTTTAATTTTTTCTAGACATGATTGTATAGATGAGTCAGCCTTTCTTGCTCCTTCTCCTTCTTGTAGTTGCTTCCCTATTACTCTGTTTTCTAATACTTCATATCTATTGTATTTAAGCATCTCACAATCCTTAATGTATTTGAGCCAGCACACCCTATAAATGTTTGCCACAATAGCTTTACGAGACAGTCTTAGTGTAAGTATAGATTCTAGTAACCACAAAAGAGGTTGTACTGCTTATTTGGCCAAGATAATGTATATTGGCAAAAGCACTTTTAAGGTGGTGAAAATGCATTGCTGTAGGGCTTTTACCAATGCAGCGAAGTCACTTGGAGCCTGTCAYGCCTCACAGCTGTCATGCCTCTATCAGCAACAGTTCTCACTGCAGATCTTTACAGCATCACTGAGTTCAGAGAGATGAGTGTCCTGCATTGTAGAGGAAGAACAAGGGCAAGGGATAGGTTAAATGACTTGCCCAAAACCATGCAGGAAGTATGTGTCAGAGTGGAGAACTGAGTTCAAGCTGTTCAGTTCCCAGTTCCTTGAATTAAACTTCAAACTATTCTCCATCCCTATTTCCTTCACACTAATTTTGTCTTTGTCTTTCTTTTTTCCCCTCTAGTCTTTGTGTGTTTTGTTTCTTTGAGGCTGCTTTCTCTTCTTGTCTCTCACATTATGGTATGTAGACATAGTAGGAATCTGTTACCAACTTCTGGCACGTTATATATAAAGATACATCTCTTCATTGTGTGACTAGCTTTCACTGCCTTCATCTCATGATTACTTTTCTTTGTATTTAGCTTGCTGATGAAAGTACTGTCTATTTGAATAAACCAAATGAGCTTCATTGTGGCAGTGCTTTTGGTCTTTTAGCCACTTTTTCAATTAGCAAACATTTCTCATTATGAAGCTCATGTCTTATGCAGTTGTAAATATATGCATGTGGCATGGCTCACCATTTTCTGTCCAGTGGAGAGCTTGTTCATAGTTATCTATGTGATTCAGCATAAACATTTCCCTCAGTGTTTTGAAATGGAATACAACTGTGGGTGCTAATTAATGTTGCTTGTTCTCATCCGGTTTCAAGAATGTTTTGTATCACTTATGTGGGTCTGAAATAACAGTGACTGAAGCCAAGAAACTCTGGTCACATTAGTGGATTTTGGATGAGGCCCTGAGGTTCATGCTCATCAAGGTGTTCAGGTGCAGACCAGGACCTCCTGCTTTTGGAGGCTGAGAGACTCAGAGCCAGAGGTCATCATTAGCTGGCTGAACCTGAGAGGCAGATTGTGGCTCACTGCCTCCTGCTCCCAGCTGTTAGTGGAAAGTTTGGTGCTTAGTGCCCCCTGGCCTCCACCTCTTCACTGCCCAAGCTTTTTGCAAAAGGCACACCTCTGATGTCTCCTGCCCTCACTCACTTTCCTTGAAGAGCAGACATCTCCCTACAGCTTTGCCTGAACCATTCTTCGCGGGTGATGGGGAGAGGTAGGCCACCCTGTACGAGGCAAGGAGAAGCAAAGCATTACTTTCAAAGGGAGGGCCTGGAGAGAACTGTGCTTCCATGAATAGCTTTCTGGGTGAGTCAGTAAGCGTGCAGAGGCACCCAGTATCATCAGTTCTGCTCCTGGCTAAGAAGGGCAGATCAAACAGGAGACTGCCATGATTGCCTACTGACTCATGGCCTACCATTACTGCATGAATCACCATGCTTTATAAACCTGCAGCTGTTTGCTGCCAGCTGTCTGGAAATAAATAGATCCTCTGCTTGCAATGGCAAAACTGCGCTGCGTGAAAAGCCTGTAAGTGTTGCTTAGTGGAGCAATATCTGAAATGTTGAGGGAAATTTCAGACTCTATAATCTTAGCCCAAGGAAAGTCTCAGCTGTGTGTCTGCCCTGCCCTCAGCCAAGAACAAGATTCAGTTTTGTACGGGCTATCTGTGGTCCCAGATCAGAAGGAGGTGCCAATCAACATTGCTCAGTAGGGCCCAGCACCTGCTGTTTGGTGGTACCTGGAAATACTGTTAGTGACTTTTTTTTTAATGATATACTCTAAGAGGAAGAAGAAGATCATGGAATCCTTTGAAGGCAGGAGGGGTTGCTTGGATGAGTGATACAGTGAGGTGACACWGCTGTTTGCATCCAGCTCTCTGGGTCAGATCCAGCCCAAGAACAGAGACCATCAGTACTGTTCCCTGGCTGATCAGTGAAATGAAGCAGAGCGGTCTCAGAGGAAAGTGCACTGCAGGTTTGCTGTGCACAGCCCTGATGTTAGCAGGCGTGGGCAAAATGCCAAGGATAGCAGAACCTGTAGTCTGTCCCCAGAGGGCAGGCATCTGGGTCTGGGCTGAGGTACCTATCTTGGGTCGTGCAAATGTGTGTAGCTGTGGAAGCTTGCCTGGCTGCTGCTTTTCCTGTTYTGTGGCTAATTGAAGCCTCTGGGAGCTGTAAATCTGTCACCTTCYATCAACATTACATTCACAAGGCATCTTCTCATTCAGAATTACAAGTCTGTTCAGAGCATATAGTGCCACCAGCATCCATTCCTTCCCCCTGCCCCAGGCTTTTGTGCTGCAACATGGTAATTAATCCGAGCGTCGCTGGTGTTTCTGATATTTTCTGAAGATCAGAAGTTATGCTCCTTGATATATGCCACCATCTCAGAGCTGCTCCCTTCTCCAGTGAAATGGCTTTCTGCTGCCAACTGTGCTGTTGGATGTTATTCTAGAGAAAAATGTTGTCCTGGGAAACTGGGTGAGGGGGACAGGCATGGATGGACTGCTGCTAGGATGAGCATGTTCTCAGTCTTACATTCCTTGCTAGCCTTATTTATTAGTTTCTACAACACCAGCCTGGCTGGGGTTTTGAGTGGGCTGTAGTGATAGAAAAGGAAATACCTGCCYGCAAATAAAAAGTGCTGCTGACTGGGCAGCTGCGGTTCCCGGGCTAGGCTCTGAAGCCTGGTGTTAGAAATGTAGAAACACAGATGATACTAACTGACAGACTCAACCGGGTAGCCWCTAGATGTGACAGCCTGGGTGTGTACTCAGTGCTCTCAGGTAGAGATCTAGTCTGAAGCTCTTTTATTACTACCTGGTGTTTTGCAGGGAAATCTCCAAGGTAGATTAGTGTCTATCTCACAAGGCAGGCTTGCAGGAGCAGTGGCTTTCCAGAGGAACCTTGCACTACTTGTGAGAAGGAATTTCAGTCTAAGCAAGCATGAACTTGGTGCCTCTGGAAAYGAGGAGAGGCTCCTGCCTGCTTTCAGGGAAATCTTTGCTTCCAGAAAGCCTTTTGCTCTGATGTGGACACAAGATGTTCAGAAGAGAGAAGACAAGTGCATCATTCCCCACTGACTGGCAGAGATAAAGCAGATGTTTCTGAATTGAAGCAGCTCACAGAAACCAAAAGGTTGTTTCTGCAGACTGCCACAAACAGCTGACGCTGACAGTGATACTCTCGGCAGTGCCTTTTGGCTATCTGTCCTGTCAGGCAGTCRTGAAATTTTTGTGAGAAGTTCAGAACTTCTTCTGGCATAACAAGGAGTCTGTGACATTACATGAATCTGCACTTGCTGCAGACCCATTTCTGAGAAACCAGCTGAAGAGTGTAGCAGATCTCAAACACTGCTCTGGGATTGATCCATAACACATTTCCAGCTGCTTATGTATTTGCAGTGATTTGATTTATTTATTTTTTATGCTGTCAGATCATTTGAAGCCAATGGTTGTTATGTGTTTCTTCCTCCTAGTAGATGGGACAACTGCCCTAGGAAACAGAGCTGGCTGGTGAGAATTGCCATAAAAAATAAGTAGACAGTGTGAAGAACAGAATTAATCACCATATTGCTGGGATTCAAAAGGGATAGATCATTTGGATGGATAATGAGTACGTTCCCAGTTACAGCTGTAAGAATTAAAAATACCTAGAACTTACTGAAGGATCTGTTGAAGGCAATTGTAACTAATGCCAAYGAAGGAGGAAAGTTTGCTGGAGCCAGATTATTCTATAAATGCCAAGGAGAGAGTTTCTGTCATCTCCTTYAGAAGCAGCAGATATGGGCTGCAGGCAGGAGCCAGGTACTGAGATTTTCTGGAACTCTGATCTGATACCTGATGGTGGGTCCTATGGTTAGAGTGGGCRTGATAAGGGTAGGGTGGCCACAGTTCAGTCTGAGTAACAGCTCCTGCTGAAGGCGCTTGTTCAGGATATAGGAGAGAATTCTAGGAAAACTTGGGATGATGCAAATCTTTTGAGTGAAATCACACTTGGAGAAGGCTGTTCGCTTTGTTTCTGTGGGCACCAAASTTCCCTCAACACTGAAAACAAAATTGTTGTTTTTGATCTGGTTCTATAGTGCAACCAGGAACAGGTCTGGGATTTCATGTATTTCAATTTACATCAGAGGAAGTGAGCATGGGCTACACTGAAGTTTGCTCACAGTACTGATGATCACAATTGCTAAATCTCCAGCCAGGGGCTGCAGTAATTGCTGTGTTCACACGAGGATAGGGATGATCCAGCCACCATGAGCATTTCTAATGGAAAATGAGTCTCCAGAGATGACAGTGGGATGAAAAGAGAGAAGGAGGATGAAGGCAGTATAGTAAGACCACATACTGGTACCATCTGCCTCTCTCTGACACTGTGTGAGGTCTCATGCTGTGCAGGTCACTCAAATGGATACAAGAGCTCTTTATATAAGCACTGTCTAGCATCCCTGAAGTCACTTTAATGGCTTGCTCTGTGCGTTACTTCAGCAAAAGCTTGAAGGTGTGCACTCTTGCAAGAGGAGAGTAGTAACACTGCCCTTTTGGGAGAAGGGATGTGAGGACGACTGGCTTCTAAAACTTTTTTTTTTCTTTCCAGGAACTTGATAAGCCAGAAAGATGCGTGAGTATACTGAAAAGAAGGAAACATGTGGGACCATCTGTCTCAAATACCTGCTTTTCATCTTCAACTTCTTTTTCTGGGTAAGGAGCTGCAGCCTTTTTCAGGGGCACATAGGTAACACTGCAGTTTTGATGGCAAGGACAGAAATCTTGCCCCTAATGAAGTAATTGGCCAAATGCCCTGACATTGGTGAGACCCAGATTTCATCCTATGAGCCAGTGCAAGTCACAAAAGCTGTGGCTTAACACTGTGGCCTCTGGCTGTTTATAAGCTTTGGTACGAAATATAGAACATAACAGGGAACCTGAAAGATTGCTGTCTTTCTGCTTTGTTTTTTCACATGGCTAGCATCTTCAGGAGGCCTGAGGACCCCACTTTCCTTGTTACTCCTCTCAAAACAGCATGGGGAGTCCTAGCAGCTAGAATAAAGATAAAAATCCGTTCCCTGTGGCTGGTTCCAAACTAGAGCTTTCTAGAGTGATGCTTTCTACCTGAAACTTACTCATGCCAAAAGATCATTTTTCTCTTTGCTGCCACAAACAGAACATTGGAGCATCCAGGCTGGACTTTTACAGAGAACTGCCTGGAGCTCAGTAGAGGTTGGATAARGTCCTTCAAAAATACAAGCTTTGTGAAGACACAAGGGAACTGGTAGAAATCTAGTTGGTTCCTCCATATTCACTCACTGCAAGGGTCAATGTTTAACCAGCCTGGTTTTCTAGTTCCTTGACTGCTTTCTCCCCAGATGTATAGTCTATGAAGGATACACTGGGCATAGTTGTCATTTAGTAGTGGTCAGTATTGCTCCTTGACAAGCAGTGGAAAGCTTGCTGATGTAAAGTTGTTTTTTCACCCTCTGCTGCTAGGTAGCACTTCAGTAAATTTGGCATCTTTTCATATTTGCCCAGATAAGAGTGTGACTATATTTGGAAAGGCTCAAGTCCAGGTACAAATTGCTATGTACACGCAAATACTCCAGCTAGCTTGCACCTCCTGCTGCCTGGGGTACAAAAGTGGCCTCCTTGAAGCCCTGCTCCTCTCAGTGCACTGGGACCTGCTCTCAGGCCCTGCAAGGCCTCCAGAAGTCTTTCCTTTGGTCTGAATCAGCTTTGGTTCAGGTTGCAGAGCAGAGGCACATGCTGGTATCCCCGTCCTGCTGAACATGAGGAAACTGCCACATCAGAAGCCCCTCATTTGCTTGTCTCCCTCTCTACGCAGCTGGCTGGCGGGGCTGTGATGGCAGTGGGCATCTGGACCCTAGCTGAGAAGAGTGACTACATCAGCCTGCTCTCCTCCAGTACATATTCGGCAACCGCCTATATTCTAGTTGTGGCAGGAGTAGTTGTCATGGTTACTGGCATCCTTGGTTGCTGTGCCACCTTCAAAGAGCGTCGGAATTTGCTAAGAGTGGTAAGTTTCGCTTGGTTGTTTTGTTTGGGTGGGGAGGGATTCCCCCTTGCTTTCTCCTGAACAAGGCTGGGATGGAGGGAAACGTCTTGGTTGTGTTTTGCACCACAGACTCTCAGAATAACTGGGGTTGGAAGGGACCTCTGGAGATCATCTGGTCCAACCCCCTGCTCAGCCAAGGTCAGTCAGAGCAGGTTGCCCGGCACTGTCTGGTCAGCTTTTGAGCATCTTCAAGGATGGAGACTCTACAACCTCTGTGAACAACCTGTTCCTGTGTTCAACCACTCTCACAGTTAAAAAGTGTTTTCTTGTGTTCAGATGAAATTGCCTGTGTTTCAGTTTGTGGTCATTTCCTCTCACCCTGTCACTAACCTTCTTCGCTTATCCTAAAGCAAATACCACTAAGGCCTTCAGCTTTTAACRCCAGTGCTATCCTTGTCCTAGGTGACAGGTCTATTACAGAGTATTTGCTTTCATCCACTCAAAGAATGTCCTTACTGCTTCACAGTTCAAGACTACAAAGTAATACTAATAATACTTGTATTAGAGGTAGGAATGTATTTTTGAAGTTATTCAAAACAAAACCATGTGGCTTTTTTCTCTTCCTCCTCGGCTCCCCCTAATCCCTTACTCTCTTTTGGAAAATGAGAAGAAAAAGGAAAATATGAGAGGCCTGTAAGAAAAGTGGCTTTTAATCACACTAGGTTGAAACCAAATAAATGCACTTTTTCACTGGCTTGTCAAAATAAAAAAATCTAGTTCATATTTTGTTTACTTGCAAAAATTTGTTTTATTTTTACTTTCACAAAAAGTCGCGTAGTTTTGATAAACTGCTACTTTTTTGTGTCCCTCCCTGTGTTACTTTCTGAGCAGCCCGCTCACTGACCTACATCAAAATTTTTTGACCAGCCTGAGGATTTCTATTCCCCTTCCTCCCTCAGTTTGAAGTGTGGCAGTAGTCCTTCAAGTATCCAGTCTGCAGTAGTGAGTGCAGTGACCRAAATAATAATCGGTGACTGTGCTTTCACAGTAACAGAAAGGACACTTCAGTACCTTGCATCAGCTCCTTCAGCTTTGTGAATCCTCATTCACCTGACTGTCCTATTTCCTCTCTTTCGTTAGGAGAGAGGAGCAGAAATAYGAACCATGAGCAATCCTGACACTTCTACCACCACCTTGGAAGTCTAATATTTCTTGTCAAAATCAGAATAGGACCAACAGTTGAGAATAAAAAGTAGAGGGACTTGCTCCCAAAGAGCACACTGTGAGTGATTTACTGGTGCTTTTTTCCACTCCTGGTGTGTGGCAGTCCATTTTAGCTTTACTTCTGTTATTCTCCATGCCAAAGAGGTCTCCCTTTGTCTTTTTCCCTCAGCCCGAAGCTACAGATGAAAATCCACAGATGAAAATCCGGTGTGAAATTCTTTGTTATTCTGCCACAGCAAACCAGTAATTGTCTATCAGGAACAAAAGGTCACTCTGTGTGCTTACACCATGTGTCCTTTCAGAGTGGCTGCTTGTGACAGGCCTATTGTCTCTTCTCACTTGTGCTCTGCTTTGGTTGCTAGTGAGTAATCTGCACAAGAAACACCGATGTGCTTGCCAGGGCTGAGCGGGGCTGCCTAGGGGCCTTTGCCAGCTCTGAGCTCAGACAGTAATCCTGACATCTTTGCAATCAGTGTGCAGGGGTCTGTGCCAGCCTGTCCCAATTTCTATCAGTACCAAAGGCCCATGTAAATACGGAAGTGAAGGCTGTAACTAGCATTCTGCTCTCTCCCCAGTGTCTCCGTGATGCTTTTAAAAACTATTTGACAGTTGTGGCTGCTTTTTGTAAAATAAATGTATTGTTTTTAGTTTTTGTTTGTTTTTCTATTTAAGTCTCAGGAAGCTGTGGCTTTTAGCTGCCTTGCTAGCTGCCTGGGAGTTTTAAGTGACCACTTTGAGGCTTTTCTCTGTATTTCATTGCTGATCACTCATAGCTGTACACTTCTATCTAATGCTTGTTTCTTCATTAACCTCCTTAGCCAGATGATGCACTGAGAGTTGGGCAACGGGTGCAGAGTTTCTTCCCATAGCTGGAGAGTTCAGAGAGATGTGCTCTGTGAGCAGCGATGGCAGTGGAAAAGCAACCTGGCTGGCCGTGATGCTGCAGTCTGGCTCTGCTGGTGGAGCTCATCAGTCAGGTCCTGGCAGAGGCAGCGGTGATCTTTAGTCCTGCTCAGACTTAAGCTCAGATGCAGAAGCTGTGAAGCTGCTCTCCAGAGGCCTGTTTCAATAGTCTGTCTTGGGCAAAAACAAGGAGACATGAATTAGGCTCTTGTCCTCTTCGGTGCRATGTGATGTGTTCCTGTTAACATGCTGACTGCCAAAGCAGGTGTGATACAAAGCTGCTGGTGGGGCATTCCTCCTATGCCAGGAAGAATCTAGTTAAGACCCTCCTGAAGTGGAACTGAACTACTCTTGTCTCACTTTTTGCTGAATTGCAGAGGCAGGAGGAGTGTAACAGAACACTGGGGAACAAAACCTGCAYGGTCATCTCAATCCAGCTCTTTACAAGCACGTAAGCCACAGCATATATCATGTTCCAGTCAAGATATGTGCTTTCATACACAAAAGTATGCAAGTGGGAGTCCCAGGAAAGGACCTACCAGATAGAAGAACTCACATATAAAGGAAGCAGCTGACTTTCTGCTTGGTCCCTCACACTGCTGCGTTTACTTAGTTACMTTGGATAGGGAAAAGGGGAACATGTGTTGATATGACTTGTGTTCCAGCAGCATTTAGGCTTGGCACCTTCCCATTTAAATGAGATTGCTGACTTAGGAGTGCAGTTGTTTGTATATTTCTTCTGCATGGAATGGAAGGATCTCTTTAGAAAGTAATTTGGATTGTAGGTGGATTAAATCATTTTTTAGCTTATTCAGAGATAACATACTTGATGCTTCACTCTGACATTTGAAGTT
The DNA here is from genome assembly GCF_003343005.1 of Rhea americana. Classification (NCBI taxonomy): domain Eukaryota; kingdom Metazoa; phylum Chordata; class Aves; order Rheiformes; family Rheidae; genus Rhea; species Rhea americana. The sequence continues at coordinate 1,903,050 of NW_028185472.1, forward strand.
GAATGAAAGAAGTCTTTGCCCTCTACGTCTTGGGACACAACATGCAGGCTGACTCTGGCTTGGAGCCAGAGTAGGAGTGAATTTTGCCCAGAGCCCACCCACATTCCAGAGTATCTCCTACAGGCCTTTGGATGATCCTATGTTTCTTACTGGTTTCCCAGTCTTTTGCGAAGCAAGTGTGGCATGTCCCTGCAGCTCCCAGCAGGAACTGGCATACTTCTCTTTCCTGAGCAGACCTCTGTAAAAAGGCTCTGTAACTCTTGATGAAAAGCAAAGAGAATATCCCTGTTTTGTGCCAGGTATGTGTCCAGAGTGAAAGCTGCCGCTCCCCTGTGTYGGCATGAAGTGGTGCAATAGATGCCTGAGGGGACGCCGGGGCCTGGAGGAAGAGGGGAGGCTGAGATAAGGATAATGATAGCGATGAGGTATCAGCATAGACAGGCTGTATGCATTCGGCAGCAGATGCAGTAACCTCTCATACCAGATACGTAGAGAGGCCTCGTGACTCAGATTTTCTTAGGCCTGCTGGGTATGTGTTTGTTTCTTTCCACCATAAGCAAACACGATGAGCTGAGCTGTGGTGACACAGGGCTCCACCTGAATGCCTCTGACATGACGACAGAGAGTACCCAGTGGCAGGGAATAATAAATGAAAGAAACTTTCCAGTTCATTGGTTGTTTTCAGCATCCTGCCACCCTCCTTCCCCCTCCTTTCCAGAGAAATGATGTCAGAGCAGTCRGGTGTAACTAGGTTCCAACAAAAGAAAGCCAGTCTTTGTAAGTGCTGATCCTTTCTTGCCCCTTTGAATGTCCTATGAGTGTTGGGAGCAGCCTTTAGCTATCCAGCCCTCCACTGAGTGACTCAYTCCCGTGGTATGAATGGGCACCTTGTACAAGTGTATGCAGACACTTTCAGTGGAGAGTGTGGGGCTGGAAAGTGAATGCCTGAGATTGTGCACTCAGATTAAAGCCCTGCCTGCAGACAAAACCCAGCTGTCCATCCTTTGCAGCTGCTGAATCCCAGCAGGGGTGGAAGAGGAAACCTGAGCTGTGTGTGTGTCAGTGTTGTTTTACTCCTCTAAAGGGGCTTAGAAATACCTGTGTTGATCAGGAAAAAACAGAGCACAGCAGGGATTGTAACCCTAGTGTAACAAAAGGCATTCGTGCTATCTAGACCAGCTTGCTCTGTACAGGTCTTTGCTGTTCTTGTGTGCACCAGAGAGAGATAGTTTGAAGTCTAACTACATTTACTAGAACCTGTCTATTGTTCCTTTAGTAACAGCATTTCCTAGGCTCAGAGGAAAAATAGAAAATAGGCTGGTGAATAGCTCAGACCTGGTGTGTGTTTGTGTGTTTGAAAGATCGGGGGAAGGACGGGAAGTCTGAGGGTCTTGCGGAACAGAGATATGTTGTTCTGTTCTTGGCAAGGTAACTCTTACAGGGGCTTTGCACAAGGTCTTTTCAATTCTTGCTCTCGTTATAGCTGGAACTAGTGTCTCTTCAGCTTGTGAACATTTAATTCATATACAAAGAAGTAAAATCTAGTGGCAATTGTAGAACAGCCTGACTCTGTAAAGGAACATGGCTGACCAGAAGCAAAGCAAGGCGAAGGCCTTGTATTAGGCTGGGGAATCTCTCTGAAACCCTAAGCAGCCACATCAAGGTCAGAACTGACCTACCTGATGAGCTTTGGCAGACAGGTTCAGTTTGAATAAGCACAAAGCTCAAACTCCTTTCATCCCTACAGGTGGTCTCCTGAGGTTGTTGTGAGGCTCTGTGATGGWGCAGAGTATAGGGATATATCTGGATTTTGAATGATATAGATAGATCCATGATGAGACTAAAATTTTGCCTTTTCTTTCCATTTTGATGGACTAGAAAGTGAACTGACTGTAGCTACTGAGAGGGCCATGACAGAGGGGAATGGCTGCTAAGACAGGACAGATATCCCAGAACCATTTCTGAGGGAGCATGAAARAGTTTGTAGGTACGTGGCACCTGGTACTGCTGCCAACCTTCAGGAACTGATGTTTAGTAGTTTTACTGGAAAATGAACATAATCTGTTAAATATTTTTGCAGATGAGAAAAATGGGGCAGGGAGGGGTGAAGTGACTTGCCAGTGTCATTAAAAACGTCGGTGGCAGAGCTACATAAAGTCTGTATTTTCAGAGTCACAGTCCACTGCTCTGTCTCCAGACCTGCCCAGTCCTCTTAGTCCCATACAGATGTTCCTCCTCATCTGTTTGGCTTCCCTCCTTGTCTCTGCACAGGTAAAATMCTCCAAAACCTTGCTAATTTTCTGTATTGTTCATTTGTTTCTCCTTGTGGTAAGCAGAGCACATCCCATTCCCTGTCATCAAGTCCCTTTTAAGAAACACCAAAGTTTTCCCCTTAGTCCCCTCTTCTCACTTTGGTTCTAAGCATTTCCTTCTAGATCCCAAATCAGCAGAACAAATACTCAGAGTCCTGAGGGTGACTCTGTTCTAAAATCCATTGCTGAGTCCTGTTGCTGGGTCCTACAGATGTCCCTGGGGATATAAATCCATACTGTAATCCATACTTGTGCTTAGCTGGTGTCTTGTATCCTGGCTGAAATGGGCCTTTTGTTGCTTTCTTACRTTGTTATTATAACATGAATTTCTCCTTAGCAACATGAAAAACCCTAAACAATATCAAAACAAACAAAAGTTTTAAAAAGAAAAGTTTTTTTAAATTAATGTTTTCTGTGATACTGAGTGCATTTGTCAGGTTATTCGCCAGCCACTCTCTGTTGTCCTGTGATCTTATTTCAATTGCCTGCACTTTTTCGTTCTCTGTGTACCTCTGGCTGTGTGAGTTAAACTCACACTTGCTGCTGCTTGTCTTCAGTTATCCTGCATTATCCTTCCTGTGAGATTGTTCCTCCTGTACCTTAGTGAGGTCCTAATCCCAACCCCAGACTTTAAGAGCTCCTACAGAAAAGCATCAACAAGGAAGGGTTCATGCGTTTCACCAGGCAATGTGAAGCTTGCTCCCAGCATCTCCCCACATTCTGGTCTAATGTTCTGCATTTCCTGTTACTTTACAGTACTTCATATTGTTGCTGTGCATCTTCCTCCTTGAGATCATTGCTGGAATCCTGGCCTATATCTATTACCAGCAGGTAAGTAGACATTTGTATTAGAGGCTCAAACCAGAAAGAGAGAAAACAACTGGTTATCTCATTTCTGCTCAGAAATGTTAGAGGCCTGGGACTCAGGGTCTGGTTGGGGCTCGGCTTTCTACATTTCTGTGCTTGCTTCCCTGCATATAAGAAAAGACTTTGGATTATTTGCTGGTTTTGATAAAGTGTTAGTGGTTACACTTGGGAGGCAGATCCTGCTCAGCTCCTTCCTGTAGYTCACGTTTAACCTCTGTTTTTCTACACAGCCTTGTGGAAGAGAACTGTTGAGGCTGTGTAGATCTAGGAACTTCCTAATGCCCTGCAAGACATAATGCAAGCAACTGAAATCTTGTTAGTGCCATCTAGTATATTCAGGACATAGAAACAGTCCCCTGCTGCATCCAGCACGCCAGCTGCCATACTCCTGAATGGGCAAAGATAATAAGTGGTCCAGCTGAGAGGTTGGGTTCATTCAGGTCCGGAAGTTTTTGAGAGCTTTATGTAACTAACCCAACTGAGGGCCTGGAGAATAGCATAGGCTCTGAACAGCTGCAACCTTAACTTGGTGCCTGTTGCAGCCACAGGGGCAGGGGCTTCAGACACTGCTTTGTTTTCAAATGGAGTTTAGCCACCAAGATACAAACAGCCTGGGAAGTTGCCCTCATGTCTGGAAATTGATTGGAAAGGGCAAACCAGGGTTGTTGTCGAAGGGCTGCCTGAAAATCATACAATCATAGAATGATAAGGTTGGAAGGAACCTCTGGAGATCATCTAGTCCAACCCTCAGGTAGCCTATRCAGGGATTGAACCCGCAACCTTGGCATTAGCAGCACCAAGCTCTAACCAGCTGAGCTACTGCAGGACAGAATCAGCTGGACATCCCATCTTGTTGGCTTCACTGTCTGGTTTCTTTGCCATTCCTTTCATCTTGGGGCTTCTGTGCTTTTTCTCATTAAGGTGTACACTGGCAGTTTGAGCCAAAGCGCTATGTTTGTTTGTACCAAGAAGAATCAGTGGCAGAAGTGTTCGTATTTAATGGGGAAAGATCACTCCTGGGAGCATGACAGGAAGCTGACATCCATCTATGCAAAGACTAAGTTCATATGTGACAATGAATGAAGGAGAGTGTGTCCCTCAGGTTGGAGCAGGGAACAGCATGTTCAGAGCTGCAGCCTTTACATCACCTGGGAGCATTACATCACCTGAGGGCATCTGATCAACAGCTGCACTTTCCCCTTGCCCTCTGCCTGACAGAAATCCCCCTTTTTCCTGTGTGCAGGCTGCTTGCCCTGTTTGCCACTGGTTTTATTTCTGCCTTTGCTTTGGTGTCCAAGGCTTATGTGTGTGTGCCTAAACTCTGTATTTCTTTTGCTGTCTCTATTCCATGCTGCAGTTCTTCCCCGTGAGCCTGCAGGTAACTGCTTTTCTCCCAAGTAATAATTCTGCTAATGCACTCTCCTCTTTATTTGCCTTTGGTGCTTTCCAGCTGCTGAACCTTTTCTTTTCTCTTTATTACACTAAGTCCTTTGCATTTATGTAGTGCTTCCCAGACCAGGATCTCAAAGCATTTTGCAAATGTTTTGAGGTAGGTGTTGTCCCCATTTAACACACGAAGTTGGAAAAAAAAAGATTTTCAAAGGGAAAATAAACAACAGACTATTTCATCCAGTTCAGCATAACTAAATGATTTATTCTTTACTGAGAAGAAATAAAGGTGTGCACCTGATTAATTCAATGGCATCATCCAAAAGGCTTAGTGACATTGTTTATTGGTATAGAAAACTTAGGATTTCAGACGTGTCACACTAAAGCACTGTTGCTGTATGAACCAGGATGACAAAAAGAGATGCAGATCTTAGGTACTTTCTGGTTGGTGGGTGAAAAGAATTCAGACATATTAAAACAGCATCTACTGGAGACAAAAACTTTTGAAACCAGTTGCCTGAGCAAACCAATGGTTTATGATAGGAGTGTTTTCAGGAATGATAYACTTGCAAAATCAGACTCCTCTCTCTGACCTTACAAATGTGTCACTGGTATCAGACAGGCCTTTGAATGTGCAGTTTGCAGTACTCCTACAGTCACACCCTTATTCCCCTCCTGCTGGTATTGTTACAAGAGCTATTGAAACTACACAGCTTCAGTCCAGCATGCCCAGGACTCCGATTTCCTGTTGCTCCTGGATAGACTGCTTTGGCTGTAATAGGCTGTGACAGGCTTCAGAGATGTAAGACTGCCTGTGATCTCATAGCCCTACTCATATTTTAAGTGGGCACAATCTACTGTATTCTATTCTGAGCCAGGCAGGTCTTGGCAATTTCTCTAAAATWTGAAGGACTGGGACCCTTACAGCAATGCGTAGCTCAGGCTTGAAATTTAGCCCAGAGGCATCTCTTTCCACTTATTAAAATGGGAGCGTGATCTTTGATCAATTGGAAGTAAGCTTGTTCACTTCCTGGAAACCAATCCAATCCAACTTTGGAGGGTGAGCCTGAAGGAAGCTGTAGCTTCACTAGGCTTTTTGCTCTCCTCTTGGAGTAAAGGCAATGAAATGTATGAAGGACGTTGGGTCATTCTGAGAGGAGGTGGATTTGCCTTGTGATTTTATCCCACTTGTCTCTTCTATTCAGCTAAGCATGGAGCTGAAGCAAAACCTGAAGAACACCATGACCCAGAAGTATCAGAAAGAGGGAGAAGAGAGTGTTACCAATGCCGTAGACAAACTGCAGCAGGAGGTAGGTGTCCTGGGAGGCAGGGAAAATGAATGCAATAGCAGGACTTAAAAACAAACAAACAAAAGGCATCATGGGCTCTTGTCATCAAAGATGCAGATGTTTCACAGCTTCCCCTGATTCAAGACAGGCTGGGTGTGGTGCAGCGCCTGGGCCATGCTACCAGCAGAGCCGCGTGTTGTGATCTCTGAACTGGATTCGTAATAAGGCAGAGGAAAATGATCACTCCCAGAGTGAGCTGGAGCTGCCGAGTTGCTCTGACGGCTGTTTCCGTTTCTAATATTAAAGCTGTGGAGGAATGGCTGACATTTTTCATTAAATTCCTCAGTACCATAGAGAGAAAAATGTAATGAAAGAAGAGCCTTCCTGCTGCTGTTGCTAACTGTGTCTGACAGCTCAGAGGTGGTTCRATTAGGGCTGCCACAGTTCTGAGGGGCTTTGTCACAGCAAAGACCCTTGCTCACAGGCATAGGCCCAGCTCTCCCAAAGCATGGGGTTGTCTGTGCACTTACTACCCTGCTGCCAAGTGCTTGTGCAATGGATGTAGTCAGGTTCCCATCAGTCTGAGGGGAAAGGCCTGGACAAATGCAGCGCTTTGACACCGTTTGCCCCATGGGGAGAAGACAAGCCAGCCTGTACAGGGGCTTGTGACAGTTCTAATGGAAGTAATAAAGCAGTGCAGATCCTTGGCTACTCTCAACAGCYTCAGATTCCCAGCTAGTTCAAATCACAGGGACCTACTGTATGTCCTTGCTCATGTAGAGTACCCTCTATTTTGGTATGAATTTAGCTCCTTCTGACAGTATTCTGCTGTTTAGTGTGCTCATTATTTCTACGATGCATGAACATAAGTAATGTGGAGACTCTGATATTCTAGGGAACACTGTATTGGGTGAAAGCTTCAATCCCATCTCTGCTGAGAATTAATCTTTTGGTTTCCTCCTTTCCCTGCTTTGACCTGTCCCTATTAGGTCCCAGCTGTCAGGTAGTGTGGTGAAGCATGAGTGTGTTCTCAGCTTTAGTTTTTGTGGTGCTGGATCTACAGAACTTTATGACTGATGTGAGGTTTGGTCCACAGTATACAAAGACCAGTTTTCAGCCATTAAAGAGCAGTTGTTTGTGAAAGAGCTTGTGGTTCATACAGTGTTGTCCCTTTGTGGGTCTCAGAACCTGGACTAAACCCATGTATTGCCTCTTGCTGGGCAGAGATCAACCCCAGTTAGACAATGTACAGAAGAAGTTAGAAAAACTTGCATAGAGGGAGATCTGAAAATTTGCTTGACAAACTTTGTGACAGGGGCAGGAACTGGCTCCTGCCTTTCTGGCAGAGTAGCTGTGGGCTGACTGGGGAAGGCAGTGGGAGCATGGTGTGGTTTTAGGTCATGAGACATAAGTTTTGTTCTCAGGAGTGAGGTGAGAGACAGAAACCTATGTTCAGATCCACACAGGGAAGGGAAAAAAAAMCCCAAATCCTCCTCCAAAATGTTGCCAGTTCCAGCCTAGTGCTTGGCCCAGGGGTATGCTGAACAGCAGCATTACTTTCAGTGACTGGTAATTAAATTCACTGTGTTATCACCATTTGTACTTTCCAGTCTTGTGGTTAGGAGCAAAGACAGCTGCAGGCAATCTCTGATCCATCCCAGCAGTAACTAGAGGCCATGACTGCTGCAAGGTGGGTGGTGCTGACATTTAATGGCTGTATTTGGGACTATTAACAGAAAGGTAACTGATGAAGATAGTAGCCTAAAGAAATCCAGGCCAGTGAGATAGCTGAAGTCTAGCAGAGGAGGATGAAGGCCAGCACTTGCTGCAGGGAGGCTGGAAGGGGAAGGAGGTTGCGGTGCTTGCAAACTCAGCATTTAATCTSTGTTCATCCAGTTCAAGTGCTGCGGGAGCAACAACTACACAGACTGGACTGACAGCCTGTGGATCAGATCTCCAGAGGCCAATGGACGGAAGGTCCCAGACAGCTGCTGTAAGACTATAACCGACCTATGTGGCCGAAGAGACCATCCTTCCAACATCTACAAGGAGGTAAAAGAGTTTCAGAGCCTCCTGGCAGTGAAGTGTATAAAGGAGGTGTTGGATCAGTGTTGCAAGCTGTTGGTAGGCTCCAAAGTTAGCAGGAGTCTTTAGAAAGCAGGATTTGTTTCTCCAGTTTAGCATCCAGCTTTTAAGGATGAAATGTAACAGCTTCAAGGAAGACAAAAAGAGTGTTTAACTGTTTACAGCCAGGAGTCAGGGTGTCTGGACTCCTGCATGTAGGCTGCTGTTACAGAGGTGTGTGATTGTGGCTGCCATTGTATGTGGGATCCCAGGCAACACCCAGTAAATACAGTATGGAATAAATTTGCAGTGCCTTGCAAGAGGGACCATGAACTGGACCTTTTTCTAGTTCTGAGTACCTCTGGCAGTTAAGGAGGGCTGTCTTCTTTAAAGCAGATATTTATTATCACAGAGTACATGTTTGCTGCAGGACTCAGAAGAGGATTAGACAGTTTTAGGAGTGTGAATAACATTTGCCATTAAGTCAAGCAGCTCAAACAGATACAAAAGAATCCAGCCCTCTAGCCTTGTGACRTGAACAGAGAGATGAAGCCCGGTTGTTCTGATCTATCAAAGCCTTTTCTTAAGTCCAGCTGCTTAGCTGAGTTTTGCCCTTTGGAAAGAAAAAAAAGGCTTTCCCATGAGGTTTGTGTCTTCCATGCTAGATCCAACAAGGAGGTACAGAAAAGCATCCAAGGGCTGATGAGGTATCCCTGAGAGTGGAAACCTGCAACCAGTTGAGTGGAAGGGCTGGCTCTTCCCTTCCTCTGTCTGTGCAGTATTAAGCTGGAGACAGCTGCCCAGTTGGATTATTAAGACAGCCCTGCTTAAGTTGCCAGATGTGGTGGGTTAGCTCTAGAGGAGACAAAGCTGCAATGGGTGGCTTGCATCTAAGTAAGGGCAGAGTTCAGAAAGGATTTCAGTGACTTTGGGAGGAAAAAAGCAAATCAGATTAGGGAAGAGTAATAACTACTTAGGATCAGAGCAGCTGGGGCTGACTAAACTCTAACCTCAGCATGGGAAAAGTGAAACCTTTGCCATCCCTCCCTGAAGGGCTGCATTYTCACTGCTTCCCTCCGCCTCGGTGTGTAGGTTTCTGTGTTCACTGCAACCTCTCTGGGGCAGGAAGGCCCCCAGCACCATTGGGGCACTSCTGTAGCCTACACAGTAAATCCCCCTGATATTACCATGGAAAACCTGCCTCACTAGATGGAATGGTTTAATTATTTAAAGGTAATTCCTCTGAAAAACAGCAAATGGTCTTATTGGTTTCTTTTTGTCTTATGATAACAAAAACGTGTTGTTGGCAGAACTAAGCAGGAAGGGAAGGGCCATGTTGCCTGCCAAGAGTGCAATTGCAGGAGAGAGGCAGGCCTGCACTGAAACTCATTGCTCTCAGAAATAGCAGTGGGAGGAATTTGCTCTTAAAGKGCTCCTGTCAGATGAAAGGTCTCAGTACTGGATCTGCGCAGCAGCACTGCCTCAGCCTTTTGGCCTGACTCGAGTAAACACCCACTCCAGGCACGTGCTAGGTAATGCATGAGGGGACCTTTCTCCACGTATCTCAGATAAAAAAAGCATTCTCCCTCCACCACTCCTTGGCTGTCACTGCAATTCAATGTGGCCAGAGGCAGCAGTGCTGTTTCTGTCCCACCTGCTGTGTTAGCCCAGCTGGCTGCAGGACTAGTGCTGGGACCTGCTTTTCTTCCATATTCCTCCCCACAACTAGGAGCCTTCTTGGGTCTGTTTGGGAGTTCCTGAGCTGTCCTCCAGGTGGCTGTTTTAAGTGGTCCGTACTCGGTCTAGAGCCATACAAAACATCATGCAGTTTACATCATCTCTAGCTTTTTTGGCTGTGGGGGATGATGYTCACAGTTGCTGCTTTTTATAGCATAGCTTTCAAAGCTTGCAATGTTGTCCTAAACAAGAGACAAGCAGTTAAAATGAAGCTGATTCCATGCCTGTYCCTCCTTATCTCTCTCCACAGAATGGCTGCATTACCAAGCTGGAAAACTTCATTCAAGAGCATCTGAAAATTATTGGGGCAGTGGGGATTAGCATYGCTTGTGTGCAGGTAAAAGGACTGACCGGAGTTTTGGGGGTACKGGGCAGAGGTTAAAGGAACCCTGGAGCTGAGGGATGGAAAAGATCAGACTTCCCCCACACTTAGGAGAAGCTGCCAGGTATGTCAGGAATCCGAAGATTTGCTGGCTCCAAAGCAAGATCCTCTTTTGTGGGTCTGTAAAACTTTGCCATTGGTGAAGGAATGGGGAGAGCAGACTGCAGTGCAGGCAGCCGTGGGAGAGAAGGCTTTCTGCTCCCATGCTGCTTGCAAGGGAGTTGGCCTGTAGCTGTGTGTTCTGCAGCCTGAGAGAGACCTCTTGTGGCGATGTGCCATGATTGCCTGTGTAGCTAAGGAGATAGAGCCAATCTGGAAGATTTTCCTGCCCCAGATTGTTAGTGTTGTTTAAATACTCCAGAATTTCTTCTTTCCCTTTGTCATGTTGAGGAGTGGCACTGTGGGTCCACAAATGAATTGCTAGAGGGAGATAAGTAGAAAGGTAGGATGTGGACCCTATTTTAGAGGGGAAGATGCAGGATATTCTTCCAGTTGCAGATGTCTCTGGGAATTCCTCAYCTTCCCCTTCTTCCTGGCAAGCGGCCAAATTACATCCTAGTGAAGTTGCTGGTGATTAATTATGAGGATTAGCACAGATTATGTTCTCTCCTGCTGTTTGTTGCAAACTAGAGTGCAGTATCCGCAGATGGCACGACAGTCTGTGTCCAGCTGTAACTTGCAAGCTGCTGCCTCCACACCTTTCTGTGTCCATGCTACCCCTTCACCTCCCGGTCTCCTTCAAGCAGCTGTTTTGAGCTCTGAGGAGCTGCTTTCCAGAAGTGTGAACTTGYGTGTTTCCCATTGCTGTAAGCTGGACCAGTGGTGTTCAGCACTTCTGTCAACTTGCCTGGATGGTCAAAGGGCCTGGAAGGAAAACACTTTTCCAGAAAGGAGGGAAAAGGGGAGGAAACTGTAGAACTGATTTTATGAAGTAACTGGTGATATTTTATAGCCTTTTCCCACAGCCTCTTTTGCAGTGGTCTATAAACTCTTCTCACGCATTTGTCTCTTCTCTTTATGCCCTGTAGATCTTTGGAATGATTTTCACCTGCTGCTTGTACAGGAGTTTAAAGCCAGAACCATATTAAGAGCTGCAGGAACTGTCAGCTCCCCCTCTGCCACCTCCCTTAGCGCCTGCCAACCTCACCACCCTCCACCACCAGCACAGAAGTGTCAGTAACCTGAGGACTTGGCTCTGTAATGAAAAGCCTCTGGGACTATGCACTGTATCACCTGCCCATCTTGGGAAAAGTCACCCTCCTTGTCGTGTACAAGGCAGGCAGGTGTGCAGCAGATTCTCTTCATTCTCAAGATGCAGCTGAGCTTTGGGTCTTCTGCTAGAAGCCTTAGCAAAACAGACCGCTGGTACAACCAAAGCAAGATTATCAGAGCCATTTTTCTTGAGGCTCTTCCTGAGCCGGCATGAAGACATCAAGATACTATACAAGAACCTTAGTTTGCTCTCTGATAAGTGGCTCAACAGCAGTATGCATTGACTGTGAGGACAGATGATGTTTCTGGGCCAAGCTGGAGCCAGGGCTGAGTCTCTCATACAAAGAAGATTTCTCTCTCCCCTAAGTGCACACTGATGTCTTAACACAGCTGTTTTCCATCTGACAGGATGTCTGATTGGTTGCTTGGGGGCAGAAACCACTGTCCGTTCTACTTGGGAACATAACTTGGTGCGACTGAAGTCTTGTGATGGCTCCATTGCCAAGACGTGGCTGCCTTAGGATTAATCAGTGATCCTTCCTCTTCTTCCTTGAAGCTTTCACCCAACACAGTGCCATTAGGAGCCACAAGAGGCCTTTTGTCTGTAGTTATTCTATAGCAAAGACATTGAACTCAGTTCTAGTTCTTTTTGGTCTAGTTGTATTTAGTGGCTTCTGGTGTGAATGAGAAAAAAAAATTAATTTGTTTCCTGCCTACCCTCTGCTGAGATGTGGTGAAGAACTAGTCCTTTGGCCTATTAGCAGAAATATCCTCTCATGTCTCTTACACATTGAGAGATGCCTTGGGCCTGATGGTGTAATTACAGTCTCCAAGCTTGTCTTTTTTGGACAGGAAATGAATATGTACAAATGTTATGTCAACCTCCAAAGAATTTGTTAATCAGCTGAGGATTTTCTGGCTTTAAGGAGACCTGGAAGCCCATTTTCCTGACCCTCTCAGCAATAACCAGTATAATCAGCTTCACCCAATTGCCCCAGTGTATTTGCTAAATTGAGAGAGCTGGGTTATGAATTAACTGTCTGTGGGTTATGAATTAACCGTCTGGTTGCTGTAGAGGAATAGAGCTAATTAAATGTTCTCTCTTCACTGGGATCCAGGATATGTACAGGACACAGACATCACTACTGCCATAATTTTTTTTTTCCAGGGGCTATGGATCATGTCAACAGGATCTTAACCTGAATTCACAGGAGCTTCTGTGCTGCTCCCATCCTGGGGATTTGGGTTGTTTTTTCCCTAATTGTCCTGGAAAGGGTGTAGAGTTTTCTTCAGTAAGTCTGCCTGGTAATGCTAGGGTGCTGTTTTTACCTTTCTGATATGCCTGTTAAACCTATGAGGAAGAAAGGGCTGTGGAGTTCGGAGGATTATTTTTAAGCAGTTAAAACAAGCCCTTCCATAAACAAAGTAAGTTATACATTCTCTTGGCCTTTTAGTGGCATAGACTGAGCCCTGTCCCCTGGCAGACAAACAGTTAACGCTCACAAAATTAGCCAGTTTTCCAAAGGGTCTTGCAGCATTGTGGAGGTTTTGATTCACAGAGCAGAAACCTTGGGCTGGCTCCTGCAAGGGGGCTAATGGGTGGCAAGTTAAGATTCAGAGCAGGTGAATCTGAAATTCCCACGCTGGCATCCGCACCACTAAATAATCCTTAGTACTAATGCAGAGAGGTGGAGGAGCTCAGGTGTATCCTTGTTCCCAAGCAAGGGGAAAGAGGGGAAAGAAATCTAAATTATTGCATAATGATCTAAAGGAGAAATCTCTAAGTTATTTCTTGTTTTCTATTCACATTTCTGACAAGTATTGACTACTAACTAAGAGGAAAATATTGAGCATGTTGCTTGAAGCAATATTTCTAGTTTCTTAAGCGTATCTTCATAGCTGCCTTTGCCCATTCCCTTCAAGTATGTTTTACAGGGGTGGGAGAGGCCAGGAAGAGTGAGATATGACAGTAAGTTGGCTTGTGTCCTTTGAGTTGTTTTATACTTTTTCTCTGTGTAATAATATTCATTGCTTTTTTGTTTTTTTTAACYGAGTTTAAGTTGCTGGCCAATAGAAAAAATAAAGCTTAAGATTCTATACCTGTCCTGTGTAGTRAAACTGAAGAGAAAACATAAGCAGTGCAGGTCATATGGATTCAGAGTCCACAGCAATGGCAGAAAGCAGGTSAAAGCTGAAGAGCAGGAATGCTGAATTTGGTGACCGTGAAACTCATAAAGGCAGAAACACAGCTGCCTCATCCTGCAAGGAGGAGAGGAGCCCCYGGATTGCAGGGGCCGACTCTTTCAGCCACACTGAGCATGTGGGGTGCCAGTGACTTCTGCTGGTATGAATGGTGCTCCTTGCTCCTTTGCATCAGGTCCTGCAGTTCCGAATGTGAAGGGCTGAAGGGAGTCAATAGTTGACGTGAGAGCTCTATGTCTCTTCTAGCTTGATCCAAAGTTTGTGAAAATCGAYGCAAAAAATCTCCTTGGCTTAAATACAGGGCCTGTGGGGCCTGCGAGGACAGTGCCTACAGAATGCAGCATGTCACCAACAGCAAGGACGGACTAAATAGCAAGCGTGGGCCAGCCACAGCTTGGTTTGAACTGGTTGCTTGACACTGAAGAAGCTGGTCTGAGGGATCGAGCTGAAAAAGCAGCTGCAGAAAAACATGCTTCACGTCACTGCTTTTGCTYGCCTGATTGAGATCTGCTGCTGTGCGGTGCTGAGGGACTGTTCCTCCGTGTGACACCCTGAGAGATGGAGCCACAGGACCTCCTGGCACCTGGTATTGCACCAGCTGTGGACCCAGTCTGTGTGCATGGAAGTAGTAGTAGACTTAACTTTGCTTAGTGAAATTTTTAGTAACCTCTGACACCTGATTTCCACTCACTGCGAAAAGTGGAAATCTCTCCCTTTCCAATGCCTCTGTTGCAGGGTGGGTGGGCTGCTGCAGGGTGCCTGCAGCTTCTTAGCACTGTACAGTGAACGGGTGCGTGAGGGTGCCCTGGGCTACAGGCATATGTTTCTGTGTCTGCTGGGTATTTGTTCCACACAATATGGTGTAGCTCATAGCCACCTTGCAGCATAGACATGAAAAACRACTGTTTTTATTACTAAACTCTCGAGTGCAAGCGTGGAGAATTGCCCATTACAAATTTCAAGTACGCTGCTATCCAACCAGATGGGAATGCCTGCCTGCCACTACAGGCATGGCCACGCGGTGGCTCTCCATACTCCATACGTGGTGCAGTCTTAATTTAGTGCCCTTAATTCTGGTAGGTTAAGTCTAGCTCAAGCTGCTTTGCTTTGTGGGCAGCAGTGTCTCTGAGCCCAGGATGGTGTGGGGTAAGTTACTCTTGAAATGCCTGAGTGTTTGCTCACCTGGAAGGAAGGCTGCCTGTTCCAGCCCCACAACATGCCTGGTTTTCACACTGCAGCAAGGCACYGGTCACACAGACCTACGCTGAGGGCTTGGCTGGGCTTGGGCTGGGAGGCCAAAGGGAAGACCCAGGCAGGAYGGGACATCCTGCCCTTCCTGCCAAAACCCTGGAGGAGGACAAGCCGGGGCAGGCAGGGCTGCTGCCTTCCGTGCCTCCCCACACCAATCCTCTCCACATGCCAGCCCACAGCCTCTTCTCCCCTTATGCTGGGTGGCAGATGGCTTCTCGGCACTGGCTCAGGCCAYGGATCCAGTCCCTTTCTTACCTGTGTTCTCCAAGCCTCAGCTTTTTCACTGTTGGTGCGTGGGTAACCCCACTGCCCATCAGAAAGGGAATGAAGCAAAGTAGCACTGAGTGCACTCAGTTGGCTCAAAGAAGGAGCTTCTGCTACAAAATGCAAACCTGTTGGCTGAATGCAACAGAGGAGGTGGATGCAGGTGGTTTGATGGTGGCAAGAGGAGCCAGAGTCACCAGTACGATCCTGCTGTGGGGAAGGCAGATGCAGTCCTGGGATGTATCAGAAGAGACAGGGATGTGGTTTGCATCCTTTTGAGGTGCTTCTGAGACTTTGGAGACTTGCGTGTGGCTCTGGCTGCTCTTTTTCAAGAGAGGTGAATTGGAAGGTGGAGCACGTACAAAGCATGGTGGGTTTGTCTGGGACGGCAGTTTCCTGAGCTGGGGCTGAAGGACTGGGGCAAACAGCGTTCTGGCCTGCAAGTTCAGCAGAAGGCACATAGAAGGRAAAAAGCTGGGTATAAACTGTCCTACAGAGGTTTGTGCAAGAGGGCCTTGCGGCAGGCTGTGGCCTGGGTCTCATCAGCTGTGAGCTTCCTTATTGCCAAGCTGCCTCCGTCCTGCCCTGCTGCCCTCAGAGCTTGGAGCTGCCCCACCAGCACATCCCTGCAAACTGAGAYGGTGCAAAGGGCCCCTTGTTTGTASGGGGACTCTGCTTCTCCATGCCCCCAGCAGCTGCCCTCCCTCGGCGCTGCACTGCCCCTGATTCCAGCCTGCCCGTTACGGAGCCTTCCCCGCCTCGGAGGACCTGCCCGCAAAATGTTCGTTACCGAATTCCCCGAGCAGAGGGCAGAGAACGGGACGGTTACAGGGTGTGTGAGTGCCTGGAAAGGCAGAGGGGTGAGCTGTAGTTCCTCGCACAGGCAAGCTCCTGGGACTCTCCGTTCCCCCCTGAGGATGCAGGAAGCCCCGTGCTGGTCCCTGCCTCCCCTGGCAGGCGGCATGGGCACCGCTGTGCCATCCACCCCCCTCCTGCCCCCACATACACACACCTCTACCAGTGACCCGAGTATTCCTCTGTCTGGCTCACAGGTGTCACGAGTGAGTCACCTTGTGGCGACCATCGCTCTAGGGTGACATGGACGTCCAGAAGTGGTCTGARCCCTGTTCTCCCATCAGAAAATCTTGCCCAGGGACCGGTCTGGGCCGGGGAGGGGCTGTGATCTCCTTTCCTCCCCGCAGGCTGTGCACGCTCACAGCGGCCCTGCCTCGCCCTACCTGGAAATGCTTCTGGGCAGGTCCGCAGCGGTTGGCTTCAGACTTCCCTTTACCAACCTCACTGCCTCAAGTGGGGCTGCCACAGCAATGTTGCGTGGAGCCAGGTACGAAGCCAAACTGTCTCCTGAGAAGAAAGCTGTGGGATCCCTGACCTTGCCTGGTCACAGAAAATGGCCACAGATCCCATCCTCCTGCCTGGGCCCGTTCCTTCTCCATGCTTTTAAGGTTGCTGTGTGGCTCCAGTAATACTTCTCCATCCCAAAAGGAAATCATTCCTCCCTCCCCCACCCCCAGCAAGATTGTTAGGCGGCTTCTGGCTTCTAGTAAGTGTGTAGCAGAGTGTCTTTCTCTGAAGAGCATATGCAGTGTGAAGCAATTGCTTAAAAGCAATTTCTCACATTCTTTTTGAATTGGCTTATTCTACAGTGTTGGCAATCAGAGTGCGATTACTGTTTTATAGCTTCCTTGCAGGCAGCTCAGTCAGCTTTCTGGGTATTTACTGTCCCCTCTTTCAGGGCTGGAGTGCAGAGTCCTCTCCCTCCAGCCCCAGAGATTTGGACTGCGAAACTTCGCTGCTCATGGCAATTAACTCACCCCGCGGTCTGCTCCCATGGAGTGCTCTGGTGATCGGTACCACTTGTTTGGAACAAAAAGACTGCAGTGAAAGCAGATGCAACAGTAAGTAGTTTCTGCAAGTGTCCAGCTTAGGGGCAGTCTGTTTTTGCAGAGATTAAAATAAGAAGTACTGAAGTACTTCAGACTCACTCCCCTGTAGGGCTACTTCTGAGAGCCTGTAAACAAAAACCAATTTGCAGACATTCCCTTTCTGCGCCTTCATTTAATCAGAAGGAGTTTTACCCCAGAGATGCCTTGGTGCCCGTTCCTTTTGCCATACGGCACTGGTCAGCACTCGTAATGTCCTTGTCTCCTGTTGGACTAGGGCTGAATGAGACTGCAGTACTGGAGGGAGGAAGACGAGCATCAGGCAAATGGCACTGTTTCTCTCCCATCACAAGACGCAAAGAACACAGCATGCTTGGGAAACAGCAAAGGGCAGTGATCTCTCCTTTCCTGCTGCAAGACCTCCTCAAGAGCGGAAACTGAACCACATTCGTCACTAAGAGGCTGCAGCASCCCCAGACCTGCTCCCCCTTCCTCCCTGGTGCCTCTCTCCACTTACTACTCTCACAGCAGAATGAAGTTGATTTAATGGACACAGTCCTGGCTCAACTGCCCTTGATTCAGGAAGGACCTTGCAGTTCAGAGTGCTCCTCTGAGGTGTCATGGGCTTGCTCCTGAGCTGTGGACCTGCAGCTCAGAGCCCTGGTGCCTACTTGCTAATGTTTCTCTGGGAGCTGCGCCCTACCTGGCCTCTTCTGGTGAGACCTGGGCTCTCAAAGCTGCTGGTTTGCCTGGACGGTGTAGGAAGTTAGGAGCTCTCTGTTGTCACAGCTAGTGTTTCTGCACAGCCTTGTGCACATGGTGTCTGGCTGTGCATCCTGCTTTTGGAGTCATCACAGCATGTCCCATCCTGCAGACGCCGAGCTTCTTTGCACTACTGCATTGGCGCAGGATGACAGGCAGTCTTGGGGGGGGGCTGTTTTTGCTCTGGGGGCCCTGGACTTGCTCCCTTGCTATTCAAGTGCAGCTATTCAGCCGGCTGGCTGCGCTGCGCTTTGTCTCCCTGGAGAGGTGTTACTGCGCGAAGAGCATGCCTGGCTGTCACTTCTCTGCTTCAAAGTCATCTCAGAGGAGAGGTCACAGTTATGCTGGTGGCACTGCCTGGCTAGCTGAGGAGGAGGAGTAGGCAACAGGGAGGATATTTATGTGGTGTCTTCAGAAAAGAAAAATTTCTTGGAGGGATGCAGCACGATGCTCTCAAATGAGCTACAATCATATGAACAGCAGGGATGTTAGCGCCCAACAAATGTATTCAATGAATCACTCAGCCACACCAGCTCATTAGGCGAACAAGGGTTTTAAGTCYTCTTATTCACTGTAAAGGAGGCCTGCTCCTTCTGTTACCACTGCTGCCTGTATTAGCAGAATGAATACTGCACACACCAAGGCCATTAAGGTCAGTAGCTTTCTCTTTTCTGATTACTGCTCCCTGTTGCAGAAAAAGAGCTGCTGAGCACCAGGCGTTGCCAGCAGTGAATGGTCTCMGTTACTTGGGAAGAGCGATTCCTGCCGAAGTAGAGAGCTGAGAGAGGCCAGTGCCCCAGCAGGATCTGAGCCCCTCACAGGTACATTCCCACAGAAATGGCAAAGCTGCTGCTTCCCCACCTCAGGACAGCACACCCCAGCCCTGTTCCCTTAGAGTGCCAGGGGTGGGTTTAACGGCCGTGGCCCACCAGCGCRTGCCTCGGGCATCCCAGGGGCAATATAGGGGTTGCACCAAGTTCTCCATTTCCCTCTGTGTGGTTAAAGGCTAATGCAAAACAAACACTGACCCCTGCACATAATCTGTGGCGTGATGGTTCCTAACTTTGACCGGCCCGTGAGTAACCATACGGAATCAGATCTGTGGGTAACTTCATCTGTGTTGTTGCTCACAGTGGTAGAAAAACAACTAAGAAAYCTGACTGCCCCTTTAGCTCCTCGTAGGCACCGGGTGCCCAGCGTGCTGCATGGCAGGATTTCCTCTGCAGACTCAGCAGGCATGAGGGCTCCAGCAAGCCTCATGTGCAGTAAAATGCCCAAGAGTCTTTCATCCAAACACTGACCAGTTTGGCCCAGAACGAACCCATGCCATGCACAGTGAGTTCCCTGCAAACCCAGACTCCAAAACACCTCACACAGTTCCCAGGAGAGCCGCAGGAGATCTGCAGGCTACTTTCAACATGACCATCCTCTTGCTACCCACAGAGGCGCAGCTACAGCCACAAGACAGAGGAGAGAAGGTAAGAGAAGCAGTGTGCAGGCCTGATCTCCTCCTTTTCAAGCGAAGCAAATCCTCCCTCATTCCTGCAGCAGAGCCCGATACGCCCCCATTCCTACRGAGGCGGCCTCCCTCCGGGGCAAAGGCAGCCCAGCGAGAGAGGAATTGAGGAGCTGCAGCAGCACGGGAACCTTGACAGGTTAGGTTTATATTTCTTACTTTGCTGAGAAGTGCCTGAACATCTTTCCCTAGAAACCTGTCACCATAGAAACATGTTTGGTCCTTCTGAGTCACTGCCCCCTTCTCACTTGGCAGCGGAGTGATGTTCCTGTACGCTAGTCCCCTCTTCCTACAGATCAGCCGGCAGAGAGGGCCTCTCCCCGCACGCCAGCCGTCACAGCCTCGGCCCAATCCCTTCTGAAGGAGTTCTGGGCTCCCCAGCTAGGGATTACTAGGGACTAAGGCAAATTCTGTGTTGCATCCCACAGAAAATGGCTTTCTCGTTAACCTTGAGGTGCCCCATTAGAGTTTAACTGCCTGTCTCCTGCCTGCCACTCGCTGTAAATAACCCTTCCTAATAGGCCCTCTCCGGCAGCAGGAGGTGAGTAATGGCATCAGTACGCTACCATCACCTCTTCCTCCRGGGAAGGCAGAGCAATGCTAAAAGCTTAAGCTCCTTGTATTTTTTAAAAAAGGAAWCTGAGGCAAGTATTTCATCCAAGCTCATACAAAAGTCAGATGCAAAATGGACGCCAGGGAACTGAGACCCTGCGGTGTAGGGCGCTGTCTCTAGGTCCCGGCTCTGCTGAGAGCCAGCTGCACCACTCAGGAGCACTCTGTACTCATAGCACATATTTTAGGTATTGATAAAGCCTCTTTCTTTTCCTTGGAGATCTGCATGTTTAATTCTCTTTTAACTCTCCCAAGCAGTCTTTATTGAATAGTTGTTTTCTCACATTATTTTAGAGGCTTTGATTTATTGCTGCCTATCCTGTGATGCAGTGTGCCAAGAATAAGAAATAATGGCCCAAAACTTGAAGCATCAGTCTGAGGCTTGGGAGTCGTGAGTTCAGCTGCTGTCAACACTCCCGCAGGACATCAGCTCAGTCCCTTCATCTCTGCTCAGCTCAGCTCCCTCGCAACCAAAATAATAGTTGGTCCTCTCTGTTCTTTCTCTTCTGCTACGCATCAGCCCAGGGCCAAGCACARCGTGATCTCGGTGCACTGCTGAAGCACAAGTAATAAACCACGACCCACCTGAGGTGGCGGAGAGGGCAACATCACCTCCGCGTTGTCAGGTATAACCTTGCACTTATCCAAATTAAATCTTGTCCTACTTAAAGACACCCATCTTTCTAAGATATCCCAGGCTCATTCCCATTTATCCTTCCTTGCTTTTTCAGTCCCTCCTAGTCTGGCTTGATACATAAATGCAATCAATATTGTAATTTATTTCCTTTTCCTCTTTTCTCCCTCTCCCACTTCTCCCTTCCAGGACTTTAATGAAAGTTTTTAATAGCATTCAGTTCAAGACTGGCCTGCTGTTTCCTTTGCCTAATATTGCCTGCTACACTGATGATTTCATAAATTATTCAGTTGTTTGGGATTTGTCTGTCAGCTGTGACAAAATTGCTCAAAGGGAACACTTCAGAGGTTTGTCCAGATTCCCAGACTGAACAATCCTGAACCCAAGAAGGGCCTYGTATTAGAAGAAAAGTGAGCCCTAAAACATTGGCTCACAAAGAAGGGTGCATGCATATTGAATATGTTTTTCAACAACAAAACAAAAATGTTATTAAATGCATTTTACAGTTCACTTCCTGTGGTTAATGATGGCACTGGATGAGACCATTAAAATAACAGTCCCAGCAAATGTGCAGTCTATGTGTGTGCCGTGTCCTGCTCAGCAGAAAACCAGCATAGCCTGTGGGAAGTAACTAGATTAAAAAAAAAAAAAGGAAAGAAAAAAAGAAAAGGCAGTATTTCACAAGCTTAGTAGTGGTTAACTGCAGCTGTATTTAAGGTGCTGACTGGGAATAACCACATTTGGCATTGTTTTCCCATCTTGCCTGGAGGTTTGAGGATATCTCTTGCACCTGGGTTTTTCACAGAGCTCAACTACCCATTGCGTGAAACACCAGATATTCAAATGCTACCAACACTTGCTCCTGGTTCTTAACGGGAGCTGAAGAGTGTGCAGTACTCTTAGTGCATGGATTTTTCCTGGAGTGCTTGAATGAAAACTGAGCTCTTTTGAAAATGTGAGCCCACTTCTAGACACTGCTAAGCATTGAGAACAAATCTGGTCAGTAATTTCTATCAGTTTCTTTTTTTCCCTCTGTACAAGTAGAGCTTATCATACTTCCTTTTTCTTGTCCACTTAGATTGAAAACTTCCTTTTGCTATGCGTATGAGCTGTGCCAAGCTCCGTGGAGCCCTGATCTCAGCATCACCACCTAAGTGGTGCTATAATGCAAATAACAATAAAAATACTGCTTCAAAGTAGTTATGACCCCATGAAATTGCTGAACTATGGTGACTTTTCTGTTCTGAAACTGTCAATAGGAAATGCAAATTTATGTCTAACTGCTGCCTCTAATTTAGTCTCAGCAATTTCTTCCACTTTTGCTCTGTTGCATAAGCTGTAGCTTCAAGTCAACTCAATTCTGATATTAAAGGCAGAGGTTTCTGGAGCATGAAAATAGATAAATATTATTCTCCACACACCACTGGAATCTTCTTTCACTCCTTTAGGATTTAGAGTTGTACCTGGAGATCGGGTCCTACGCACTCTTTATCTATCAGAGGGGAACCACAGGGTGCCATCCTGGGGGTTTCTGTGGTTAACTGGAAATAGATTAATGGGAAGTAGGACAGAGCAGAAAGAGATTTTAGGGATGGGGGAGAAGTTGCTTTTCTGAAGAAGATGACACTGAATTGATTTTCTTCTATGAGAGCATGTGTAACTAAAAAAACAAAAAAAATAAGGCTGAGTTTCCCAGCTTTTGTGGGACTATTACATAAAAAGCAACATACAGTCCTTGTGCCAAACAGTTTACAGCCTAACTGAACTCTTCTGAACTGCTTCCCCTTTATCTAAAGATAGACAGACTTCCTCCTGGGGAGCCAGGAGAAAGGCGAGAGTTCCCTTTTCATCTGTGTGAAGACAGGCTCCGGAGAGCAATGCGCCAGGTGTGACACATCCAGGTCATTATCTTGTTTTCAAGGCTCCATCACAACAAGTTTCTCWTGGAAGGATGCCTTTGCTTTCAGAGAGCTTATTCTAAGCTGTTGGGAAGATCTGGGCTTAGTCTGGGAGGAGGCTAAAAAGGATGAATATGTGGGATAGTGAAAATCAGTGGGTGCCTTGCTTCTGTTTTGAAAGGAATATGGTGGAGGAAGAAGATAACAGTTGATTGTAGGAAGAGATTAACACAGGGAAAAGACAGTCAGAAGGGACAAGGGACCTGCTACAAGCCACCTGTGAGAGCTGAGCTTCAGCGGGAAAGGTTTGAGGAGAATGCGTTGTCCCCCTGCAGTGGGGTGATTCAACTGTTATCCGGGTAAGTGCTCATTTGGGCTTTCCCTCTGACGCCAGAGCGAGGGAAGCAAGAGATCTGCCCGGGGTTTGAGAAAAATGTCCCGCCTCTTGGGCAAGTGTTACAGGCATGGAAGGGAAGAAAATACAGAAAGGCTTCTTCTTGCTTCAGTTATTTCACAGGACTGTAGCTGTTTCTCTCTGACGACTTTTTGCAGTGCTGAAATGTCCACCTGAATTTTCTGTTATGCATTTGTCTATTTATGTGAATAATTCTTCCTGCAGCACTTAATAAAGAGAAAATCTCTGATGTTTTCTGATGAGAAGAAACCTCATCCTACTCTGTTCCCTTACTGTGAGGGATGCTGCCTAAAGTCTGTCTGCATCTAGCTATATTAAATTCACTGTCTTCTTTTGTCAGCTAAACCTGCAGTTTTTTAAGAGGAGGAGATTGGATTTGTCTGACACAATCTCTTCTTTATGAACCCAAGTTACTTGTCGCTCACTGTTGCTCTCTAGTAAGGTTCTGACATATTGATCCTCTGCTCCAACAGCCAGGCTCGGAGTGCGCTTGCTTGCGGCAGCATTGACAAATGGATGACCGCAGCTTCGGGGGCCTTCATCTGAGGCAGGTGGGCACAGCCAGATAGCACAGGGCACGTGAAAAAGAGGAGGAAAGGTTAAAATACTGCAATGGATACTTGATTATGACCTATAAGGGTGAACAAAGAAAGTGATTTTGTGTGGGCCACTACCCTCGCTTGTAAGTGTCAGACCTACGTGTGCTTGCTCTTCTCTTCTCATCGAGCAACTAGAAAAGGATGAAGCTGCTTTTTCAGATAYTCTTTGGAAAAACAGATGGGAAAGGTCTGGAGAAAGTGGATTAAGAAAGAGTAAATGGAATCGCACCTCTTCCTAAAGCAAGTTTATTAAGCAAGTTGCCTGCAGGCACCAACTTCCATGTATCTGTGTCCCAGCTTTATCCGTTTCATTTGCCAGGACAAGAACAGTGCTGAGAAGATGATGTACCTTTTCCCTCTCCTTATTGCCCAGAGTGCCAGCCCCTGTTGCTCTGCTGTATGATCCTGCTGACAAYAGTAGATCCTGTTTTCTGAAATGCCTTGAAGAAGTGACTGAGCTAGAAGTCCCTTTAGGACAGACAGGTGAATTTTGTGCCTTTTGCAAGGGCCCCGTGCCTCTACTCCTAGGCTGGCAAGCCTTCCTGTGGCAGCACGTGCAGGAGCTGCCTGGACTTGGTTGGAGGCTCTGCTGGTGCAGGTCTGTCCTGCGTTGTGTCACTGAGGTACAATCTGCTGGTTGGTGTTCATCTTTATGCTGAATGGCAATTTTCAGTTCTCCTCCCTCTGCGTCCGCCACAGTCTGCAGGCTACTGTCCACACTGATAGCCCCACATCTGAGGTCTATGCTGTCATCTGCTTATTTTACAAGAGGTTGTGGGAATCCACTCAGTAGGCTTAATTAAAAGCTGCTATCTTCTGAGCTGACAAGTTAAGGCTGAGGAAAGATCTGCAAACAAATTCAAAATAAATTAATCCTTAGACCTTCTACTGCCTGACTGTGGTGGTCACTCATAAAAGCTTAGCTCTTCGTGGTGGCCCTGGGCCCTGGAGTGGCTGCTGGCTTCTTCRCCTGTGTGAGCAGCCATTGGACTCCTTTCTCCCGCCAGCCTGCACACGTGAGTTGTCTCTCGCTCCACATCCCTCTGCTCCCTTCGTGCACTGCGCCTCCTTGTCTTATTTTTGATGAGCGCTGCGGGCTGCTTGCTCCTGCCCTGGAGAGCAGCGCTCGGGAGCAGCTCGGCACTTTCTAGGCATCTGGTCCCAYTCATTTGGTGGGATTAAATCCAAGCTATATTGCATCTGTCTAAARGTTTCCTAGGGACTGAGGGCTCAGCTTCTTCCAGTAGCAGCATCTCTCCTTGCCTCTRTAACTTGGTCACTTTAGATGACTTTAATACAACTTTTTAAAGTATATATTTGTATCTAGTAAGCCCTTGAGTACAGCAGAGTCCCTTTTATATTGAAATTCAGGCTCCTCAATAACATTTTATTATGAGGCTTGCTATTTTTGGAATTGCTGTTACTCTGTTAYGAACAAGACACCTAACATCTTTCGATATGAAATCATTAAGGCACAGCAGACTTCATTACAAGGGCATTTTTCTGGATTATGAACAAATCAATACCACCTACTAATATCACAGCCTAGTATCTGGCTACAGTTGTGAATAGCATATCCAGAAAAGAACATAGTATTCTTCTAGCCTCTTCTGCTCCACTTTCAATACCTTATTTACTGTTTTCTCCCAAGCTGTTGTGATAGATTTATGTGTAGACAAAATCCAGAGGTTGTTTTACCCTGAGCTACCTGAATATTGTAGCTTTTAAAATACAGAAGAAAGAAATAACTAGCTTAAGTTCTTGATATTGGAGTGACCTCACATGCAATATGACTTTGCCACTTCTGTCAGTGGAGCCCCTTGGAAGTAAATCCACAGAGAACTAAGGCACGAGGCACTATCTGGTTTCATTTAGCTTATTACATTCAGAGTTTTGAGTAAGTTTCAGATGCTTCAAGACGGGAAAACATGTGGGGGAGGGTGCTGGGAGGCAAGAAAGATGAAGATAACTTATTAAATGCCCCCAGTAGAAGGAGGAGCCCTAGAAGGGCCTGCACAGGGGCTGCAGTGGCCACCAAGGTCCTGGGAGAGGTCCCAGCCTCACTCCGGATTAGCAGCCCTAAGCCTGGATCTGGCTTGGCCATCTCTGGTTAAGACAAGGGCTGTGCTCAGTGCAGTTGGTGGCTGTAGGGCGGGCTGAGCTCCTTTTCCTCGCTGCTCAGCACAGCTGGGCTCAGTAGTCACTTGCTGCTCTGGCTTTTGCTCCAGCCACCAAGAGCCATGTCTTGAGACGTCTCCTGCTGCGACTGAAATGGGTAATTTCTCCATCTTGCTGCTCATCGCTTTCTTGCAGCATGTGATGCCCACTTTATTCAACAGCAGTTCAGGTGGCTGTAACCAAAGTTGTTTAGGCCAACGGCATCCATTTCTCTTTATTTATTACAAGCAATTATTCATCAGTGGAATTCAATTATTACTTTTTGCCTTTTTAAAATGTTGCTTAACGGACAAGAACAGCCATTTGTCTAGGCTGCATTTAATGCTGAGTGGATCCAAAGGGGGTTTTCTTTGAGCCACTTCAGCAATAATAATAATAATAATAATAATAAAACAAGTTAGTGAAGTGTGGAGCTGTAGGCCTTCTCTGTAATGATCCGAAGCACTCAAGCCATTATTAACTTAATGCTTTCATTTACTAGATCATTCCTGAAGGAAGACCTCCTGGTCAAATTGCTATTGCATCTTTAAAAAAAAAG
Organism: Rhea americana; assembly: GCF_003343005.1. Lineage (NCBI taxonomy): Eukaryota > Metazoa > Chordata > Aves > Rheiformes > Rheidae > Rhea > Rhea americana. The sequence goes on from NW_028185472.1 coordinate 1,929,072, forward strand.
TAAAGTTAATAATTGTTTCGGCTGCACAGCTCATTACTAGGAAAGGCCTATAGCTCAGAGCAGCACTAATTTTGTTTCTTTGTTTTTAAATTTTAAGGGTGAATTTAAGCAAAACCTTTGTTATACTTCCAGCCCAGACATTAGTTATTCCATTACTGCGTATAAATTTATGAACTCAATTATAAAAGTTCCAAACTTCCACTTTCTTTGGAAATAGGAGGCTTGCGGGCTTCTCTATACTGCAAAACATCACTATATTGGTAAACAATTGGACAGAGCTCTCCTAGCTGATATGTGAYGGCTAATCAATATTGGTAGGAACAAATCCTATTTCATCAGTGCAGGCCTGAACTGCAAGTAGCTGGTATTGCTCTGATTAGCATTTGTCTGGACATTTTCTTCCTTCCCTCTGCCAGTCCTGTCCAAAAGGGAACATACTTTGACCACAGACAGATCTTGGTAAAAACCACTTGTCAGCAGCTTTGGGTAAATAGCTGCAGATAATGGGGCCTTAACTGCTTTCTTGCACTTTGTAAACTGCTGTGGACAGTTGCTGCCCATCTCTGCTGGTTTCTGAAGGGCTACAGCAGACCTTTGGTGCAGGCAAGTGAACTGAGGCAACGCACGTGGGACTCGCCAAGCTCAGTGATGAATCTGATGTTTGCTCTGTTCTTGTTAGGGTCTGTCCCTAACCATACACCCAAGGTGAAGCATTTTTCTTCTACAAGAGACGTGAGCGATTACATCATGCAAGGACGGACAAGGGGCATTTCCCTGACTAATGTGACCTGCTTAGGGAAAGCAAAGAGAGGATGCGACCGAATGGACCCACAGCGCACTGACATYGGAGGAAAGACTCCCATTAAACCTCATGTGCTTGGATCAGGTCTCTGGAGAGGTGTTGGTGAGGATAGGGACATTTATGTTAATCCCCAAGGTAATTCAAAGTTTACAGATTACACRACGGTGAACTAAGAGCTCCTTTATAGAAAATGTGGGAAGTGGCACATAGAAAAGTGTCAGCACCAAGTGGTGGGTTCTGAGCACAGTTATTCTAATGCTTGACCTGAGTCCATTAAAGCACTGACATATATATATATATATATATATATATATGTATTTTTATATATATATATAAAAAGTAGCTCTTTTTGTTTCTTTGAGTGCTTCAATTAGATCTGCTATTAAAAGAAGGGCAGCTGACTTCCAGAGTGGGTATTCAGCATTAGTCCTTTCTATCTCCAAATTGAGCCCATGGGTGGGAGGTTAATTCAAAGTCATTAGTGCCTATGGAAAGTCTTGACCACASTCTTTGCTGCTTTCTTTGAAGTCTACTGTTAACTGCCTGTGTCTTKTACTCCCAGAAGTATACGTGCTTTTAGCTTTTTGTCACTCTGTTYTTTGATCACTGTTCGTTCAGCTCCTGAAAGCAGAAAATAATGAACCCATTTTATTAAAACACTTGCTTCATATTTGGGAGTTATGGATAAATGAAGAACTTTTCTGCAGGAATATCGTGGCTTGGCAGTTACAAGACATGGTAATTTGCCAAAGCCCATGGAGAGCAGGTACATCAGAAAAGAAACACATGCAGTGTTCAGGGACTCCTGTCTTCACCCTGGCTACATGGGGAGGAGGCCACCGACTCGCCAGCCAAACCTCTGACGATGCATATTCCTTTACAGCAGCAGGGAGCCRGCTCCCCCGCGGCGGCAAGCATGTCCGCAGCGTGGGGCTGCGCTCTGATCGTTCAGGGCCCGTGCTGTTCTGTCCCAGACAAGGTGTGTGGCCCGTGGCTGTGACTGACGGCTTCTGTGTCAGCACTTGTGTCCTTCTCCTGTGCCAGAGATGCTTACATGGCCAAACAGCTCACGGTGCTGACCCTACTGGAAGCAAATCCCACGGCCAGGCTGAGGATCCTTGTACATGGCCGTCCCTGGCCAGGCAGGACGGGCCCTCGGGGAGCAGCTGGCCCTGTGGCTGTCTTCGAGGCCGGGGACGTGCAGATCTGGGGCTGGATGAGGGTGTGTGCCACGTTCAGTGAGAGGCGGGGGAAGCTGGCACTCTGCAGGGCCAGTTTTGTAGGATGACCTATGAGTTTAGAAGATGTGTGTTTGTGGAGAAGGAGAAATAAGATGGGGGCAGGAAACCTAATGCTGAGAGTCCTGGGTCTACATCCTGGGTATATTTCCAGAGGGAACTGTTAAGGAGAAAAAGGTGAGGGTTGATATGAGACCAACTCCTATGGAAATACTGTGCTGTTTCCAAGCTGTAGCCTGACGTGCAGCCTGTTGCGCTGCAGCTCCTTCCGGGTGGCCTGCTGGGAGACAATCTCCCTGAAGCCAAAGATAGTGTCTTAACTTTTTTTGAAGTCTTATGTGCCGGAGGTGCATAAAGCTGAGGTCTGCTGGAAGATCTGAAAGCTCTTTGACCATCTAAGGCTTGAGCACCTCAAACAGCTTTTCTTAGCAGAACTTAATAAGACAAATTAATCCTGGACACTTGACTGGTCTAAGGCACCGCATGCTGCCTGACCATTTTAAGTCACCTTGAAGTTAATGAAAAGATTCCCGCAGACTTCAACGGGTGCCACATCAAACTGTGCAGAGCTTTAAAGCTGAATTCTCAGCCACGTGCCCCTCCTTGCTTTTCAAATATCTCTATTGGGCTGTTCGTATGGGACAATTAAAAACGTTCACTCACTGGATAGGAGAAATCAAAGGAAAGCGAAGCTGTGACGGATTATGACAGAATCATACGGCATGAGACAAGCTTGCGACGTAAACAGGCTGAGGCAGAAAGCAAAGGCGTCTTCATCATCTGGGCAGTCAGAGCCAGCGCTGGGCAGGGCCAATGTTGCTCTGGAGATGTCTCACCAGCGCAGTTCCAGGATTAAGAAAATACCAGTCCAACTAAGCGCTAGGGGGTACACAGAGTTTCTTTGGAGGAGGGACTAAATAGAAATACTACTTTCATACCAGGATCAGTTTTGAGATTAGATACAACTTGTGATTAAACTTTTAGAGACATACAGACTGTTTTGACAACAGGGGTTGCTGGTGATGGAGACTGTTTATTTATTTTTTTCTCTTCCTCTAGAGCTATTTGCAGGGAAGAGGTAGCTTGGATTCTAGAGCCTCATAGTTTGCTATTGATAAAATGCAGATTTCTAGTCACAGGCCTAGTCAGGTATCCCTACAGAAAATTATTAAAAGCTATGGGGTTATCCATGGTTGTAGATACAGTTTTCAGAGCTTTTTTATTATTAGTCAAATRGACAAAAAGCTTATAAAAAACCTCCATCTTGAATATCAAATTCTGGACTGCATTTGSGGAAAAGGCATTGAGGGGCATATTTCCTCTCAGTGTGTCACCCTGTGATGAGACTGTCACAGAGGTTGCTTTTTAGAGCAAAACTCCTTYTGAAATGTAAGGCCTGAGACTGACTATGGATAAGCATGAGGAGTACTTATTTCCTTCCTGCTGATGGACTCAGAACTATGATCAAAACTTTTTTTTTAATTGTGATTTCAACATACAAAAAGCTTTTCAAGCATGCAAATAACTTGGTGTTGATGCTCCAGTTAGAAGTAGGAACTAGGATTCAACAACCACACATTTTTCCTGTACTTTAATGATCTCCTCTCCTATCAGATGCTTCTCAGTCACTGTTTCATTTTTATATGACAATAACATGTAAACATCCCGACTGAGGGTTCCCCTCTGCCTCAGGGAGATTGTAATCCAGGTTACTGCAATTCTTTTGTTGCATTTTTGACTTTTTTTTTCTTTGCAATTCCTAATTAATGTGATCCCTACTACATTCTTTCAAAACCAACTGGAAACATTTTAAAAATATAAAGCAAAAAATTGATTACAGAGCAGCAGTGGAATCTTTGGTATTTCAGCATTTTTTTCCAGTTGATAGATTTCTGCATTTAATTAAAGGCTGCATATTCAGAAGCATGACTTCTTGTTTTGCTGCTTCTGCCTATTTGTTAATTATGCTAYGGAGAAAAGTTCTTCTAAAAGCAGATCCAACATGCTTATGTTGTTAACAGCTGCAGAAGCAAGCACAGGAGAAATGGCAGCAGAAAGGGAATTACTTTCAGAGCTCTCATTGTTACCACAGAGCAAGGATAAAATCTGGGATTTCTAGAAAGCCATTGAAAAATCCACTGACTTTTTTAGAACAGGATTTAAACTCTGGTTCTGCTTTTAACTCTTCTAAGGAGAAAAGTCTTCAGGCAGTCTTTCACATGAAGGCCTTAATTATTCATGATAAACTGTTTGTTCAACTACATTACAAAAATGGCCTTTTTTCTCCCTGATCTTACATTTGCAAACTCTTGAGGAAAAGTCATGMTGCAGACAGGCTGGTTGATGTGCTGCAGGGAGCAATTTTCATGTTTGCTGTGACTTAGTGTGGCTCCTCTTTCTTGTTTGCTGCTCTTGTAATAGCTGTCTGATGGAGCGATACCAGGCTGAGTTTCACTGGCTTCCACTGCGCTTTCTGCCTGAGAAACAGGAATCAGAGCAACATTTTCTCTGAAATTCTGCATGAGGCCTGCTTTGTTTTTACAAATTGCATCTTCACTACAGTATTTAAGAGCAACAGCTTTTCTTGTCAGAAAACTTAAACTTGTGTTGGCATCTGCTTTGAAAAGGAATGTAATATTCTAAAGTGGCAAACGGATTTGCAGACTTTGTAAAAGCAAATTTTGCTTTTATAGCTAGAGATGAAGTACCAGCAGTTCCTCTAATCCAAACCATTGGCACTGATGCAAGACCGCTGTCTGTGCAGCATAGGTCATGGCTACCTCAGCCAGGGGTAACAGCCAGGGCTATCGCACTTTCTCAGCACAGCCCACTGAACAAATGCACGTAGCCTCTTCCCAGCATTTGAGCTTTCTCTGAACAAGTTAGCACGTATCTTCATGTAACACTCCACTGGAACACAAAAAAGTGTCCTGAAGGAGTTTGGCTTAGAAAGGTCATCCTGTATTTCATAATATTCCTTTTAACGCACAGCCTTGAAGAGACATAAAGCTTCCCTCCACCTACCCCAATGCATTTAGCTAGATAAGCTGGAAGGCATGCAGAACATAAGCTATCCAACCAACTACGAAAAAAATGCTAGAATTAATTGCTTAATTCTCTTCGCATTAGGATACAGCATATGGGCTTAAAATGTCTTAAGTTTTCCCATATTCAGCAGTTCTTCACTGATCTACTATCTCACTGTAGTAAATTGAAAAGCAAGTTCAAGTGTAAAGATTTGCGGAGTGATAGCTAAAGGCAAGCTTTTCTGCAACTTATTTTTTTTGAGACAATGTAGTTTTAAGGTTTGTGCGTAAAGTTTGACTCAGTAGCAACATTACCTAATCAGCAGCTCTGGAAAATCACCTTTGTTCAACTCAGCTTCTTTGGGGTTCATCAAATACATAAAAGAATCTACAAAAATACTTTCAGTCTAGTAGCTGAAATGCAAGTGCCAAGAGCTTGACTGTACCAAATAACAGGCTCCAAGTTAAGGGATTATCATCTGTTCCAGACTACTTTTATTAGGCTGCTATAGCTATGATTTGTCCTTCATTTGCATACAAACTAAATTTGCATTTAAATAAAATCCTGATGGCACAGATGTATGGATTGCCCTCCTCTATGCTAGGGGAAGGTGAGTGTGTCTGCATGTGCGCACACAAAGTTTTACAATGGGAGTGAGGTGTTTTCTAGATATCAGGTAATGGCATGAAACAGGGGCCAGGCTAGCTGACATCAGAAGGGACCTGACCATGAGCCTGCAATGTGCTCTTTTCAGTGATGCTAAGTGACAGGACATGAGGCAACAGGCACAAACTGAACCACAGGAAATTCCCACCTGAATATGAAGAAGAACTTCTTTACTGCGAGAGCGACAGAGCACTGGAACAGGTTGCCCACAGAGGTCTCCTTCCCTGGAGATATTCAAAACCTGCCTGGATGCCATCCTGTCCACATGCTCTAGGGGACCTTGCTTGAGCAGGTGGATTGGACTAGATGATCTCCAGAGGTCCCTTCCACCCTCAACCATTCTGTGATTCTGGTTCAAATCTCTGCAAGAAGGGGGCAGATGCGAGGCAGATAAGAGGGCTGTTGGCAGCGTCAGCGCCATCTCTCAGCATGTGCTGTCCCAAGTGCACAGGTGGCCTCTCTGCATTTAAGCCCAGCAGAACCTGTGGGGGCCAGGGAGCATGTGACTTAGCCAGCCGCTCCTGCGCTACATGCACAGCACAACACAAAGTGARGCTAATGAAACGACAAACAGGTCAAAAGCTTGCAGCTGTACCAGCTAAGGAGCAGCACAGAGCACTTGGCAGGATCAAGACTGATCATGCTCACTGTGTGCCTGCATAAATTCTCATAAGTTTTACTTAAGTGCAGGCACGGACACACGAGCACTGCTCCCTCTGATTTACTGTTTTCTTGTAATGGACTAACCATAGTGTTTTAATGAAAATGAAGTTGTGGGTAGAGACCACAAATTGCCTTGAACTTCAGTGGAAAGTGCACTCTACCAACTCCAGAATTATTCAATAGTCATGTCTGCTCTTACCAACCTAGCTTACCCCTTTCCCTATTGCTGCAGCTCAGAACTTCAGTCCCATTTTTCTAACCCATCCTTCCTACCTGTTGTGAAACAGAGAAAGAATTTATCAGTAAATAACACTTCTGACCTCAAAGAAACAGGGAGAAGGAAATGCCAAGATCCAAGCACACATTTAACTCCACCCAGCAACTGTAGGGAGACTACAGAGAAAGACCTCCTTTATTTTAGCATTTTTCATACACAAGTTTACTATATTTTATAAAATAAAGCTTTACTTTTGCCAGCAGAAGCATCTAAATGTTAACTTAATCTCCAATTCTTGATTAAATGGGCTTCATATTTCATTGGTTTCTCTGAAAGAAGTTAGTGGATGGAGGCAGTGTTTTGTTCAGAAAATAAAAAACTCTGAATGATTGCAGTACATTTAAAGGCTTGCATCCTTTAACCTCTGAAGTCCAATTTCAAGCTTAGTACTAGGGATATGATCTGCACATCTTGCAATACATCTTTTTCATCTCATTTCTCCAAAGGAGCATAATTCAAAAGCTTCTCAATCAGATCCACATGGGCTAGGAGCATTCTGCGACAGCAGTATCTCTTCAAACCAAGGGCATCCAGAGCATCTCTATTAACAAAGACGAGAGGGGTAGGGGGGAAAAAAGTCAGAAGCATTTTTAAGTATTCCTAAAACATACTGATTACTTTGAGCTTAGTCATAGAGGAAAGCTTGTTTGCAATTTAAACCAAACAACTGGAAAATTTAGCATGAGTTGCTAATGTTCTTATTCATTACTGTCATTGACAGAGTGTTTGCCTCTTCTTCCAGCCTGCAGAAGAGCTCATCCTCTGTTAAATGTTGTGTGAGCAACAACTACCAAACCTTCAGAGGTAAGTCTGCATGATTCCCATTGGAACGGAACGGTAATAAACTAGGTCTTAAGAATTGCCTCTTCTGAACTAGCACGCTCACATGGGCATAAGTTTGTCATGGAGTAGCAAGATTAAGTGAGATACAAATATTTTGGTTTTGGAAATAAATTTCTGGTCTTCATAGTTGAAAAACCTTAAAAATGGTACATTTTAAACTCCAATTACTTTATTACAGTAACTCAGTCTTCCTCCTCAAGCACGAATTTTTAAAAAAGAGAGGAGCTGATCTGGTTAAAAATCTAAGCAATCAAGAGGTGTGAGTGTACTTAACAGGAATACAGTTCTGAAAAATGTAAAGTCATTTCTTCTCTTAAAACCCTGTACAGTCCATAATTGTCTGTGTTAGGTACACCTCTTGCAAGTTTTATGGTAGCAAGTAGTATGAGCTTCTCATCAAAGCACTAGACCKCTTACATACTGGTGACAGCATTTACACTCGTTAGCACCAACCTACTAACTATAAAGCCAGTCTGACACTCATTCAAAATTTGACATTTATGAAATGGAAATAAATTCAAATCTTTAGATTTACATTATGCAGTGCAACAATCTAGCATTTGATAAAAAAGTTTTGTGAGACTGTAATCCTCCTTTAGGAAGAAGCTGATAGCAACTCTTTGTAACTGCTAATGACTGAAAAGAAAACTRTGTACAAGCAGGACCATGGTAAAAGGTTGTTTGGCTTCAGATTGTACAGCCTAAACACATGCAGTAAACTGGCAGCTTCTGTGATGCTGTCAGTTAGTCTTTTACCATCAAGACAGGACTGCTCCTAAGGTTTGTGTGCAATGTGCTCCTAAGGTTTGTGTGCAATGTGCTCAGTATCTTGAAGTGCTAGAATATAGCAGGCTTTTCATTTTAGAACTAGCATTTGCAAAATTTACTTAAATGTATAAAAAGGCTCCTGTATACTAGAAAAAAAGTTTATGAATAACATTACATGATATTGCTGAAACAGTTAAACAAAAATATCTGATTCCTATTAATATGTAAGATTTAAGAGTTATTTATAAAGTTCTGAACTTTCAAGTGTGGTTATTACAGAAACAGAATACTAATAATGACTACAACTTTAGAAGTCATATGTATTACAACGTTTCACCTAAAACAGTATCAACACTGCAGTTGTTTTCAGTCTCCTCTAGCTTCCATAGACTTGGAAAAGATCAGTTTGAGGAACAGAAGATTTTTCTTTTTTAAAACATAAATTGTTTAGACAGGTTTGATTTCTTCCATTGTATCCATCTGCTTCTCAAGTTATCAATAGTCATTTTAACACTGCCACTGCACCGTAACATTTTAATTGCTCAATAGCCATTAACTCAACTTCTGATCTTGTAATAATAACCTGAATAGTCACCCCAGAATTACAACGACCATAGCAATTGTTTTCCAACTAAGTATTTATCAATAATAATGTACATCTTTGTCCTATACAAATGTGAAAGAATACTAAAGGCAAAAGAATTATAATGTAATATTCGATAAATAAGTCCTAAATGCCACCAGAATAGCTATGATCATTTCTCAGTAATGCTGAAATTTATTTGCAGCTACTCATATGTTATGCTTTTTAACTCCATACATGAAAGACAAACCTGGTGCAGCATCTTTCTTGATACCTTTCATTTAACAGTTGCAGTATTCTGCTCTGCTACATTTAACAAATTCTGAGATTTAAATGCACTTCCAAAAAGGCCTCTCACTGAAGTGGTGAGATGCAAGAGGGATAATGAATGATTCTCACAGATCATTTGTTTAATGAAACTCATAAAAGGTAGTGGGAGACAGGATGGGATGTGACATCTCTTCCCCAGAAATTCTACCTGAAGCAGTGGAAAGCACAGAAATAACTTCCCACACRTTTAAAAAAGGCTTAAAAAACAAAGCATTCCCTCTCTGTCTATTCTCTGCTCCACTGTTTAGCATTTGAAAAGAGATAACCTAACCATAAAAAACTGTTCAGATTTACTTTGGAGAAGGGTTAGCAAAATCTGTATTGCTTATTCTGATAGTTCATAAACAGAAGTCCATTTTAAAACCTATTAGTAACCCTAACTATCTGAATAAAAAAGCAAATGCTGTTTTAATAAGTTATCCTTACTGTGAACCAGCAAAGGAAAACATGAGGCAACATTCCACTGAAGTGTTTCATCATGACTTCAGGAAGCTCCTTCAGATGGTGTTTTCCATTCTTATGATCTGTAAAGGTTACGTTTTTTTTTCCCCCTCCATACTTAAACTTGATGATAATGTAAATATTTCACAGAGTTACCTTCCATAGACTTCTTAAAAGTAGTCCCACCATAGCTAGACTCCCTATGAACTATTAAAAGACAAATCTGGTCATGCAAAGGACATGTATACTTCTTAAAATAAAACTGTTATGGTTATCAGTTAGGTATTTAGCACAGTTAAACTGCTCCCCTCCCCATCTCCAAACTAGGATTATGGAAATAAAATTAGCAAAATTAAACAGTAAGTATGAAATGCTTGTAAGGAAATATAAAAAGTGTGTACACTGCTTCCAAGATCAGTTATTTCTTCTACTTGTAACTTCCTTTCCCTTAAAAAAAGGSGGAGGGGGCACAAACACAACACACAAGTGCAAAAGTTGAATGTACTTTCTTCTTCCTCTTCTATACAAAGTTAAACATGTGAAACTGTTTGAGTTTCAAGGATGTGACCTGACAATTTCCACACTGCCACCCAGAAAGATTCAACAGATAAATGAACACTTCTTTAGCTCTTTGTTTAACCAGAGCTTTGAAGTTAAAACAGTTATCATCAGAATATATTTAAAGTTTTTAGGTTTTTTACAGCTGTTTCATTATACCCTGATGCTGCTCTTACATTCTTAAGGCATTGTGCTACTTCATCTAAAGTGAGTTAARGAAATACAGGAATAATACCCACCCTTCTGTATACTCTGCTTGCAGAAGGCCAAGATAGGCTTCCCATTTGTTTCCAACTATTTTGCCACATGTGAAACATCTGACCGGGATGATCATTTTTACACAGTAACTGTAACACATACAGATATAAAAGTGCAATATAATACTTCTGCAAAATGACTACGTATCACACCCACCTACGTAAATTTAAGGAAAGAAACTCAGGCCTGTATAAAWCTCAGAGAGCGGCTCCGCAAACTACACAACAGTACGCAAGAAGCGCAGCCAAAACGCGGGGGCGCTGAGTTACAGCGCCGCGACACGGCGGCTCGGATACTTCGGCGCCTGTTTTAGGCCACAACGGCAGGGTCAAGACGGGCAGCACCGAGCACCCCTGGGCGTGCTAGAGGTGGCGGCGGGGCCGGGCCTCCCCAGGGAAAGGCCAGCCGTAGCTCGCCCGCAAGCGCGACCGGGCAGAGGACGCCAGCCGCGCCGAGGGCCCCGAGCGCGCTCTCACCGGCCCCGCAAAGCAGCTCCTACCGCAACGGCTCCGCCGCGCTCCTGCAACCGCCGCCGGGCGCTACCACTGCGGCCGAGCCGGGGGGATGAGCTGCGCCGCCAGGCGGAAGGACTCTGTGGGCCGGCCGGGAGGGGGAGGCTCGCGCACCCCTCTAGCCTGCGCAGCCCGCTGGGGTGGTATCGGCCGATGTACGGCGTCGCGGGCGGCTCAAGAATGTGCTCGTTCAGGGCGGGTTTGTTTTCGCGTTTCGCGTGTGCCGCGCTGAGTGGCAGCTGGGTCGCCCGGAGCGCAGAGCGGCGGCGGCACCGGCGAGAGCGACATCCGCTCCTGCTCCTCCTCCTCGTTGCTAGGCGGGCGAGCGGATACTTGTTGCTTCAGGAAAGGGGCTTTTTCGGCTACGAGACTTCCTCTCCCGTCCTGGCTGAGGTACTGAAGTCGTCCAAGGTGGGAAGCGCAACTGGTGGCTGCAGCGCGGCGCCAGGGAGCGCTGCCTGGCGAGGGGACCGCGACGGGCAGGGCTGCGGGACCGAGTCGGGGTACGCCACGGGCAGCGCGCCCGCCGCTCCGCTCCCTCTGCCCCGGGCGAGAAGCGCCCGCCGCGGCTCCTGGGCCGGTTTAAGAGACGAGTGGGTGCTGTGACTGGAACAGTAGTGACCAAAGCTCTGTGACCGCAGCGGACAGAGCYTTCCGCCGCCGTCGGTGGGGAGCGGCTGGCTGCGGTGCGCGGGGGACGTCTCGGGCTGCGCGGCTCCGGGAACCTCACGCTGTAAGGGACGGGGAGAGAACCGCGGCACCCCCTCTCCTGCGGGAACGGAGCGTCGGGGGTCGCGCGGGAGGGGGCCCTCGTGGGGGGGCCGGCCGGGGGCCGCGCGACGGCCGTGGCGGCGGCGGTTCGAACCCCGGCSGTTCGAACCCCAACGGTCGGCTCGCGGCGGCCGTTCGAACCCCAACGGTCGGCTCGCGGCGGCCGTTCGAACCCCGGCGGTTCGAACCCCAACGGTCGGCTCGCGGCGTCGCTCGTCACCTTGGCCTGTCTCTGTCAAGAAAGTGGCCACAGAAACGCGGCTTCGCGGCCCCTTTCGGGGTTGCTGAATTTTTACGCTTCCCTCGGGTGGGAGAAGGCGCAGTGAGGGACCGGCTATCACTGCAGTTTATATCCATCTTCGCCTTCCCGCTCTCGATCCCAAGTGAGTTATCTTTCTCGTTCTGCACAGCCCAGGCAGTGTTTACTTTTTCTTTAAAAGAAATATCCCCCTTGAAGCTCGGTCAAGTTGAGGACACTCGTGATTTCAGGTTTTTCAAGAGCTTCTAAACTGGGATCAGATTGAACTTGGCAATGGCCCATATAACTTTTAAAATTATTCAATCTTGCTGTGAGCTGTTCRTAGCTAAAATAAAAATGATGCAGTTCAGCAGGAGCATAAGGTATCCTCAAGTTATTGCCTCCTGTTCAGGTATTGTGGTGCTACCTGCTTGAATAGGAACATTTTCCCTCAGTACCTGAGGGTCAAGGGATGGATGCTCCCTCTACTTAGGATGTAATGTTTAGTTGCAGGCAAAGCTGTCAATTTTATTGGGTATCCCAAGCTGGAAGCGCTGGTAGTGCAGGATAATACATCTTGAAATTGTTTACTGGTATTTCATTAATCTAAGGACAGTGGAAGTATTAGGCACAGATTGTGCTTAGTAAGGGGAAGCATTCTGTGATGACCACAAACTTCAGGAACAGGTCTTGCTATGGAGACTCTGGGATGAAGTAGTTGTCTGAACACTGTTGATCCTTGTTGTTCTCTTGTTACAGCATTAGGGTTTGCTAATTGTCCTTGGACAGAGTAGAAATCCTCCAAAAGTGTTTCATTTTCCTCCTAAAGTATCTCTGCGTTGATACCATGCACAGCACAGAGCCATTACTGTCTGACATATGAATAATTATGTCTTAATGCACAGCTTATGTTAATGCGTCTTTTGTGACTATTTTTTGAACGACTGGATTATCGACCCTCTGCACAGAGACAACAGACCTAACTTGAACTGTGAAAGAACAAATGCTTTCATTTTAATAAATAAGAATTTGAGACTGAAAGCGATTTTATGATTCTTACTGCTAATGAAAAACAAATTTTTCAGTCACGGGAACAATAATTATACTCGGTTGTGAACAGAATGAATTGACTTGGCATGGAGAGTAGATGAACCTCCTGTGATCTGTAGATTATTATCATTATTGTTATTGTAGCCGTAGGAGCTAAACTGTGTCTTTTCTTTTTATCCTTTTTTTTTCTTTTTTCCTTGGTTGAGAATTTAGAGAGTGTGCTTTGATGTATTTTCAGCACCAGAGCTCCAAAGTAATTTTCTTGCTGAACTGTGCAGTGAAGGTAGTTTTTCTGGAGATGGAAATTGGCAATTGAGAATGAGAAAGAGGAGATGCTGTTACAGGGGTTTCATGGTGAGCCATGTCATTAGAGATAGGTTAGAGTCTTACAACTGCCTTATGGAAATGTGTTTGTTTATCCCTCCGCCTCAAAAAAAAAAAAAAAAAAAAAAAAAAAAAAAACCTTTCAGACCTAGTTCTCAGATATGACTTGATTTGGCATCTTTTTCCAAGAAAATTATACTCTGCTGTTCTCGCAGTATTATTTTTAACATCTGTTGCATCTTTTCTGGATAACCTGATTTGGCTGGGTGATGGCCTTAAGGTTCTAATATCTTTTATGGCTCTAACTTCTTTGATCCTAGAAAATACAAGGATTTTTATGATCTGTGACCTGGAAAGATTGCTACATACTGAGAACATTCTCTGCTCGACTTCTGCTTAATCTGACTGTTTGCCAAACCACAGTAGTTTGTTTAAGAGTTGGAGTGTGTGTGTGTGTGTGTGGGGGGGGAAGTGATGTGCATACATGCAACTGTTAAGAATCAAAATCAGTGTTTTATGGACTGTAGTTCATGCTGATTGGTGCAGTTGTGCTACTTTGTCCGGTGTATAGTTGAGCCTCCGTTTGTGGTATTCCAGCTTCCAACTGCTGTTTTCCAGGTAAACTGGGTACTGCCCATGTTCAGCTGCTCCATTTTTGTACTTACTGAAACCAGGTCTCTTTAAACATCCTTCTGTGCTAGAGTTGGAGTTATTGCTAATTCTAAAACTGTGCAGTTCTTTCTCGGAATGTTTGTAAGTTCTCATCGCGTTTCTGGCCTCTTGCCATTTCCAGCAAGCAGCAGTCCTCAGACTTCTAATTCTTTCAGCCTTTGGAAGACTAAATCAGGGAACCTGTCAGAGTGCACCTCAATACTGAACAGAGGAGACTTGCCTAGAACTAACAGAGTTGAAATAAATTTGAAAGCTATGGACTGTTTTTCCAATGTGCTTTTGGAGCAGCATCARCTCTGTGTGGTTTTGGTGTAGCATTGCAGATAATAATGTATCCCACTTCTTAATTAATCCAGAGTAAACCTTCTGTCTGTGATCTGAACAACTTTTGAAAGCCAACAATATTCCATCCTACCATCACTGGCTGGGTTATGGCTCAGTGTTGGTATTTTTTTGTGGATTTAGACCTATGAAATGTGCTTGGGCATGATTGTTCTTAGCAGTGAATACTGAAATCCTTCAGCTGTGACTAAGAAGTAGATCCTCCTCCATACTCTTCTATCCACAAAATGCAAGGGAATACATTGCAGCTTGTTTAGAACACACAACAAAAAGCCTTGTCAGTTTAAGTGACCTGAGTGACTGAACTACTCTTAAAGTACTTTTATAGTTTGAGTGGTAAGAGGACTTCCTGCAGTTTGTGTTGGCAGATTGTCCTCTGTGACTTTGTCTTTGTAATTAGTGCTGTAGGAAGGAGCTGTGGGATCGCTGCACTTGTGCTGGTAGTTTAAGAAACTAATGGCTTGCAGCTGGGATTTTTTTTTTTTTTTTTTTTAAATTTTTTTTTTTAAAAAAAAGCTTTTTCATTGCATTTGATCAAGTTTTGATGTGCACCCTCATACTCTCTCAGGTCTGGAGGCTTTTCACCTTTCATAATTGTTCCCATTCTTTTTTTACTTTGCTCATTTCTACATACATGTAAAGATATGATTTGGCAGTTAGATATGAGTTGGGTTCAAGGAAAATAAATTGTTGTTTAAATTAAGGGCTTTTTAGAATGATTCTTTCTCAGTAAAGGGGTATTTTTGGCACTGTTGATCTTGACTTGTGACTTTCTAAAAACCTCTGAATACTGTATAGCCCTGTTGGTTCTGCTTCCAGTTAGAAGCTTTGTTTCCTGTTTCTTCCTGTGGTCAATTATAAAAACAAATGTTATCAGTTTTCATTTTGCCTCTGACTAACTCATCAGAACTGCATGCATGATTGCAAAAGTTGGTGGATTTGTATTCAGTGTTGTACTCCTAATCTTTCAACAAGCCATAGATGAAAGACCCCTAAAAGAAAGACTTGCATGAATGTTCAAATGAATGGTTAAACAGGACACTGGTCAGGAGCTCAAAAATGACATGGAAAACTCAACAAATAAGTACTTGAAGCAGAGAGATGGAGGGAGAGGGAATTAAGAAGAAAAACACAGGCCAAAACTTTGCTGCTGCTTTCTTGGGTGCATTCTCTAGTCCAAAACTATTGAATCCAATAAACTTGCTTTTGGGCTTTTTCTTATCCTGGCTGACTATTGGGAAGTGTGTTTTTTCATCCCTTTGCATAAGAGGGAAAGAAAAGTGGCTCCTTCCGGAGCTAGCTAGTGTGACCTGGGAAGGGCTTCCCTCCTTTCCTGTTGAAGCTTACTGAATCAAGGAGCAAAGACTAACCTGGAATCTTGATTTGTTTTTGCCTCGTACTTTTGAATGGGTACCTTTCCGCTGCGTTTTGTTTTTACCTTCTCCCCAGTTCATGGGATACATATTTATATGTGATAGTGGTGAGGTGGAGAAAGCCAAGAGGGAGAGGCAGAGATGGTAGTAGGGGGAAAGACTTGTATACTATGTAGAGCTTTATATTGTTTAGTTACTGCCATGCTATTTAATAGCTGCTCAGGCCCCTGGATTTAGTCAAACAAATACAGAAGCTGCTAAGCAAATGGAAATTAAGAGAAACATGTCTAAGCTGGGGATGTGGCTGCAGCTTCACAGTAATACCAGACAAGCCTGATGCTGATTTCATTAAAAGCAACATTCAGTGCCCCAAAGCAGGGTTTAATACTTACTATATATTTCTTTTAAATATGCTGACCTTATCTAGTAAGTCTGTAATATTTGTTGCAATGAAGAACAGCTGCTGCATAAATACATATATAATATTGGTTGCCAATTCTGAAAGCTGTGCTGAGACTGTGACTTGTTTGAAGTGGGGTTGTTATTAAAGGCAGGTGGCAGGATGTTTATTTTACACCTTGTTAATTGCTTGTTTTTCCTGCTGTAATTGGCTTCCTAATGGGGGTAGAATGCACTTGGTTTTGCACACAAAGCTTCATTAGTGACAACCAATGGGAGGATTCAGAGAGTAGGATTTATATAAAACATATCTATTGAGTAACAGTTGTCTCTGCTAAATAGAATATAGGAGGAAGTTGCATAGATGCATCAAAAAATGCAAATGTTTTGCCATAAAATAATGTAAGGTGTCCTTGTGTTAGATGTAAATCTTATTGCCTATTCCTTGAGAAGGGGAAAGGGTAGCTCCTTACTTTTGTGCGTCAGAGACTATGTTCTGCTTCACTGGACAGGAGTTAGACTGTCAGAATCCCAAGCACAGACCACTATTCCAACATCCTATGTCTAATCATAAAGATGTTTTTAATGATCCTTGTGGAATGTCTGGAAATAATTCATACTGAGAAGCTAAGAAACTAGGAGGAGATGGGGAACCATGTTAGTGCTTAGTAGTTTCCTAAGATTTATGGAGCCTTCTTTGCTGCTAATCTACATTAGAACTATTTCAAGTGTGCTCTCATTCACACTAGGCACTTGGAAGCAGTGAGTAGATATGGAGATGCATAGCTGGACCAACTGTATTTTCGGGATGTTGCTTGCTGGTCCTAAATGTAAGAGCTGGGCTGCTCTTTTGGTTTTTGTATTCTGACTGGTGATAGGTGCTGTGGAAAAGCTGTTCTTGTTTGAGCAATGCTTTTTACGTGGTATATGGGCTCCTTAGTGTAAGAGATTGGCCTAAGAATTGTATATTGATGGTCAGCCAGTTCTGTGCTTTTGAGGTTACTATGCTCTTGTGATAAGGTACCTGTAGAGCAGTCATGGCAGGCAGATGAGATGTAGTTTTGTGTGTGTGTGTATATATATATATATAAAAATGTATAAATGTATATGAATTATAGAAAAAGGTAGATTGCTCTTCACAGAAATGGCTTCTGTCACCCTTAACTCCCTCTCTCCCCCTTTTATTTTCTTAAAAGAATTGAGATGGGAATGGAAAAAATGCCTCTTCCTCAGCTCCTTACTTCTTCCGTACTTCATCAGATATCAGTACTTAACCAGTTTAGGGCTAGTTTTGTCTGTCATATTTGTTCTCAGCAAGGTCATTTCAAGGCAGAAGTGTAATCTTTCCTGGCCTCTGATTGACATATTTTTATAAGAAAAAGTCTTTATTACATGCATGTATCACAGCCTAATTGACTATTTCATGTCTAGGAAAAGAAAAAGCAATATCCTAAGGCAGCATTCTAATCAAAAGATCACAGGAAGCGCCCATCGACTCTGCTCTTCCGTGCAAGTGTCCTTGAATGACAAAATAATCCCCTTTTTTGAGGATAATGCTTTCTATTTCTGCAGAATCTTTCCTTCCAGAGGCCGTGGCTTGTGAAGTATTACTGAGGAGAAGTCAAGTATTGATGTTTGTAGGGAGAAGCTCCAAGGTGGTGACATTCTTCCATGTTGAAGGCAATCTGTGTATTTGCATTTTGCTTACTGATGTACTCTTGTCTCTGATGTACTTCCTGTATTTGGCTGGAAACTCTTTTCTCCAGGTGTATAAGTAGAATTTAAAGTGCCAATGGGAGAGAACCTGTTTGAAGAGACAACAGCAAAACAGTTGTCTTGTGATTGGGTGCCTTGGCACCTGTGAGCTCCCCAAATCTAATGGAAAGGAATAGGAGGATTTTCTAAATTATTTTTGAGGTCTTATCTTACAGACTGTTGCTGGATGTATTTGGAACAATGAATAAGAGAACTGTCCCTGCTGAAGGCCTTGTGGTGACGTTTGTGTTTGTGTTTAAACTTGTTGCTTGGGCTATCTCTTCCATCTGTTTTCTAGCCAGTCTTAATTCTTGCCTTGATGGTAATGAGAATCAAAGATAGTTGTTATGAGAGAGATCAAAGGTCCATCTTACCCCATACCTTGTCTCTGAAAGTGGCCAGCAGTGGCTACTTAAGGAAGCAGATAAACCTAAAGTGCAAGTGTAAAGTAGTATTTGAGCAGGGATGCTTCTCCCAATCTCCAGAAATGTGCAGATAATGAACTTCTTGAAACAAAGATGGCTATGTTTTGTGTTTTATGAAAGCCTTGTATAACTGCATTCTTTTTCCAGAACTGACTGGTTAGGGAAGGCAGTATAGTCCCTTTGATTAAAACCACTTACTCAGATTGAGTATGGCTGCCTATTATATCTGGGTTAAGGTACTATAGACACAAGATATCCTAAATCAACTCCCAAGCTACTCCTGCTGACATACCTGATGATCCTCCTCCCCCCTTTCCCCCCCCCCCCCGCCAAAATGTCCGTGTTGGCATGTGGAGCCTGTGATTTCCCTGGTATGTGGGGCTTCCAGCGTTGGCATAGAGAGGAGATGGACAAAATCAACACAGCAAATGTAATGTTATTGCTCAGATGGGCAGGCCATCATGTACCTACCATTGTGCTATCCATAAGGAACATTCCATTGCTCTGTTTATTGAGCTGCTTTTTTAAAAAATTAAAAAACAGCCAAATGTTTCATAAAATACTAAGAGGTACTGCTTTAGTGTCTCATCAGTTTAAGCATGTCACTTTGTGTGTCCTTAGGGTGATAGAGCTGATCAGCTTGGTGGCTTTCTCACCTTAAGGATATGTTAAGGCAACATGCTTTGTCTCACAAGAGATGCTGAAGCTATCATACTACAGAACCAATAACCGTAGGGGTTAAATTGCAGATTCTAAAATGAAACTTTGCAGAAGGGATACAGTTTGCTGTGATATGAATGAATTCTTTTTTGTTAGTGTGATATTTTCTGAAGAAACTTTAAGATTATATAGTGGTAGACACATACTTTATAACTGCTCTGTAGGAAGAAAAAAAATATTGCATATTTTGTATGAAAAAAACAAGAACTGTTATGCTTTAATAAGAAGTCTCTATGTTCTTCAAACTTTTTTATGAATATGGATTTTTGAAGCTGTTTTGCATGCAAGTTTCTTTGTTTTCATTCAAGAGCTAACTCCAGCATTTTAATTACAACACTGTAGTGGCACTGGAGTATAGATAGTTGGGAAGCAGTGGGGTGTAGCTGACTCAGGATTAGAAAGGTGAGAGAGGAGCTCCAGCTTGCAGGAGAGATGCACTGGAGGCTGGCGTGCTGGTGAAGTAGTGTGTTAGAGCTAGGACTGGGCTGTGGAGAGCTAGCTTTCACTGAGCTTTCCAGCATTTTTTGGCTCTACTCAACAATACTAGCATCTTCGGAGAAGCATATATAATAACACTTGAGTATGCTCTAACATACTGGGGTATGTAGTCATGAAGTTTGAATAAACTCAAGATGCAAGGGAAACTTGAAACCTGAATGTCCTGCCTGTTTACAGTGTATGTTGTGTTTTTAAATGTAGTAAGCAATGGCATGAGTCCTGTATTCTCTCTGTACACAAGTAAAACAAATGTGCACATCAGGGAACAGTTATTCAGGAGCATGTTCTGAAGGACAGTAGTTCCCTTGTCTGATCTGATACCCTGCTGCTGCTATGCTTTGTGGTGGTATGAGGGAATAATAAAGTAAAGCCTTCAATTATATGACCTGACCAGAGAGGGTTGTCTCTAGTGATTGATAAGTCCTCGGAACAGCAGGCTGATTGAGCTGTGCCCAGGGCCAAATGGGTTTTGGTTGGAGTTCTGCATTCATTTTTGGACTAAGTAAAAAACCAGCAGGATCAAGGTTGCAGATTTATTTGCAAACTGCCTTCAAATCCTTGCCTCATCTAAGAAGGCATTTACTGTACATCCCTCTGTTCTCTCCCACCCTTCCAACAGAGAAACAGATAACCCTTAAAGCAAATTCTTTGGAGAGTATTTTTTGAGGGAAGTGCTAAGCATTTGGAGGACCTCCAAGTTATTTTGACTCCTTAAATTGTTTCTCTCTCTCCAAAGTAGACATTAAACAGACTTCTTTCCTCCTTTCACCCCTGCACTTCCCTGGCCTGATGAGTAGCATGTTAAACGAATGTTATGGGACATTGATTCTCTACCTCCCTCCCCCAAAACACACACACTTTTCTTTTCCCATAGGTCTCTTATATGACTGCTTCACTTCTCTGCTTCATTTGTGATATTTGTCATCCTCTGTAGAGGGTTCTGAGAACTGATAAGCTTAGTATTAAAAAAGTGCTTGTATTTTATAAAAGGCTTTTTTTGTTCCTGTTCTGCAAAACATCTGTGAAAATGAATGCATGTGGGGGATTTTGCTTAGCTCTGTAATAAGTAAATCATGCAGTGGTTTACCTGTAGTGCAGGTGAACATTTGTTAGTCATGTGCAGTGTTTTACAAAGGATGCCACCTGTTTGCATCTGGACCAGAAGTGTATTTGGATGTATTTTCCTTTGGCCACAGGAGATCTATGTCAATAAAGGAGGAGAAAATACTTCCCTAGTGTGTGGAGTCAGTTTAAAGCAGAGATGTTCAGTTGTCTTAAAATACATGCTGAACAAATACACTTTCCCTTTTATTCCACTCTTCTTTTGGAGCAGCAAAACAAAATAGGGTGTGCSTCAAAGAATGGCTTTAGCCTCATCAACGTGCATCCACTTTGTGATGGAGGAAGTGTTTGTGGAATACTGGGAAGCTCATACTTCTGGCTGAAGGTGTTTCCCCTCAGCATACCATCGTAGTGTAGAGCAGTGCCCTCTTTCAAGCATTCCTAGCTTCAACTACAGTGGCAGTGGGCTAGGGCTGTGGCTCAATAAGATTTTTCTGGGCTGCTACTGCCACTTGGGAAATCTGCCTCTGTCAGAGTGAATCAGGACATCAGGAGGAAAGGGAGTGTGGGAGGACTGGGATTTCTCTGTCAGACACACAAGAAAATAATTTCTTCCTTGGAGAATGGATACAAGGATATCTTGCATCAGAGAATAGAAACTGCCCAGAAGATCCTCCTCTCCAGCTAGAGGTGAGGAAATGACAACCTTAAAAGTAGGGGAGAAGATTTTTTTTTCATCTGTGGCAGGCTTGTGAAACATTTGTTTTCTGAGTCATCTGTGATCTTTTACTATTTTGTTAGAACTTCTTGTTTGCATACTCTCTCTGTCAGTGAATGACTGTTCCATTCTGGCAGTGCCTTACTGTTTGAATTATGGTTAGGGCCAGTTTATTGTGGACTTGTTTGACATCAGTTTTACTGCTTCTTTGCAGTATTGCTCTGCTGCAGGATTGTCATTGCCGTGCCTTTTGGGTATCTACTCTGCTGTCAACTGACCCAGCTCTTAAGAGCTTCAAACACAGTTTGGGGATTCCTCTGGGAGCCTAAGGGAGTTGTTGGAGAAAAGTCAAATTCTCTAAGTTCCTGAGAAAGCTGTCATAAGCCTTGTGGCTGCTGGATTATATTCAAGCCCTTTATTCATGGGACCCATGATGAACCAGTGCTTGACAATAAAGGTTTCAGTTTCCTTTATACTGCATTATTGAAAGGAGAGGAAAGGAATTTTGGGTCAACACTATGTTGCTTTGGTCAGTGCAAGAACACAGAAGATTCTCTATATCAAAGATTTTACAGTTTTAGTAAGCCTTGTGTTTCTAGGTTCTGCCCCTCCTCCCTCCAGGCCCTTTCCCCATGCACTCGATTGACCTGTTACAGCTTCTGTCTAAGCAAAGTGATTTATTCAAAGTTGTACTGCTTTTGCACAGTGTGGTTGTAGGCAACTGGAAGCCCAATCTACCAGGCAATACACTGATTCTGATAGCAAATGCTCCTATGGAAGACCTGACAGGGCTTTACTACCTTATTAGTTATTTGTTAAGGTGAGGAAAATGGTATTTTCTTCCTCTTGGTATTCTGCCCCTCAGTGACTGACTAGTTCTGTTGAGTAGACTTTCATATATAGGTTGCAAAATCTGCTTATTTACCCTACATCCTCATTATATTTACTCTCATCAAGAGATTTGCCAGTTTGTTGTTTACCTATTTGCCTTTGTAGTAAAGCGAATGAAGGTAGAACCAGCCTATCTGCCTCCCAGAGAGCCCTTGAGTTTCCTTTTTGCTGCTAGTTCAGAATTTTATTCTACTTCTTGGTGGACAGTGTTTAGTAGAGCCACAATTTGAATAACTAGTGATTAAGTTTTCATTTTCCATGGGAAAGTGTTACTCCACCCTAACAGCTTTCATTTTGTGGAAATCTGTCCTGGTGCAACTGTTTCCCTGAATTTAGTTTAGTCCAATTGCCCTAAACTGTAATCACTGAGTAAAAATGGGTGGATTAAAAAGTTGTCCAGAATAGTGCTGAAATGCCAAGAATGTGCACTAAAAATCATTTCAAATACTTAAATTTAAAATTCAATATGTTAGTACATTAAAATTGTTTGATACATCTTCTCTCTGTTTGGAACTGAGCTGGGATGAAATCCAAAGCCATGCAAGATCCCTGGAGGGAAAAGCACCATGTGAATTGAAGGTAGAAAAGTCAGTCTGAGTTTCAGTTTGGCTTCAACTTTGCTGTTTCTGAATGTGTGCCAGCTATGGATGAACGGCACTAGAACAAATATTTGGATGCTACTGTGCAGCCTATGGAAGCTTGTATTCAGTGACATGCATTGCAGATTTCATATCTGGTCTGAAAAATCCTGTTTCTATCAGATCCTACACCACTCAATTTGGGCAATCTCTGAAACATGCCTGCAGCAGCTTGTAGAGAGCTTGCTTGTGTTCAAGGCTTGTTTTTGTCTGTTTCTCTTTGTTTTTGGCTTGCCCTTTGGAGATGCAATAATAAAACCCAGAAAAGCCTTCCTCAAAATGTTGCTATTGCAGCTGATATATTGATAATTTTAGCAGTTATTGAAGTGTTTAAAATTGGGAACTCTTGTTTCAAAATATTTGAAATATTTGAAAACTTACATGTGTTAGAACTATAGTAGAGCTAAGCATTAGGTTATCTAAGCGAGGTCAGCAAGTGAGATGGGTGAAATATTTCTGAGTCCCAGGTTGGAAGAGGGACAAATTGAATGCCTTATGGAAAAAGAAACCCTTCTGAAGCCTGATATGCCAATATGCCTTAGTTCTTATGGTTTCTGAAGGATCAGAGTGGATACCCAAATTTGACAGTTTGAGGAGGAATGAAGTCACAGAGCATGCGAAAAGACAATCTGGTATTTAGCATCTTTGTGTGTAAATGCATGTTTGTGTGCAGATAAAGAGAGCAGAGTGCAACTGTGAATATTTTCTAGATTTACTGTGGAACAGTTTGCATCATCACAGTGCACCAGAAGTTGCTGCTCACCAGTTTGGCCTTGACTTATAATAGCTATTTGTAAGCTGTAATGTTGAGAAGGATCACAGGAGTGCAATGAATCTGGTACCATTTCCTAGGTCTCAGCCTGCCAGTTGTGCTGAGTGACAGGGATTAGATGTTGCTGGTGGAACAAGGAGGAGATGATGTCAGCAGGGTGGGAAAACCCTTTTGTGCCTTTAAAGGGCAGATTGCAGTGAAAATATGAGGAATAGGGATTTGAAAGTTATGAAGGAAACCAAAACAGGGTTTTAGTTTGGCATAAGAGCATGAGGATGATGGGTGGGGAYTGAAGTTTGGAGTTTCTTACATGTAGATCATAGTTTAGTCTTTGGAAGTGGAAGGTCTCTCTTGAAAGATTTCCTTTCAAGGCAGTGGTGTAAGGTGGTGTGTGTATAATGTGTTGTGACCATTTGGTGTATACATGTAAAATTGTCTTCCACAGAGTGTCCTGCTGCTGCAGAGTGGATCAGATTGGCTCTCCCTCACTGCTTAGGCCAATGAAAATAAGTTTCCCCATAGTGATTTATGAGGAACACAGCATTCTGTAATCCTGTGTATGAGGTCCTTGGCCAGCAGTGTTGAAAACAAAGCCAGCCCTTCCCACAGTGTTGGATGCTGCTTGTAGGCAGGTCAGAGAGCCAGCTGAGCAGTAAGGCATTGAAGCTGTCATTTTTCAGCCTTTTTACTCATGCTGTTGATACGGTCTCTACTCCTGACTGTGGACCATGTATCTCTCCCTCATGCTTCCTCCCTACTCATGCCCCTCCAAGCTTCCAATTTCTATAGTGCAATGTGCAGTATAGTCATCCCTGTTTCTTCTGTCAGGGAAGGTGCTGTTTTCCTTTTGCTGCTCACAGAACAGGAGAAGAGGGATTGCACATATGGTATTTTGTTCTAAAGACTTTTTACACCCCTGCCATTTCTTTTCAGATCTGCTTCTACTCTGGAAAGCTCTTAAAAAGAGAAAAGATGAGACTCTAATGACGCAGGAAAAGGGAGGGGGAAGGAACCTTCTCTTTTCTCAGTTTTTGCTGCTTGCATGTCACTGACAAAGGAGAATATGGTGCGAATGTCAGTGCCTCTGTACATGCTGCGGTGCAGAGAGAGTACCTCAACTCCGAGTCATACGGTGGATTGTTGAAAGGGGATGGCTTGGGCAGGGCAGAAGCCTTGCTAGAGCTCTGAATGGCTGAGAAAAGAGGGATGGAGTTGACTTAACTCTGATCTGTCTGTTTTTCTGCAGATTCTGATGGCAAGGTGGTTTACAAGATTTAGTAGGGTCTTGAATGCCTTCTTTTACTTGAGAGATGACCTGAAGCATTTCAAACTTGTTTGTGCTCTCATTTCACACTGAAGTCACATGTTGTCATTTATCAGCCCAGACTACTCCATAGTTTGTGGGATTTATACAGCTGCTCTGGCTGTAAGTTTTCTGCAGTTCTTGGACTTTGTTTCCCTTACTTCCTCCTGGAACTCAGTCTGTATATTAGGCCAGGGGATGTTGGGGAATGAGATTCCTAT
Source organism: Rhea americana (assembly GCF_003343005.1). Taxonomy (NCBI): domain Eukaryota; kingdom Metazoa; phylum Chordata; class Aves; order Rheiformes; family Rheidae; genus Rhea; species Rhea americana. The sequence continues at coordinate 1,954,210 of NW_028185472.1, forward strand.
CACTGTTTTCTTTATCATCAGCATGCTGTGATCTGCTTATATCCTGGAAACACCTACTGGCTATCAAAACTTTTAGAAAAAAAGGCTTATTTTCCTGGATGTGAAAACTGAGGCAGAAAGTGAGTTGCCCAGCAAGCCACTGAAATAGCTTCATACTTGGCTAGAATCCAGGTTGTTCTGCCATATTGCATCAACTCAGCTAACCTGACTCCCATTTGGCACCTTCTTTGTTTCTTCCAAGTGTCTGAGTTGATAGCTGGATGAATGCAAGCAAGTCACTATACTGTTTCTGGGTTGCTGATGCTGCTGTATTGCTGAGCTTTCTGGCAGGAAATGAAGCTATTAAGTCTGTTACGATAGAAGGATCATGGTAAGGTCACGTATTTGTGCACTTGGCCTATTGTTTTCCCTGATATGTGTCCCTTACTATGATGTGGTTGCTATTTCTGAAAAGCACAGCTTCTGTAGAAAGATGACATTTCAGTTTCAGAGAAAGCAGAGTTTTCTGTGCTGGAACTTTGCAGCAGGTTGTGTTTGCCTCTGTGCATGTGGCATGGGTTGTAAACAAAGTTTGTCTTGCTGTTTTCCAGAAGAAAAGAAGCTGACCATTTCTGTGTTCATCTAGAGATTACTCTACCTTCCCTGTTTACTTTTGTCTGGGTTGAACATTGCTACTCAGATTTTAACAATAGTGCAAGCCAAGTGAGGGAGCATAATGTTGATTCTGCTTAGTTGGCTGCATCTAATCCAGCTGTTCCTAATGCACTTTGTCTTGGATTTCACCCCACTTAAAGGGTCTGAAATAAGAGCTGGATAGATGATTATTTCTGGGTGATGATTTACGTCTCAATTGGAGAGAGAGACTGTGATGAACCTCCTAATTTGGGTGTGTCTCATGAGGGCTTAAAGCTGGATGATGTGGAGTCAACCTGTGCAAGGCATTGAAGTCCCATTGTGCATGGCACCTCTTACAGCTTTGTTGCTAGTTAAATTAAAGGGAATTCTGCTTATGCTTTTGTAAGGCTGCTAAAAGCTTGCTTCAGATTAATTTAGTTTCCCTTTCTCTAGTTGACTAGTCATTGTGGGTCATTAAGTCACCTTCAAGCCAGGAAATGTACCTGCTGCTGGCAATGGCAGCAAACAGGGCAACTGAGCAAACAGCACTGAGCTGCAATTTGTCTTACGCAGTGTGGCCCACCATCTTTCTTCATCTCAGACTGCAGGTGATACTCCAAACAAGGCAGAGTTTTGCCTGCAGAGGCTTCCTTGTGAGTGAGCAGAGCACACGAAGGCCAGAGAGTGTTGGTCACATTCACCAGGCATGAGATAGAGCTCCATGTGCCTCCTGACAGATTCTTCCATTTTCTGAACCTTCTTGCCATTTGTCACTGATTCAGAACCAGCTCTTTCTGCTATACCTCCCTATTAATTTATCCTGTCTGAGAGCCAAAGGTGAGCTGAGGAGCTATATGTCAGTCTGGTATTTTAGTAAATACATGAACCGGGAGGGGCTTTCCACTAAACTGTTTAGTGCCTAAATGCAGTTGGGTGAGAGGATGCTTTCCCTACCTTTTCATTGGTTACACATGCTTGTGATGTATGGTTCAACCACTGGGTGTCTCTGGGCTATGCAGAGCTCAGGGCAAGATCAGGTCCTTACTAAGCTGAGACTCAAGTTATGCTTTTTTGAGGCTGCAGTTTGTGGCTGCAGTTTTGTTCTTCAGTGGCTCTTGTTATGAAGGAGATCTTGTTTCCTTCTAGACTGACCCCTCAGAATGTGCCTTCCCCCTCCTGRAAATGGAGTCAGTTTGCACTGTGTGATAACAACACTATGTCTTTTCCTGATCAAAGGAAGATGAATTCTCATGTCTGACTTGGCTTTATAACTATTTCTAAACATCACACTTCTCTCATCATGCTGAGCTAAGCAGAAGGTCCAAGGGAGTGTAATGGTAGCATAGCAGCTTTGCTACCTTTCCCTAATTGATTGACTTTTTTTCTTTTTTCTTTAACTGTGACAAGCTTGTTCTTGCATGTATATACAAGTAGGTAATTAATATCTCTCTCAACAGGCCTCTGCTGGCCACTGTTCTCTCCCCCCCCCCCCCCCCCCCCCCAGTTCTATGGAAAGGGAGCTGTTTTCTGATTATGCTACTGGAAGGGTAAAAGGCAGCCTATTCTATACTTTAAAGATGCCATGATAGAGGGTAAAACTTTAATAAAGATGCCTGGCTGAATTTGTACACTTAAGGCAAGTATCACGTGTAGTGAACTGTGACTAATATCCTTTTTTTTTTTTTTAAAGAAAAGGATAAGCTATAAGAGGCAGCATTTTGTGTTTGGATGTTTTATCAACAGTATTTCCTATTATATGTTGCATACAGCAAAATAATTGAGTTAATTCTGTCACAGATTTAGGCCAGAATACACACAATATGAATGCCTGCCTATTGCTGTATGCTAGTTCTCCCCTCCACCCTCTCAATCTAATTTAGAAGGCTTGACATCTCAGTGGTTCACAGCTCTGTGTTGTAGCCTTCTTTGCTGCTATTAACTTGTCTGATGGAGGACTTGGTGGTGGAATAGCTGATAAAATAACTAAATTGTACAAATTCTTTCCTGCTGGCTCAGCTCTGAGCAGGTATCTGGTTATGCTGAATGATGAGTTGTTGTTAAATCAGTAAAGACAGCAGCAGCTGAACACATTGCTTGGTCACATCAGTTTTGTGTGTTTTTTGTTACAAATGTGAGCACACCTTCATTATGTTGCATGAGACAAGATTATGCTGGACTTCAGCTGGGATTTGATCCCACCTTGCTTGTGGTATTGGGATGTTCTGGAGTGGCCAGAATGTTACTCCCTCAGTGCTTTGATGAGGAATGTCTGGTGGGACAAGCCCTGGACCTGGGATTAACTGACTTTTTTCTAGGTTTCAGGCAGTGAACAAAACAGATTCCTTGTGTTGCCTGCCAGACACATAGTAATACAGGAGGAGCTGAAACAAACATATCTGTGTGGATGTAAGGTTTAAAATCCATTTTAGCCACTGCCAAGTAAGTGAAAGAGGGATTGGGAAGGCTAATTTTCCAGGTACAAAACCCAAAGATCTTACGTAGCTTATTCTGCTGTAATCTGTGTCCCTATTCAGCTAAGTACTTACAAATCCCTATTCAATTAAGCATTTAAAGGCATGTTTCCAAAGGGTTTCAAAACTCTAAAGGCACAGAGAGCAGCTTCTTGAAGGGTTTCAAAACATGCGTATATTATAAGTACCCTTTACCTACAAAGTCAGTGGAAGATTTCCTGCTACGTCCCTTGAACACTTTTGTCCTGAACTCTGCCTTGCATCTGTCTGGTTTAGCAAGGCAGAGGAGTATGTGTCAAAGTACTTCTCTGAACTGAGGCCTTTATGATAGAAAAATCAGACTAAAATGTAAGAACTATGGGAAATAGTGACAGAACAGCATTGCTAGCTGTCCTAAATGACTGTAAACACACAGATAAATAATGATGTCTCTTGTGCCATGGGCACAGTCCACTGCTCTCTGGTGGCATAACTGTCTTTGTGTTCAGCAGCTCAGGGCTTTGCACTAGGCTCTTACAGGCAGACTCAAGGGGCTGTTTAGTGGCTTAGATATTCTGCATGAAATATGCTGTAGGGACTTGAAGGTGTTACAGTGATTAACTAAATGGGAACTTGAGTGACATTATGTTATACTGTTATGCTGCTTAGGGTTGGCAAAAGGATAGGTGTTGRGGTGATGCAGCAGTGCGTTTCAGAGTGGTGGGAGTTCTCTGGCAGAGTGGAGCAGGTGCGAGCACTCCAGATCATGACTAAGTGGTGTCTCAGCTGATGAAGAGTTCTGTTTTATTCCTTTCCCTCAAATGTTTTCTTCCAAACCTAATTTGCCTCAATTATGTATTTTATCTCGTATTACGGTTACTGACAGCTTGCAGTTTTGTGTCAGCCTGTTCCTGTTGCAGGGATGAAGAGGAGGGAATTATTTTTTGCTCTAGTGTTTACCAGAGGCCTTGTAATATTGAGGAACTGCACAAGGAGAGAGAGCTCATGTCCTCAAAGAAGCGTACTCTGAAGGGATGAAAATGGGTGGGAAATGTCTTTAGCCTAGCTGGCACTGGGAATGGTACCCAGGTCTTCTGAGTTTTAGTCCAGTGCTCTGTCCAGCAGGCAGTTCAGTCATCCAGCTACTGATATGTGCATGAGGTTGTGTGGCACTCTTTGCTGGCCTGCAGAGTTTTGATCTTTTGTGTTATATTTTTTTAGCTGGTGCTAAAAACTTGGATGTGCAAATAAATGAAATTAAAATAGTTAAGACTTCAAGTTCCTTTTAGTACCTAGGATTCTATTTTTTGATGCTTATGGACACTGTAAGGGTTGACAAAGAGAGTCTGGAGGAAAAAGGTTTGCAAATATCCGTCTTAGATTTTCAAAATTGTATCAGGCTGTAGGTTTTCATTGTATTTTTTTCATGTATTTTAGTATTGAATTTCCATACATGGGAGATGGTCTTGCCTTCTGGATAAACATAACTATACTTGCTTGAGGCCTTTCAGTCATTTAGTTGTCTAAAAAATGCATGATAAAGCCAATCACCTGCTTTTGAGGCATTTAGGTTTCCAAAGGTTTGTTTTCTGATTTAAGCATATAACTGACCAGACTTTTAAGTGCTAGACCTGGTTCTTGTACAAAAGTCTGTCCAGCTAGCATTTAGGACTTTTGAAGACTTGACCTTTGAGAAGGGAATTAATTACCTGATTTTCAGTTACCTGTGTAACATTTGATACTATACATACATATATGCATACATCCACAAAAAAATCTATATCATAATTTTTTTTATTAAACTTGGATTCTGGACGCTCAGGAAAGTGTACGTATATATTCATTTTTTTTGTCTAGTCAGAATACACACAGAAAAGACCGGCATTTGTCTTAATGTCCTTTTGGGTAGAATTTTCTGTGAAGAACCAAAGCAACATACCTGGTTGGAGGACGGGATATTGTATATTACTACATAAGTCTTTGTGCTCATTAGATCATTGCTCAATGTTGCAAGTAAAGCATTGGACTGGAGGCCAAGGATTTRTCTTTATTCAGCCTGACTTGCATTTATGCATCTGCTTATTTCTATGTGCTTCAAAGACAAGTGCTCGTATTATAATAATGCAAGTTATGCAGGCTTCACTGAGCTAGAACAATGAAAACATATGACTTGGTATAACATCCTATGGTCATTCTTAAATAAGTATTTTGGAAAAGGTATCAAGTGTTGTGTCTTGCTGTTTTTAAACTGATACCTAACTACTAGGAATTAGGACACAGTTTCTTTAGGTACAGGTTAGCCCACATTGTGTTCTGAAGAACACGTTATCTCTTCCAGTTGTCCGGTACAGGCCCTTTACAATGAATGCAGCGTGAACTAGACCATGGGTTTCTGTGTGTGCATCTACATTGAATCTAATGTGCATCTAATTTGAATTAAGAGTGCATTTTTGAAGTGAATCTTCCTGATCGTCCCAGCTTACTGCACTTAGGTTTACATCATGGAGATGCTTCAGAGTGTGTATTTGATTCCTTTTTGTGTAAAACTAAATTGGAACCTGTATTCCAGCCATATATATGATGCAGTCTTATTGCTAGTAATCTATTGCGAAGTACCCAGTGCTAAAATGCTGATAGCGGGGATCCTCAGCACCAACTTGCTTGCTTTTCAGATCCATTCCTATTGAACAGCATTTAAACAGCTTGTGTCTGCTTCTGGTTTATGAGAATAAGCTATTGCCAGCTTTTTGGTGCAGCAAGGTGGGTAGGGCTGGTGGTGCTCTTCTAGGCTGTGTGTGAGAAGGGCTAGGTGAGATGAAGGAAGCACTGTGAACATGCAGTGTGCGGAGTTAGAGATGGGGCATTCTGCTGGACCTCCTACTTGCAAACAAGGAAGGACTGGTTGGAAACAGCCTTGGCTGCAGTGACCATGGGACGGTAGAGTTCAGGATCTTGAGAGGAAGATGCAAGACAAAAAGCATGATCACAAGCCTGGACTTCAAGAGAGAAGACTTTGACTTGTTCAGAGATCTACTTGGATGAATCCCRTGGGAGATGGTCCTGGAGAGAGGAGGTGTCTAGAAGAGCTGGTTGATTTTATTTTTTTTCCTAAGATCACCTCCTCCAAGTGCAAGAATGGTCCATCCTGATGAACAGGAAAACAAACAAACAAAAAAACTTGGAAGTAGGGTCAAGTGACCCAGGAGGGATGTAAAGATGCTATGTGAGCATGCAGAGGTGGGGTTAGGAAAGCCAAAGCCCACTTGAATTTGACTCTGAGGGATGTGAAATGTTTCTACAGGTATATCATCAGAAAAGAAAGACTAGGGAAGATGTGAATGGGGCAAGTGACTTGATGATAAAGACATGGATGAGGCCAAGGTACTCAAAGCCGCCTTTGGCTTGGTCTTTACTAGGAAGACCTACCTTTAGGAATCCCTGGCCTCTGGGACCAGGGAAAGTCTGGAGCAAGGACAACAGTTCACCCTGAATAGAGGGAGAATGTCATTGCAAGGGCACTTTCAATTATCTTTGAAAGGCCATGCCATTTGAGAGAGGAACCTCAAGATTGAAAGAAAGCAAATGTCACTCCTCTCTTCAAAAGGAAGGACCGGGAACTATAGGTTGGTCAACCTCACATGGATCCCAAGGAAAGACAATGGAGCAGATAATCCTGGAAACTATTTCCAAATAAATGAAGGACAAAGTGACTGGGAGTAGTCAGCGTGGATTTATTAAGGGAAAATCATACTTGACCAGCCTGATAGCCTTCTGTGATGAGAAGACTGGCTTGGTGGATGAGGGGAAAGAAGTGAATGTTGTTGACTTTGACTTTAGTAAGGCTTTTGACACTGTCTCCTATAGCATCTCCATTAACAAACTGATGAAGTATGGGCTGAAAATTTGCTGAACTGCCAGGTGTAAAGGGTTGTGATCAGCAGCAGTCACTAGTGGTATACTCAAGGAGTTGATATTGGGGCCAGTACTGTTAAAAATCTTCATTGATGAATAGGGCAACGGAACAGAATGCACCCTCAGGAAGTTTGCAGATAATGCAAAATTGAGAGTAGTAGTTGTTACACTAGATGGTTGTGTTGTCATTCAGAGGGACTTCAACAGACAAGAGAAGCAGCAAACAGGAGTCTTGTAAAGTTCAACAAAAAGAAGCCCAGAGTGCTGCACTTGGGTAGGATTAACCCCATACACCAATGCAAGCTAGAAGCTGGCCTGCTGGAAAGCAGTTTTGCATAGGAAAGGCATAGGAATACTGTGGATAACAAGTTGCATGCAAGGCAGCAATGTGCCCTTGAGACAAAGATGACTTATGGCACCCTGGGCTGCGTTAGGAAGAATGCCACCAGCAAGCTGAGGGAGGTGATTGTTTCTCTCTGCTCAGTGCTGGGGAGGCCACTTATCTCCCCTTCTGGGTTCCTAAGCACAAGACAGTCAGGGACATACAGGACTAAGACCTATGAAGGGCTAGAAAGATGTTTAAGTGACTAGAGCCTCTCTCATATGAGTGCAGCTGGTTTTGCTTCAATATAGAGCATGTCTGAGACTGCTTCTTTAAAAGAAGTTGTACAATTAATATAATAAGTTCTGATTCTGTGGTAAGCCTTCACAGGTGGATTGTATACTGAAATGAAGCTCCAGTACAGCTCCTTGAAGCTAAGCAGAGTTTCTCTTTTATATTGATGAAAGGAAGCCCCCTAAGTGCATTACACTGAAAACTAGGCTGAATTGGCAAAACCTTTAATGTGGACTGGAGCATCTTCCTCTGTTCTAATACTCTCTTGTTTGTGGGTAAGACTGTGCTACATTCTGTCATGAAAAATGGTTTGGGACAAAGGAAGTACTTTACTGGAGTCAGAAACATATGAAGGAGCCACAGTTTCTGGCATTTGCTKGGTTAAATTTATATGCTCATACAGAAAAAGAAATTCTGCTCTGTATGTTAAGAATGTCATATGATCAAAATATTTTCTCTTGCTTAATGATGTCAGTCACTTACTGTTGTTTTTTTACAAGTAGATTATAGGGTTAATTTTTCTTTTTCTTACTTTTTTTTTTTTTTTTTTTT
>NW_028185472.1:1963060-1964940 GCF_003343005.1 Rhea americana
ACAAACGTAGTTTCAATTTTGTGATGATGATATTATCATGTATTGCACATTTAAGCCAAAAGTCATGTTAGGGAATAGCAATAAATTAATCCTGTGACGAAACAGTAGGATTGGCCTCCTGTTGGGACTTCTAGGCTTTTACTTTGTTTATAGGCTTGATGTCATTCTATAATCCCTTGTGGTTCAGGGAGAAAAGTGGTGGAGCAGGAACAAAACTGTGAAGTGACATGTCCTTGACTTAGATGGGGCAGTTAAAACATCATTTCCCTTCTCTTCAGCTTTTTAATCAGGTGGTGTTTTCTTGCCCCTAGTAATGTCATCTGACTTTGAAATTCATCTTCAGCATTGCACGCGAAGTGAATCTTTTCCAAAATATATTTTTTCTTTCGTTCTTGCTTAATGCATCTAGTAGAACAGGGAAAAAAAATACTGTCAGGGGACGTCTGTATGCTGAGGTTCTTGAGGCTGCGCCCTTAAATTGTTTTTGGTCTACTTGCAAACTTTTGCTTTTGCTTGTTGGACCTGGTTGGGTCTTAAGATGATATCTAGAAGATACTTTTTAAGGCCATTAAATTGAGAAATACAGTACTGCTGAGTTTGACAATGAAGGCTTTTAGGTAGAGCAGTAATGAGGGAATGTCAGATGCCTTAGGTGCTCTGTGGCAAATCAGTGATGCTGACACCTCATGCTCCTCAAGAGTATATTATCTAGAAGATAATTCTTCACTGCCCCTGGATTTTAAAAGAGGAGATGAAGCAGAAAATTCTTTTAAAATAAGTTCAACATCATGACAGAAAAAAAGTCACAAATCCACTCATTTTCATCTTTTTTGAGGGTGATGGTTGCAGGTTTTTGTTTTTTAAGACTAACAACACTTTTAAGGACATAATCTTTAAACTGTAGATGTTCTTGGGGAGGTAAGAGTTTTCAAGTTGAGTTTGTTTTGCTCCCATTGTCTTCTCTTAGTCTGGCTAGAGGGAGAATAAACTGGCAACTCTGAGAACTTGGACAGAGTGAATTTCAAGTAAACTTGCATATGAGGATGGCTGGCAGCTTTTATCCCCTTGCGTTGTCGAGAGACAATGGGACTGTCACAGTGTTAATATCTACTGCTGTTTATGTTTTCATTGTTTAATGTGCATGGTCACTGGAGCTCATAATTAGAAAATAAGTTTCTTTAGGAATGTGCTTTATAAAGCAGAGCTCAAAATTAGTATTCGTTATGAATACCACTGTGTATATGACTTAAATATGAGCACATAGCCGTGGTTTGCTGCTTTTTTTTTCCTTTTCTTTGCAATCATTGTATTATTCTCCCTGTGGCCCTTCAAAATGTTGGTCTGATTTTGACTTCTGTAGATAATTGACTAATACAATATATTGGAAAGGGAAGCTAACCACCGAGTTAATTTTGTTCTCTGGAGTGTTCAGCTGCTTAGGCTGATCTATCTTTAAAGGCTTAGATTTCAACTGCAGTGACTAAACCATTGGGGATTGTTGCATATAAAGAAATGAAAATGTTGACTCAGGTATTCATTCTGATTAACCTCCTGTGTAAAGATGGATTTCAGAATGAAGAATTTTGGTGGCTCTTTCTTTCGTCTATTTCGTAGAATCAAAGAATGGGTAAGGTTGGAAGAGACCTCTGGAGATCATCTAGTCCAACCTGTCTGCTCAAGCAGGGTCACCTAGAGCATGCTAGACAGGATGGCATCCAGGCAGGCTTTGAGTATCTCCAGAGAAGGAGACTCCACCACCTCTCTGGGCAACCTGTTCCAGTGCTCTGTCACTCTCACAGGAAAGAAATTCTCCCTCACGTTCAGATGGAACTTCCTGCGGTTCAGTTTGTGCCCATTGCCTCTTGTCCTGTCACACAGGG